>NC_054755.1:14091610-14412443 GCF_018143015.1 Lytechinus variegatus | reverse complement strand
TGAATGTTTATGCCATGTTTATGCGCAATTTTTGCCAGAGGACTGGAATAGATGGCAAAAAACAACGGTGCGAGGACTGAACCTTGGGGCACTCCAAAAGGAAGTTTAACAGGAGACGACATATTTTCACCAATCATGACAACCTGTGATCTGTCATGAAGATAAGATGAAAACCGGTCGAGAACAACTCTATGCCACAATATTTCAAACGATCCAATAGCAAATCATGGTCAACAGTATCAAATGCTGACGAAAGATCAAGCAGAAGGAGGAAAACAGCTTTCTTGTCATCAACAGCATGAAGAATATCATTTGATACACGAACAAAAGCAGTTTCTACCCCATGACATTTCCTATATGCAGATTGAAAAGGTTCAAACAATTCATTATCCAAGAAATGGTGAGACGCACAGCAACAACCTTTTCTAATATCTTTGACACAAATTTTAAATTCGAGACAGGTCTATAGTTTTTTTAATTCCTCTTGAGTCTAACGATGGAATTTTCCGGAGAGGAGTGACAAGTGCTTGCTTGAAATCATGAGGAAAATTACCAGTTTCAAGAGAAATGTTGATAATTTTTGTGATTATTGGAAGCAACAGATTCATATGTTTCTTAAGAATCCAGGTTGGAACTGGATCTAATGAGCATGATTTAGCAGGATAAGAGGTCACAATATTCTTAATTTCTTTATCAGTTGTCATTTCAAATGTTTTCATTATAGGAGTAGCTGTATGTGAGGAATCACATTCTTCAACACTATGAGATAAGGTACCCTGCATTGAGTCTAAATTATCCTGGATAGTGGATATTTTTGATACAAAGAAATTACTGAAACGTTCTGCTAGGTCTAATTGAGATATATGTCCCGGCAATTTTGGTTTGCCTTTCTTTTGATGAAGAGCACTATCAATAACTCTGTAAAACTGTCCGCTATCTTTACAATTGGACAGTTGTTCCTTCAAGTACTTTGCTTCAACATGCATCTTTTATCATATGCCAAACTAAGAGGCGCTGTTAAGTATTTTTTTTCTCTATTTATGTCTGTTCTCTCAGCTCGCCAACGACGCTCAAGTCGTTTACGTAAGCGTTTTGCTTCCGCTATATGTCAGATGTATACCAGACATTCCTCGGTCGGATTGTTACTTTACTTTTTGTTAATGTTTGTCCAAGATAGACTGAAGACTAGAATCATATTGATTGACAAGAGTATTGACATCAGAAGTAGTATGTAAGAAAAGATCTGAAGCAAGAATATCAACAGCCAACTTTTCATGATCAATGGCTTTGAGCTTCCTGTATGAAATGACCTTTCTGTTTTTCATAGGTTTAGTTAATTTCAAATTACGGTGTATTGCAGCATGGTTAGTGAGAAAAGATGACATGCACCTCCAAAGCTCTGATAAGCTCGTCATCGGTACGCGTAATCACAAAATCTATAATGTGACCAGTTTCATGAGTAGATTCATTTACGTGCTGTTTTAAGTTGAAAGACTCTAGTAAGTCAGAAAACTTTTTGTTCTCTTGATTAGCAGGATTATCCCAGTGAATATTAAAATCACCAACAACAATCAACTTACTTGAAGTTGACAATAAGGACGTTAGAAAATCAGAAAATCATCAAAAAAGACATTAAAACCCACTTTATTCTTTTGACTATACGGTGGTCTATAGATAACAAAAAGCATAATGGGAAATTTTGTTACATCAAACTTCATAGAAACACTCAAAACTGGATGCAGTGTGTTCTATTTGCATAAATGTACTCTTGATGGCAACTCCTCCACCGCTACGAATGGAGCGAGGTACATGAATTAGATTAAATCCAGGTGGTGTTAATTCACCGATTGTCGTTTTATGTTTTTCTGTGTCTGATAACCACGTCTCTTGTAAACACATAATGTCAATATCATGTTCAATCAGGTGATCAATAACAATATCTGTCTTGTTACACACTGATCTAGTATTAACTAAGCATAACTTACATTCTTTAAGGGAACCAGTATCCACCACTCCGTGAAAATCATCACTAAACTTCTTTGTATATTATTTTCAAAAGGTTTATTTGAAAAATACAATACTATCCAGTTTATTTGGGGAGTGCCTACCCAGCATGCAAGAATTTGACACCGGGTCGACTCTTTGAACTTTGGACCTCAAAAATATTATCTGCTAAATCACTTAAGGGCGTGCATGTAATACAAAGCTGAAAAAATATTGGACATTGTGTTAATGAATGATCGTGATCGATGTATTTACTGTTGGTATCATGCATCAGCAGACGGGGTGTAACTTTTGAAAAGTAAATGAAGTAGATAAAGATTGTCTAGCATACCTGGATATTACAAATCGTTTGTCTGGATAGATGAAGTTCTGATCGGGGTACATTCATTTCAGAAGGGATAAAACAACAACTCTCAAGTTCTGCCAATATTGTGCTTTAATAACCGAGAATATGAGGGGAATCATTGTGATCTATCTGTTGGTGGTTGTATCAGGGCTGGTAGTGGCCTATCTCTTCTATGAACCTGTACCCAATGGCCTTACAGAGCCAATGAAATACAGGTCATTTATGGCGATGGTAAATTTGATGAAACTTGTGGTAAGTTTCAGCATATTTAATAAGAAATCTGGTTAAGTTTCGTGCTATCATTTTTTCTATCATGAATAGAACCTTCGGGAACAAGGAACAACTATATTTTCTTATCATAACGTACACACTTTAGGTCTTGTGATAGAACAAACATCTGTGGGGCAGGGAGATGTCACAACTTAAGCCTAAGGACGTGGAAATACTTGTTTAGGGTGTTTTTCGAAACCCCATGGGGGTGCACTTTCATGGCGAGTGGATACCATGCGTGACCCCCCCAAAAAAAAACGTAAAAAGGGTCTGGTTTTTAAGGTAGGGAACTTTACGCATGCAACTAAATAAGGGTGTCAAAACACTAACTTAAGACAAAAGGGTAATATATTCCGGTAAAAAACTACGTGTTTACTGTCCAATTTGCGATGGTATGAAAATACTTAAATACAAAGGATGTACTATTTGCCCCAACAATACATGTTTATAGTCCATTTTTGTGTGTGGGTAGCACTACTGAAAGTAATGGTTATGATGGTAAAGCTGACGTCCGTGCCGTAACAATTAAGGTATCGTGTACTTGTTTAGGAGTTCAATTCAGGGAGTACTTGTCAAGGGTACCGTTTTGTAATTGCCGTTTATACTTTTGTATGTCTTTCATTCATTTTTTTTTTAAATGTCATGAAATGTATGTATGTAAATCCCGAAACAAATTTCCTTTATGGAATTGAATCAATTGAATTGAATTGAATTTTGTTTACTTGTTTTCATTCATTTCATTTTCATTTCATTTATTAGCCACATATCAATCAAAATACAAAGAAAAACATATAACTCATTCCGAAATAGTATGCATAATTACAATATAAATGCAGATTCAAAGTGGATGGACCTAAAGTAATGCAGAAACTTGTTGTGCATAGCTAGGCCCTTAACAAATAATTAATGTGTAATAATTGATAGCTAAAATAGTCATAGAAATAGTCATGAGCTCGAAGAAAGTTAAAGAAACGGGACAAGTACGAAAACAGAGAACGTTACAAAGAAAAGGGACACACAGGTTACTAGACAAGAAAAGGAAGACAAAGCAAAACATAAAAGAAAGAAAGAAGGAAAGAAGACCCGTCTATTATATTACTGTTAACGATTGCGACGTTTAAGGATAACATGAAATATTTTGACAGAATTGATCGTATGCCAATGAAATAGAAAATAGTAGACGGGTCCTTTGTAAGGGTATCTGCAGATACATGTAATTTATTTACAATGAAAAACATACGGACATATGAGGGGATGGAGCACCTGGCAGACGAGGAAAAAAAAAAAAACTTGATGGTTGCTAGGTGAGAAAAAGTATCAAAGGAAGAAAACTGAGAAGAGGTATATTTTCACTGACTACCAGGTGCCCAATCCACTCTCTGACCGTCCTGAAAGTAATACACAATTGAGTACAAATTAGATAAATATATATTGTGTATTTAAAGCGGACAGTTGGGTTCTACGAGAAGTAATTGCCACCTTTCGCAAACCTCAGGAACGGTTACGTTAGGGTCCCCTAACACAAACATTTACGATAAATCATACACTTGATTTTTAAGATTGATTGTACATTAAAGTAAATAGAATCAAGCGTAAAAGAACTGTTCTACAATCATTGCCAAGCTTCGTGTCACAGGCCCTATAGATCTGCTTTTCATGTGCAAAATTCTTTCATGCGATACCAGCATGCCATTCCAAATTGTTGAATTCCCGCTTCCATTCATACGACTGGTCTTCATATTATTCCTGCCTGAGCTCGCGGCGGGACTACCTGTACCATGGCTATCATGACTCAAGCTGGCTGGAGACATGCGGAATGTAGATTATGGCATGGATAAGAAAGTGGTTTTTCAAACAAATCGAGTACATATTGAGTAAAGAAAACCTTACTGAATTAAGGCTTAGATATATAATTTACAGTCCATCGAATCGATATTGCATTTAATGTGGATTATTGATGGATCACTGGCAATTGATTCCATGGGTCGGGTCAGATCACCTCTCTCCTGCCGAAACCATTTTCGCATGCGATATGTACACAGCATGCAATAGGCCATAAACCGTCTGAATACCCCCCCCCCCGGGGCGGGGGGCACTCAGTATAATGCATAGTGGGTATGTGCCGCGGAGGGGACCCCCATTTTTACACTCAAATTTCCGTTCCAAGGCATAGCACTTTTGACTTATTGACAAAAAGAAGAAAGAAAGCCGTTCCATGGCATTGTATTTTCTTCATATCGAGAAGAAAGTAGAAAGAAATCCGCTCCAAAGCTTCGCATATATTTCGTTACGCCGTTCCTGTCGCATTGATCTGCTACAAGGAGCTGCAATTTTGGTGAAAAGCGGCCGTAGAGCGCTTTTCGACCATCGCCTCAGCGAGAGCGCACCAGGCGGAGGCCGCGCTAGCTGCATCATGCACGACTGTCCGTTCCATATAGGGATGCATACGCACTCACAGAGATACGGAGATCCGTTCCAAGGACCCCCGTTTTCACAAACATTTGTAATTCCAAAGCCCGTTCCGAGAACCCTCCTTTTTACAATAAGCCCGCTCCAAGGCCCCCGTTTTTTGCTTCGCCCGCGGCACACCCCTACCACTTTTTTGGTCGAGTGCCCCCCCCGGGTGAATAACATCAAAATTTGTTTTTTTTTTTCTCTTGCCTGCTCCTTCTACACAAACATAATGCCTTTAGCCCCCCCCCCCGGGGCCGTTTTCACAAACATTTGTAGATCCGAAGCCCTTTCCGAAGACCCTCCTTTTTTTAAATAAGCCCGCTCCAAGGCCCCTTTTTTGTCTCGCCCGCGGCACATGCACCCCACCACTTTTTTTGGTGGAGTGCCCCCCCCCCCGGGCCTCTGGCACACAATGTAATTGGCAATAGGTTTAACTTTCCGCGAAAATGGGGGATTTCCGGGGGTACACTTCCATTGATGAGTGGATATATACCAGACGCGACCATGGGGTTTCGAAAAGCGCCCTAAACGAGGGAAGTAAGTCTTTTTCAGATTATGAAAATGCATCTCTTAACAAGTATTTGGGTTGTGACACCCTACAAGTATTGGAAATATATCCCTTTTTTCAGTATTGTAATCATCGTTTTTGACACCCTTCTAACGTTACATAGGCCTATACGTAACATACTTACCCACTCTTTCCCTTTTTACGCGTGGTTGCACCTGGTATCCACTCTTCAATGGAAGTGCCCCCCCCCCCCGGGCGGCCTCTCGATCTCTAGATCTGGTAGTTGGAAAGTCGTCCTAAATCGGATATATCGCTGTTACCATGGTAGCAACCAGAATTTTGCACACGAACTGCAAATTGAATGTTTCAGTTCCAGATGTGAAACAAAACAAAAAATCTCATGTCACACAATTTGCATTGCAGGACAGAGTTTTGCGACCATGACGACGGGCCCAAAAGTCTCTTCCAAAATCAACTATCGTCGTGAATAACCGTTCGCGTTCTTCCAACGAAAGGTCGGAAATATTGTCTCAAAAGAGACGTTTTCAATTTTCTTTTAAATGCAGTTAAGCTAACAGATCTTTTTATATCGATATTGAGAGAATTCCAATATTTGGGACCTGAATAAATAATAGTATTGTGGGAAAACTTTGGTAATAATAATCAACTTTTATATGGCGCTTAAAGGTCAAGTCCACCTCAGAAAAATGTTGATTTGAATCAATAGAGAAAAATCAGACAAGCACAATGCTGAAAATTTCATCAAAATCGGATGTAAAATAAGAAAGTTATGACATTTCAAAGTTTTGCTTATTTTCAACATAATAGTTATATGAACGAGCCAGTTACATCCAAATGAGAGAGTCGATGATGTCACTCACTATTTTTTTTTGTTTTTTATTGTTTGAATTATACAATATTTCAATTATTACGAATTTGACGATTAGGACCTCCTTGCCTGAAGCACAAAATGCTAAAATAATGGAATTCCACGTGTTCAGGGAGGAATGAAACTTCATTTCACATGACAATGATGTGAAAATCAAAATATTTCATATTTTATATAATAAAATACAAAAGAAATAGTGAGTGAGTGATGTCATCAACTCTCATTTGGATGTATCTGGCTCGTTCATATAACTATTTTGTTGAAAATAAGCGAAACTTTTAAGTACCATAACTTTCTTATTTTACATCCGATTTTGATGAAATTTTCAGTGCTATGCTTGTTGAATTTTTCTCCTTTTATTCAAATCAAGTTTTTGTTGGGGTGGACTTGTCCTTTACTACATCGGAACCGTGTCTAAGCGCTTTACAGATATATTATTACCCCGGTCATCGGATTCAATCAGTCATTCCCGCACACAATATATGCACATCCTCCACTCCCTGGGGAATATTCCAGTCAGTCGTTCTGGTTTTTTGGAAGATGAAATGAAAATGATTGGCGTGTTGGATAGTCATGCAACTGGTTGCTTTTTATGAACATATACAGTGCGTATAAAAAAAAAAAGTTTACACGTAGAAAAACTCCTGTAAAATTATACATTTGTAATATCCTGAAGATTTTCCCACATTTTAACACTGGTACAGATCCATTTAAGCAAATGACGATATAACTGTTGAAAAATATTTCCGCTTGAGTGAGCACCACTTACTTTTGTAAAGTTAGTGAAAAATGATTTGCGCAGAACTTTGAAATAGTTATGCGAATAAAAGTACACCTTCATCATGAAGAACACGTGGAATTTAGCTATTAAAATTGATTTGAAGATATCTTTTACCTTTTTAAAATTGTTTCCTTGCCCAAAACACTTCAAAGAGTGCATTACGCCCCACCCCACTCCCCCACACACCGAGGCCATCGTGACGATATTTGCTTTACACTGAAATGTAATTTACATGAAATGACTTAGGCTTGATTTTCATTTTGTTAATCATTGTCACGCTTGGGGAAAGTATGGAGAAACAAGCATTAAATGAAAAATGAAATAAAAACCCACTTTAAATGATAAAAGCTTAGTGAAGAAATGCTGGAGATGCCTGATATAAACTTTTGTTCAGATTCAGTTATGTCCTCAGATCCAGCTGGCACTAAGAGGGTAAAGGTTGTGCTTACTAAGTGTTGAAATTTCAATTTGGGTGGCAAAATTGTTACAATATGCTTGAATGTATTCGTTTTATTTAAATTGACTAAAAGTGCAAGGGAAATGTATGAGAAATGTTTCGCAGGGTAATTTGATTTCGCCTTTACCCTTGACATGTTTAACTGTGTCAAGGGTAATTCCCAGGTCTTTTTCAAAGTGTAAACTTTTTTTGATACGCACTGTATAATTTAGTGCCGGAGGCAAGTAATTTATTGTTCAAATAAAACGAACCCAACTTCAGAAAAAAATAATTATCAGAAACTCTTAAAACACCCTTTTTTAAAAAGGGAGGCGTGAAAACAAGCATTTCTGCGCAGATTTCTGCGAACTTTACAAAAATAGACATTGCTCACTCAAGTGTAACATTCTGTCGAAACTATTACTTTCATTTGATAGTTGAGACCCAGACCTAAGATTATATGTGACAAAATTACCCACATGTTGTATATTTTGTAATTCCCAGGTCTTTTTCAAAGTGTAAACTTTTTTTTGATACGCACTGCATAATTAAGTGCCGGAGGCAAGTAATTTATTGTTCAATTGAAACATAAAATAACCCATCTGCAGAAAGAAAATATCAGAAACTCTTAAAACACCCTTTTTTAAAAAAAGGAGGACTTGTATGAGCTCGTATATGGGCATCGGAAATTATACGAATTGCTCTCTTTTGAATAACCCAAATTTTATCAAGTTGAAGCTTACTAGAATTCCCCATGCAGGCAAGAATGCCATAGTTTAAATACGGGAGTAATAAAGTAGAATATAACATTTGCATAATATGGAGTGGAAACATTGATTTAAGTTTATACATTATACCAGTATTTCTAGATATAATTGAGCAAATGTGGTTTGTATGAATTTTCCAGGTCATTTTGTCATCAATAAGAAGTCCCAAGAACTTAGTTGATTTAACCCTTCTGATCTGGACATCATTCAATAAAATATTGTTGTAAGAAAGTTGTAAGAAAGTTACTAAATAACATAAAATTTGTTTTATCAAGATTAGGAGAGAGCTTATTGGCAAATATCCATTCACATATACTTTGCAACTCGGTGTTAAAAATCTCCACAAGCATTTGAGGCCTTTTATGCGAGGAAAATATACTTGAATCATCTGCATATAAAATGAAAGACAAAAGTGGAGATGAATATTGAAAATCATTTACATATATGTTATAAATCTATAAATCAGGGGCCAAGGATACTCCCTTGAGGAATACCGCAAGTAACTAGTTGGCATTTAGATTCTACTCCATTCAATGAGACAAATTGTTTTCTGTTTGTAAGATAACTTTTGAACCATTCCAAGGCCTTTCCCCTTACACCATAATGATGCAGTTTATAAAAAAGAATACTATGATCAATGGTATCAAAGGCCTTGGAGAAGTCCAAAAATAAACCGATTGTATGGCAATGTTTGTCTATAGCAGATGAAATTTTGTTAATAAAATGAAGAATTTGCATGTGAAGTTGTATGCTTTTATCAAAATCCAAACTGATTATCAGATAAAAGTTCAAAGCGTATGAAGAAATCTATTGTACGTTTACATACCAGTCTTTCTAAACTTTTTGAAAAAGCAGTTAGGAGAGAAATTGGTCTATAATTATGACACTTAAGTTGATCTTCTTTCTTAAGGATAGGTATCACCTTCGCAATCTTCATTTTATCTAGTACAACACCGTTTGAAATTGACATGTTGAATATATGATTTAACGGTACAATGATTTCACCGATGATGGTTTTTTAATCAGCTTGTTCGTAAGATTATCAAAGCCAGGGCTTTTCTTATTTTTCAAATTATGAACAATATCAGTGATTTCTTTCTCGTCGATGGGCAACATAAACAATGAAAATGGATTAAAGTCTAGCATAAAATCATGAAACGACCTTTTTGCATTCGGAATAGATTGTGCTAGATTTTAACCTACAGAAGAGAGAAAAAAAAATCGTTGAATGTTTCAGCAATACATTGTTTATCTTCAATAATCGTTCCACAATGCTTGATTTTTGATAAATTACAAGAGTTTGATAAATTACAAGTTACAAGAGTTTTCTTGTTAAGGGTAAGGGGAGGGTTTCACATGCCAATACTTGTAAAGTGGTGCATTTTCAGAACATGGAAAATACTTAGGGTGCTTTTTCGAAACCCCATGGTCACGCATGGTATCCACTCGTCAATGGAAGTGCTCCCCTGAGAGCATATTTCAGAAGGGAAAAGGGTGATACCAAAACGACGGGGGCAATATAATAATATATTTCACGTATTGTATTACGGGACACTTTCACGATTCCGGACGCGCATTACTGCGTACGAAAACATTTTCGTACCGCAAGACTTCCGCAGTTCAATTTCACAGAGCAATACATATGTAGAACGAGATCGCAAAACAAGGCGAAAAATCAAACTTTTACCTTATATTCTTATTCAATCTCTTAAATGGCAGAAAATGTGAAGGTGGGTTTTGAACAATGACAAGCCGCCATGCTGTTGTACATGTATAACTTCACATATTTGTATACTTTTTCCCATACGTGTACTGTATCAAAGCAATATCTTTGATCCAGCTGAGACATGGCGGCTTGTCATTGTTCAAAACCAACCTTCACCCGACAAAGGAAATTATAATTGGTATTGTGTCGAAAATCTGTCTGTCTGATGGTCAATCGGATCGGGGTCGCCCTAGCCACAAATCCGTCTCTGTGGTCTAGTGGTAAAGGCACCGGAGTTCAAAGTTGGGGGCCCGGGTTCGATTCCCGGCAGAGACATTTTTCGGCATCACAATGTTTCCAAAGGGTAGATAGCTCTGGGGAACCTTAATTTAAGCTACACCCAGCATTGTTCTCTTCATTGATTTCTTTTACAAAATATTTAAATAAAAAAAAGAGTTGCCAGAGCTGTTGTACATGTATAACTTTACACACACACCCACCCACACCCATATATATATATATATATATATATATATATATATATATATATGGGTCGCTTCATCCCCCCCCCGCTCTCTCTCTTCCTCTCTTCTCTCCCCTCTCTCTCTTTCTTTCTCTCTCTAATGCTCTTTCTTTCTCTCTCCCATAGCAATGTTTTCCCGGCTTTCAGCTAGGAACTAGGGTAGATAGGCTTTCAGCCAGTGGCTAGGGTAGATAGCTCTGGGGAACCTTGATTTAAATCAAAAACAAGTAGCAATATTTTTATATCCAGTGATCTCACTTCCAAAATCAACGAGCTTGTTGATAGTTTTCCTCGTCTTTTACTTGGCAAAAGATATCTAAGTGATTTCCACAACGCTGATGAATTTCCATGATTCTTAATAATAGCTTTACGGATGTAACGGCGTTTTGCCTTTCTGATCACCGATATCACTTGATTACGAAGCTTCCTGTACATGTTCCAATGATCTTCGTTCTTTGTTTCCTTTGCTCTACTTTTCATTTTATCTCTTTCACGCATTTTCTTTAATATATATGCATTCATCCATGGCGTTTCTCTATTTCGATATCGTTTCTTTCTAATTGGTGCGTGTTTGTCAAGAATGCGGTTCAGATTAATTTCAAATGCCTCATATGCAGTATCAACATCATTTTCTACAAGAACATTGTTCCAGTTTATTTGACTCAAATCATTTTTAAAATCATTCATATTAATTTGCTTCAGATTTCGACTGTAAATAAACTTATGATTTACTGGAGGAGAGCGACATTTTCCATACACAGATAAAACCATACAGTGATCACTGAGACATATCGCGCCAATATGATGTGTTATAGCGCCACCTTGTGACGCTAGCTAGCTAGTTGGTAACCACAATATTATTTCTCGCCCCTTTTCGGCGCCGTGTTGTAAAGACAATTGGGACCTTTCGCAATCATCACGGACGCTAGTATTAGGGTCCCCTAACACAAAAGTTAACGCTTCATCATACACTTGATTTTTAAGATTGATTGTGCATTACAGTCAATAGAATCAAACGTAGAAAACTGCTCTACGATCAATGCCAAGCTTTGTGTAACAGGGGGGTTACAGGCCCTACAAATCTGCTTTTCGTGTGCAAAATCCCTTTCCGCGACACCCGTACCGCATACATGCATGTATATTACGACTGATGGCTGGAGATATTCAAAATGCAGGACCTAAAATAGATTTATGACATGGAGAAGAAAGTGGTTTTTCAAACAAATCGAGAACATATTGGGTGAGGAAAAACTTACTGAATGAAGGCTTAAATATAGATCATTACAGTCCATCGAATCGATATTACATTTAATGTGGATTATTGGTGGATCACTGGCAATTGATTTCATGGATAAGATCAACCTCTCCAGCCGAACATTTCGCATGCGTTGATATGTACACATCATATGCGATACCGTTGAACTCGTTTCCTTTTGTTTCTTTTGTTTACTCCTTATACACAAACGATATGCCTCTCGCACACGATGTGAGGGGCATTATGTTTTACATTCCTTAGAAATGGGATTAGATTCAAATTCCGGGGGGGGACCACTTCCATTGATGAGTGGATACCAGGCACGACCATGGGGTTTCGAAAAGTACCCTAAACATGCTAAACAAGGGGAAGCAATTCTTTTCCAGATTATGAAAATGCATCTCTTAACAAATATTTGGCTTGTGAAACCCTACAAGTATTGGATATATATCCCTTATTTCAGCATTCTAAACATCGTTTTGACACCCTTATAACGTTACATAGGCCTATATACGTAACGTACCTGCCCACTCTGTCCCCTTTTACGGGTGGTCGCTACTGGTATCCACTAATCAATGGAAGTGGGCCCCCCGGGCGGCCTCTCGAGCTTTAGGAGGAGTCAAATGTGGCTTTGGAAAGTCGTCCTCAATCGGATAAATCGCTGTTACCATAGTAGCAACCAGAATTTTGCACACGAAACGCATATTGAATGTTTCCGTCGCAGATGCGAAACGAAAAAAAAATCTCATGTCACACAATTTGCATTGCAGGACTGAGTGTTACGACCATGATGACGGGCCCGAAAAGTCCCTTCCAAAGTCAACGACCGTTGTAAATAAGCGTCCGCGTCCTCAAACGAAAGGTCGGGAATGTTTCCTCAATAAATGGTAGGCCCAAATGTAATTATTGTGATCGTTGTGTCATCCTTACTGTCGTCGGAACAACATCACAATAAATGATCTTACTATGGTTTGATGAATAGAAAACATCAATTAATGTTGTAGTTGTTGACGTAACTCGAGTGGGTTTTTCCACAAACTGTTTTAAATCATAATCATTTGCAATGTGTAACAAGCGACTTGTATGATTCGAAAGTGGCGTTTTCAGTAGATCACAGTTGAAATCACCAAATAAAACATATTCATATGATTTAGCTTCAACACGCTGAATAACGTCTTCCATGTCATCGAAAACAACAGTCGGCGAAATCGGAGGTCTATACCAGTAAATTGCAATAAAAGGTTTCTGATTTGGAATGTCATTTTCAAGGGATATAAGTTCCAGATTATCATTCATGAAGTCATGTCGAATTACATAGAGGAGATTTTCTTGAACATAAATTGCAATACCTCCACCACTTCTATTTCGATCAAGCCGAACAAGATCGTAACCATCTATATTTATTTCATTATCCGATAAAGTAGAATCTAACCTCGTTTCAGTCAATGCAAATATCTGAATTTTACTTTCACTTAAATAAAATGCATCGTATATCTTCAAAGTTTTTACAAAGAGGTGATATATTCATATATATATATATATATTATATATATATATATATATATATATATATATGTATATATATATATATATATATATATATATATATATATATATATATATATATATATACATACATACATATATCTAAATATATATATATGTATATCTAGCTGAGGCATGGCGGCTTGTCATTGTTCAAAACCCACCTTCACCCGACAAAGGAAATTATAATTGGTTGTGTCGAAAATCTGTCTATCTGACGGTCAATCGGATCGGGGTCGCCCTAGCCACTAACCCGTCTCTGTGGTCTAGTGGTTAAAGCACCAGCGTTCAAAGCTGGGGCGGCCCAGGTGCGATTGCCAGCAGAGACATTTTTTCGGCATTGCCAAATTTTTCAAAGGGCAGATAGCTCTGGGGAACCTCGATTTAAGAGGTTTAAGATTAGATGGAGTAACAGCAAATAAAATCCCTTTGAACAAGGTTAAAAACCGCCAGCATAAAGTATGACATGCATGCACTTTGTTCAACATCTCTTGCAATTGTGTAGACAAATGATTCTCGCATGACTCCGCGACTATAGGTTTTTATAAAGAGAAAAATGTTATTGTGATGATAATTACTTTTTCGCCGCATCTTGGTCTGGTTATATGTGTAGTACATAATTCGGAGGCATGCGAAATAAACTTTGCAATATGTCCTGAAATATTACTCAAATTTACTCGACTGGGCATGTGCGGGCACTCATCTGGCAAATACAACAATGCATACCAATATTCCACCGACCACATTTGAAATTTTCATTCGCCGCAAACGATCAGAAAAGTGTTAAAATCCGGTTTCAGTAAAGGTAAAATTCTGACTTTTTTCACTAATTAACGATTAACTGATATAATCTGGGCTAATATTTTGGCGCTGTAGTTATTATTAGTGTCTTGTCATGCATTCAAATTTCAGTTTGTTAATAATTTTATGAAAGATGGAAAATTTATACAAATGGATACTCGTAAAATTTCACTCCCCCGATTTCTTCGCTAAACTGGCGGCTTCGAAGGCGGACATGAAAAAGGTCCTTACTGCCGTTATTTCTTTTAGTCCAGGATAGGCCCCATAGAAAATTGACCAAACCTTGTTTTTTTATATATACAATATTTTTTGATGGTTTCTTGTCAATTCGAGGGTGCTGATTACGAATCTGGATGATGCCACTCGTGTAACCTTGAGCATTTTCCGCAAATTGGCAAAATCCAATATGGCTGCCAAAATATGCAAATTACCCATGAAAATCATAAAATTGTCCACACATTGGCTGTGAAATGCATGAAATTGCATGGCAGGAGTGAAATACAATCTTAAGAAATTATTTTTGAAGAAATATTTATTTTTCTGATATTCAAAATGGCCGCCATAGGCCATTGTATACACTATCATGTACAATACGAATAGGAAAAACTAATTTTCACAAAAATTAACACCAAACTGCAAAAATCGCGATGTATGAACGAAGTAATATATGCAAATCATCATTACTAATGAGATATATTATTTATTATGTCAAATATTGGAACATTGCTGTATTTTTGTATCTAAAATAGCCGCCACTGGCCCAAAGACTATTATGTACAATGGCAATGGCCGGGGCCAAAAAATGACAAGATTGAGCATTAAAATGCATATTATTAAGATAAACGAGTGGAATACTGACTAAAAACATTATTGTAAATATGCCATTCATGTGATAAATGGTGTATTTTGAAATTCAAAATGGCCGCCATAGCCCCTATATTCATCATGTACAATGCGAATGGAGAAACTAATTTTCACACGTCGAGTAGGAAACATAAAATGCATGTAATTGTGATCTATGAGTAAAATATTGCTTGCCAACATGTTTTGTAGCAAGATATATCATTTCTTTAGTCATACATGTGATAAATACTGTATTATGAAATTCAAAATGGCCCATATATGCCCTAACAGTATAATTTAAAATGTGAATTGGGACATATAATTTGGATTATGCTAGACTATGACATCCATATAATCGTGTTGTATGAGTAACACGTTATTTGAAAACCTTTTTTTTTAATCATCGCATTTCTTCTTCCATATAGATGATAAATACTTTTTTTGACATTCAAAATAACCTCTACTAGCCCTAACTAAATTACGTAACATGCGAACAGGGAAACTAATTTTCACAAGAGTGAGAATCATTAAATGCATATAACTGTGATGTACGAGTAAAGATATTGTCTTAAACATTATTTCTAACTAAAAACATCACATATGGGTCATGGACATGGTGGAGGTATGATAAATGCTGTACTTTGAAATCCAAAATGACTGCCATAGGTCCTAAAATATTATTGTGTACCTTGTAACATGGGACATATAATTTTGACAGAATTTGGCTTTGCTCGACTCTAAATATTGCATATAATTGTTAATTGTGATGTAAGGGTGAATTATTGTCTAAAACCATGGTTTCTAACGAGATATATCATAATGTTGTGTAATTAAGGTGATAAATGCTGCATTTTTTAAATTGAAAATGGCCACCATAGGCACTTATCGTATAATATACAATTTGGGTGGTGACAAATAATGTTCACAAAATGGGCATATGGCAGCCATTTTGAATGTTGAAATACAGTATTTATCACCTAAATTACACAAGATATTATATATTTTGTTATAAATCATGTTTTCAGACAACATTCCAATCATACATCACCATTTGACCAAGCAAAGCTAAATTCTGTTGAAATGATTTGTTCCCATTCATATTGTGCATAATACCGTAAGGGACTGTAGCAGCCATTTTGACTTTAAAATAACCGTATTTATCAGCAAACTGGCAGAACAAATGATATATCTTAATAGAAATTATGCTTTCAGACAATATTTTACTCATAGATCACTGTTACGTGCATTATGGTGCTCACTCCTGTGAATATTGGTTTCCCACTTTGCATTGTACATAATAGAGTTAATGTTGATGGTGGCCATTTTGAAAGTCGAAATCAGTATTTTACACAAACTTGAAACCTGAATGATATATTTCGTTAGAAAATACGTTTTTAGACAGTATCCAATTAATTTATCACATATATATGCATTTTAGCGCTCACTCTTGTGATTTCCTTTCTACCATTTCTCATTGTGCATTATACTTTTAGGGTCTATGGCAGCCATTTTGAATATCAAAATACAACATTCACCACAAACATGGCATATGAATAATATATTTCGTTAATAATTATGTTTGTAGTCAGTATTCCACCTGTTTAATCTTCATAATAAGCATTTCTGTGATCACTATTGTGAATTTTTGGCCCCCATCGCCATTGTGCGCAATACTGTTTGGGCCAGTGGCGGCTATTTTGAATATCAAAATACAGCAATGTTCTCATATATGACCTTATAAATGATATATCTCGTCAGTAATAATGATTTGCATATATTACTTCGTTCATACATCGCGATTTTTGCAGTTTGGTGTTAATTTTTGTGAAAATTAGTTTTCCCTATTCGTATTGTACATGATAGTGTATACAATGGCCTATGGCGGCCATTTTGAATATCAGGAAAATAAATAATTCTTCAAAAAATATTTCTTAAGATTGTATTTCACTCCTGCCATGTAATTTCATGCATTTCACAGTCAATGTGTGTACAATTTTATGATTTTCATGGGTAATTTGCATATTTTGGCTGCCATATTGGATTTTGCCTTTGCGGAAAATGCTCAAGGTTACACGAGTGGCATCATCCAGATTCGTAATCAGCACCCTCGAATTGACAAGAAACCATCAAAAAATATTGTATATATAATAAAACAAGGTTATGCCTCTTCTATCCTGGACTATTTTGTTTTTCTTTAGAAATGAGCAGCTGCCTGAATAATTTTTTTTGCCTGTTGGAACTCCAGTCACATTATCTTCTTGATTTGAGCTACGTCTACCTTTCCCCTATCCATTTCTTTCACAATAGATATATATATATATATATTAAACTGATTTTCAGGGTATAGTTCGAGGAGAGTGCCAGGCAGCTATATATGAACATATCCAGCTGCCTGGCACTCTCATAGGACTATACCCTGTAAATCAGTTTAATGACAAATATTGTAATCGTAGGTATAGAAAAGGATTTAATAAGTCACATTATCTTTTTTATTTTGTTGAATCATCAGATTTCTGCATCACATCTTCTACACAGGGAAGAAGCTTATGGCGAATACTACGTGAAAAGTTTACAATTTATCACAAATTTGGGAGCCCAACCAGAAGCAGAGGTCGAGGGGTCAAACATCAAATCAAAGGTCACGAACTTTGGCGGGGTTCAAGTCATACTTTATGAGCCAATCAAGAGGAAGAGTTCTGATCTAATACCAGCTTTGATATACATTCATGGAGGTGGACTGTGCCTCAGCAGCGCAAGTATGTATTTCAATATTTTACATAACGTATAATTACAATTTGGTCTTGAGCAGTAAATTGCAGTAAACCGAAATAGCTGCTTTTCAAATCGAAGAGACGAGCATGATATAGTTTATTACATGGGCTTAACGTGGAGCGTTGTGGCCCAGTGGATTAGTCTTCGGACTTTGAAACAGAGGGTCGTGGGTTCGAATCCCAGCCATGGCGTAATTTCCTTCAGCAAGAAACTGATCCACAATGTGCTGCACTCAACCCAGGTGAGGTAAATGGGTACCGGTAGGAAGTAATTCCTTAAAAAGCTGTGTGCGCTATGAACGCTTAGCTTAGCCGGGTAATATAAGAGCGCCTTGAGCACCTAACAAGGTGGATATGTGCGCAATATAAATACCCTATATTATATTATTATTATTATTTCGTTATATGTTTTTTAATCATATTTAGATAATAAAAAAACTGTGTAGTTATGTTTTTGTATGGTATTGACAATGGGTAAAATGAAAACCAATTAGCTCAAAGCTGACATTGTCATGTAAAGCTTCCCTTAATTGTACATTCAAGTTACCTCCAAAGCCGGGCTGTCACTAAGGGGGGGGGGTGCGATACCTCCCCCACTCCTCTGGTTATCGCGGTAGTAATTCCAGAGAAAATCTTTGTCGGTAATATCAACTGTAGTCACTTTTATCGTTTAAATGTCATGACTTTTCGCAATGTGAACATTAGGAGCTCTCTGTACCGACAGTGACAAGAATGTCTCGGTTTTAGGTCTAACTTGCCCCATGAAGAAAAGGGGCGAGATGAGAAAAAAATAGAAGGAAGAAAAAAGAGGAAAGAAAAAAATGAAAGGAGGAAAGAGGACAAGAAAAGAAACAAAAAATGAAGAGAGAGAGGGAGAGAAAGAAAGAAGGGACGGGGTAGGAAAAAAAATAAAGGTAGCCTTGCTGTAAAGCGTCGGTGCAATGAAAAATGTTGGATGTTGTCCGTCGGACAAAATGATCAACTGTCGGGGGAGCGTTTCATGAAAGGACTTGTCAGACATTTTATCCGACAAGTCTATCCGACAAGCACTGTTTTATCCGACAGTTACCATAGGAACAGTGCCTCTCAGCGAATCAAAATCGAGGAAAGCTGTCAGATCTGACAACTTGTCAGACAAAAATGAAATGCTACCCAGGTCACTAAAATCCCAACTGGTTCATGTAGGCCTATAGTGTTCTTGCTGTTTTTTTTTTAGTTCCGCAAATTTTGTCAGTAAAAGTCAATTGCACACCCTTACCTCTTAATTGTCCTTATTAGCATTGTGAACGTTAAGAGCTCTCTGCATCGACAGTTACAAGAATGACACGGTTTCCGGTCAAAACTGCCACCCCCTAAAAAAATTATGCGCTTCGTGCTCGCACCATTTATAAGTGAGATCCATATCTTCTTCAAAATAGTCCTACATATCTTTAATTAAATAGTGCTTAAAAGTTTCCCTTTTGGATTAGCATAAAACAAAAAATAATATAGATATATGTACATATATATACATATATTATATATATATATATATATATATATATATATATATATATATATATATATATATACACATATATATATATATATATACATATACATACATATATATATATATATATATAAATATATATATATATACATATATATATATATATATATATATATATATATATATATATATATATATATATATATATATATATATATATATATATATACACATATACATGTATATATATATTTATACATATATGTATATATATACATATATATATATACATATATATATATATATACACTCTCGAAATCCATCTCCACACACACACACAAATCTTCTTTTTTAGTAATCTTTTATTCTCTTCTCTCATAAAACAAAATTGAACATAGTAAAATATAACATTCATGATTATAAATTAAAAAGCGATATCGAAACAAATTAACCATTATTAAAAAGTTTGATTTGAACGTACAAATATTATAATTACATTTGACAATGATTAAATTTAACAAAAATGAAGTTAAACAATGTCATAAATAAATTCTAAAATCAATTCAATTTGTTGTAAAAGTGTCTGATATACATTCTTTTCTCTTACATTTTTATACATAATACATATTTCTAATTGAAGAAAAAAAAAGTACAACCTAAAATCAAATCATTCACCATTTCTTGATGGTTGTATCACAAAGAAAACTCTGTAAAGAAACCTGTAAGTTTATTAAATAATATGAGATTTATGAGAGAAGATTTACTATTGATAATCTTCGGACCTTCCCGCACACTCACATCCCACCCCAATCACACTCAAAACAGATTCACGCACAAACACCACCTGCCCACACACTCTTACACGCACCCTCCCATACCCTCACACACACATACATACATCCACCAGATCAAATGCATTTCATCTGTCCGCATATGTGTTAAGGCAGCTGTCATGAAAATAAGTGCATATCATGCATTTATTAAAAAAAAACAAATGGATTCGGAGTGCCTCGTCGTCATGAAGTGTGAACATTTTCCCACTTCCTTAGGTGACCGGATAATTTTCCACGTGCCTCTGCTATTCTTTTTTCCTCCTTTTTATTTTCCAATATCTTTTTCCTAATCTCTTGAGGGGTTGGGGGTCTTCTTTTAGCCTTACTATACTCAAAGATCATAAATCGTTAACGTTAAACGATATCACACATGTTTAGGGTTTGAAAGACGCACAACTGCCTGTATAAATTGGCCCAATTCCTTAAGGTCCTTTTGCAGGTCAGTATATTTTTTTCTCGCGCTTCGCACTATATGGATTGTTAAGATATTAAAACAATTAAACTTGGTATAATTGTTACGAAACAATTGTTACTTTTCTATTAAGATAATTTTGCAGGGCAGAAAGCACCCCAAAAATGTTCGACATTTGTACACCCTCCTGTTGCACCACAAATTGTCACCCCGCGACAATTTGTGCTAAAACTGACATCACAAATTGTCACCCCGCGACAATTTGTGCTAAAACTGACATCACAAATTGTCACCCCGCGACAATTTGTGCTAAAACTGACATCACAAATTGTCACCCCGCGACAATTTGTGCTAAAACTGACATCACAAATTGTCGCCTCGTCACAATTTGTGCTGCAAGTGCTGATCTCAAAATGTAAGCATTTTGTGCCAGTTTGTGGGCAAAAAGAAACCTAAAACCACATTATTGTCTTCAACCATGCACCAGTCTACTGTGTAGTGTATGGTGTCCTGGTGTGTGTAGATATAGTTGTTTGTGGTAGAGGTATGTTCGTCGTGTTAAAGGTGAGTGCTGTGTTGGCAAGGGTGTGTGTGTACATTATCATCTTTTATTATCATTTATTTATTTGATCTATTTTTATTTTCATTTTTGGGGTGTGTGTGTGGGGGGGGGGGTATATCCACTTGGTCAAGCAGTAGCAGTCGGTCAAACCTTCTGATCGTCTGATACCATATGAGATAAACCCATTTGCTCAAGTTTCTAGGTCGACATAACCAACGACCAGTGAAAAAAACCTTTAACCAACATCAATGTCAACAACCAGTACGTCAACGATTGCGCGGCTCGCTGAACCAAACAAATAAACATATAAACACAATGTTAATATTCATTTGTCAACAATAACATAATTCAAACATGATTGAATAACTTGTAAATAACTTCAAATATACCCACAGGGTATATTGATACTAATTATGAAATATACAACGGTCAAGGATATTAACATGATTAAAGGAAACCTGGATAAGTTGATCCTATGATTTGAGTTTAATAATAGTTGTTTGGTAAATAATGATTAATTGGTAATGAATAATATAAATCAATATAAGATTTAATCTGAATATGTGCAATATAAACTCATTAAATTGTTGGCCTAATAAATGTAATTCATTGAATGAACATTGTCATCCCTTTAATGCCCTTAGTTATCTTAAAGCAAATAATGCTTAAATTATTATAAGCAATCAAAAATATAAAAACAGACAATAATTAATAGTGACTGGTTAAATAAAAATAAATCATGAAGAATCATGTGATTCCTGAACTAAACCAAACAGTATTTAGATTTGTTTATAATAACGTAATATAGTAACAGATGATTTCACTTAACCGGTGTGTTGGCTCAGTTGGTAGAGCGTCCGTCTCACAACCGGGATCTTCGGGGGTTGTTGCACCCACAAATGTAATAACGCCCACAAAGTAATAACACTTTACCCACAAATGCAATAACGCCAACAAATGTAATAACACAAAATTAATGTAATAGTTTCACCCACAAATGTAATAATGCACTTTACCAACTAATGTAATAATTTTTTATCGCCAACAAATGCAATAATGACTTAACCCACAAATGTAATAAAATTGAAGGGATTTTTGGCGAATGCGTTCTTAACTTAAATCCTTTAGTAATGCGTTCATATAGCACAACTGTGCAAAGTCTATTTTCCAGACCCGGTTAATTAAAAAATTATAATATAAGTCCAAAGTCTATTTTCCAGACCCGGTTAATTAAAAAATTATAATATAAGTCCAAAGTCTTTTTTTCCAGACCCAGTTGTTTAAAAAAATCATAATGTAAGTCTAAAGTCTTTTTTCCAGACCCGGTTATTTCAAAAATTATAATATAAGTCCAAACTAAGATACAATATTGATATTTCGGTGGAATACAAATGAGAATCGAGCTTAGTCTTTTCTCCAGACCGACTTAATTCAAACTGGTGGAATAAATGCCTTTGCTGTTGTTTTAACTTATACGGTGCGTATTATGCGCTATAAGAGTAAATTGAGAATCAAGCGTAGTCTTTCTCCAGACCCGGTTACTTAAAACTAAAACCCTATAGTAATGCGTTTATATAGCACAAAAGTGCAAAGTCTTATTTTCCAGACCTGGTTAATTAAATATTTACAACATAAGTTCAAAGTCTTTTTTCCAGACCCAGTTATTTCAAAAATTAAGATCCCATAATGATATTCCAGTGGAATAAAAATGAAAATCGAGCTCAGTCTTTTCTCCAAAACCTGTTATTCCAAAATTATATACAACAATACAACAACAAAAACAGTATAAAGACCCCATAATCTTATTAATGCTGGATAACATGGACATATAGCATAGTCTTTCAGCCAGACCCGTTTATTTTTTTATTATTCTGTATTACTGTGTACAGGCGCGGTTCCAGGGGCAGCTTTGGGGACTCAAGCCCCTACCAAAACTTTTGACCACAAAGAAAACACGTACATGAATATGTAGGCCCTGTATTGCATTCAAGTCTTCTGAAATTTTGCAATTCAAATAAAACAAAAATCTCCCTCAATCGCTACACGCTTCTTTGCAAAATAATATCCAAATACAAAATACAAATGCTCTCTGTAAGTACAGCATCCTCTACTATACAGTAGTCTGCCTTAGCCTCTTCACTTCAACCACGATGTATATTATGCCGTAAAATTGAAGTTTTCATGATTTGTCAAAAGCGCTCTGAAATTTTGTCATGAGTTATATGATTTGTTGTTGTTGGGAAAATGGCTTTGTCGCTGTTATCTTATATGACCGAGGCTAAAGCTAATTAAAAACATATAATTAAGAGCCAGGAATGTCGATAATTCGGATGGGGGTGAAAAAATAAGGGGGACTAGCTGCTAGGTGATATCAGTCTCCCATGACTACAATATGCTGCCACAATAGGCTATTTTCATTTTATGGAATGAACCATCGTCACAAAATTTCAAGCCCCCAGAAGCCCCAACATATTTTTTTAGTCCAGAACCGCGCCTGACTTTGTTAGGATTTACATGTACATAGGTCTTGAATTGAATAATAATAATTAAAGATTTGTATCGCGCACATAATTATCTGCCAATGACACTCAAGGCGCCATATTAATTCGAAAATGATTTGATTAGCGTTGTGTATATGATTTTCAACGATTTTTAAATATTTGTTAGTCCACACTGTTTTATTGATCTCATATTGCATATATAGTAGGCTTATAATTCACGCACATTTTGTCCAACGAATTAATATGAAGTCTTCTTACATGCAATGTTTCATTTTAGATTCATACGATGGACTAACAAGGACCCTGGCTGAAGAACTCGATACTGTAGTTGTTTCGATAGAGTACGTTTTCACTTTTGTATTACAATATAAAGGTAGCATACAACCCTATATATTTATACAGGGATATATTAACAGGGGTTTCATCAATTTATACCCTAAACCAAGATATTCAAAAAATTCATGAATATGAAAGCGAATGGGGTCCAATTGGTAATCTTATCTAGCTCTGCTTTTATCTCAGGATATCTCACAGTTTTATGATGCTTTCTACTCTAGTTCAGATAATGCACCAAAGTTGAGAGGAATAGACCTGTTTAACTGTATGTACCGCAGTCGATGCTAAAAACATAGCCCTACTTTATTTGCGTTTTAGGGCATCATCATAGGGGTTTTCATCTATTTTTCGGGTTTTTTTACTCTCTTTTCGCGTTCCGCGCCTAAACACTTCCTTTTCCGCTTTTCTATCTAATGTATGCTGTCGATTGTCAAATAGACCCCTCCCCTGGGTGATCGTCAAATAGACCCCTCCCCTGGGTGATCGTCAAATAGACCCCTCCCCTGGGTGATCGTCAAATAGACCCCTCCCCTGGGTGATCGTCAAATAGACCCCCCTGGGTGATCGTCAAATAGACCCCTCCCCTGGGTGATCGTCAAATAGACCCCTCCCCTGGGTGATCGTCAAATAGACCCCCCTGGGTGATCGTCAAATAGACCCCTCCCCTGGGTGATCGTCAAATAGACCCCCCCTGGGTGATCGTCAAATAGACCCCTCCCCTGGGTGATCGTCAAATAGACCCCCCCTGGGTGATCGTCAAATAGACCCCCCTGGGTGATCGTCAAATAGACCCCTCCCTGGGTGATAACTGCATGCAGTGTATTTTGTGCTTTCCAAGTCTTACTTTCAATGATTTCTTTTGTTTTCTGCCTCTGCACAGTTATCGTCTTGCTCCAGATCATCCATTCCCATCAGGTTATGAAGACTGCTTAACAGCCACACGTTATTTCATACAACATGCTGAGAAGGAGTTTGGCGTCGACGAGCGTCGCATTGCCATCGGTGGTGACAGTGCTGGTGGTCAGCTCTCTGCGTCTGTATCCATTGGTATCCACGATGATCCTTCCCTACCAGACCTTAAGCTTCAAGTCCTTATCTATCCCTCAACACAGAAGATTGATCTGAACACCCCATCATATCAGAAATATAGGGCTGATTTCGGCTCATCAGGAGTTATTCCGTTACATTTTGGCGTCACTCTCGCGAGTTTAGTTACAGTAGGTAAGATCGACCCAGAATTCATGAAACATGTAGCCAACAACAACCATATATCTTCTGATTTCAAGAAAACAACAGTTGAATACAAGTACCTCGATCACAACAAGATCCCAGCGGAATTCCGTGATCCAAGGTATTACAAGACGAGGAATGATCCTGAAACAGGCAATGCAGCCCTTTTTAAGCGTATATCACCGATCCTACTTGATCCTCGAATAGCGCCGTTGATGAGGAGCGATCTTACGGGACTTCCCCCTGCTTTCATCATCACCTGTGGTTTTGACTCGCTTCGAGATGACGGTATCTTTTACAAGACTCGCCTGCATGAGGCTGGTGTGTCTGTCAAATGGTCCCATTATGAAGAAGCATTTCATGGTATACTGTGGCTGAGTGGCGCCAATATTAATTTCACAATCGGTGAAAAAATGCGCAAGGAAATCGTCGCATACATCAAAGAAAACATATGATACCTGACGGTTGACTGTAGGATATTAAAAACAATGTTAAAGAATATTCATTAACCATCAACAAACTTGTTGTACTTCAGAAATAACAAAAAAATATAGTAACGTACCGGTGTAGGCTTTAAAGCAACGATATTCTTTGTTTGAAGATGACGCCCATTGAGTACTACATGTAGTATGTGGAAGAGGCTAATAAATTCCAGTTAACGGGGAGGGTCTTGGTCCAGTGGCGTACAGACAGGGGACGCTGGACCCCCCACCCAATATTTCAAGAACAAGAAGAAAAAAATGGAAATAGAGGAGTATGAACATGATACCAGAATATTTTGTGCCAAAATCTATCAAATAATATGATTTAAAAAAAAATCATATTAAAATGCCGAAATTTTAGATCGCTCGCTTGCACCTTGAAAAAAGGAAATTTGTTCAGTACGCCAATTCTGGCCCCCTCAAAATGTTTGGCTCATTACACCACTAAAAAAAACACAATACATGCAATTGGATCATCTTCAGCCTCGTTAAATGGATGAAAAGCCTTAAAATTGATTAAAGGAAGTTATCTGCATCATTCAAATAAAAATAGATGTTCATCCTTATAACTGATATGAAAGTTAATGGAAGACCAAAACAATTATCTGTTCGATTTTCTATATCAGTTAAAAACGACGATTAAATGCTCATGGGAATTGCTGAACCTCATTGGTTCATAGACCCATCTTAGCGCATATTAAGTCTAGGCTCCATTTGAGAACAAAAATACAAAACACACTTTTTTACATTACTTATAAATCCAGAGGTGCAAAATGTGCATATATACGGTTGTAAACATTTTGAAAATATGTTCTTATAGTTTTTTTCATGGATAAAATGGTGGAAAGGGTTGGCGATTTTTTTTCTAAATAAATCAAAATCGGATTTATTTGATTTAGATCATATTTTTAAAATTTAAATCAGATTTAAAAAGAATAAACAATTTTTTTTAAACAGAGCGCACATACCAAAAATATTATCCTTTTTACTGATATCAATTCTAAGATCATACATTCCACTACTAAAATTATTCTGAACAACCATTCCATGAATAAATCCAGTCAAAATAGAATTTATAGAAAATACCAATATCATGAAGATGATGACTTTTCTGCTGTGTCTGCTTATCGGGTGTATATGGTGTTCATATTCAAAGCTCTTATGATGAAATGAGGATCAGTTTATTTGGAAGAATTACATGACTCGGAGATTTAAATTCTCTAAAGAAAAATATTTTGTTATTTTCAGGCCAAGGATTGAAAATCACATGTTTGTTTAAATATCATTTAGGGTGTACACTTATTGTGATTATTTTGCAATCAAACAGCAGTATATTTACAAAAAAAGTATGTGTGATACAAAAAGAAGCACAAGCATACCGAGTTTGATTACTTTTCTTTCAAAGGATAAAATCTGTTGCAGCAAAGCTTTATGTGTATTACAAAAAAGTATTTTTTTTGGTCAACCTGACACATGTTATAACTGATATTGATTGCTAATTTTTAAATGTAGCATCGAAACTTTCAGCATATTTCCATACAATGGCGTCCCGTGGGTCATGGCATGGGGGGGGGGGGGCACCAGCAAAATTTTTTAGTCACTTAGTGAGCGCGCTCAGTTGCCAGGTATCCTGATCTACTAGAAACATGAGAAGGACAGTGCCATTTCACGAATATGTATCTCAATGATCAAATAATGCGAGTGCGCAGCGCCAGCTGAATTTTTTTAATGTTCAGACCTAAAAAGTGACATTTTAAGCAAAGTTTTGTAATCATGACGTACTTATCTCGCAAAACAAACAATGCGAGTGCAAAGCACGAGCTGAAATTTTTGTGTATATTGACCTGAAACAAGGACATTTTATGGACTATATTTAAGGAATCCATTAAGAGTATACATATCTCACCATCGTCATCTATAATGCAAGTGCGAAGCGCATGCTCATTTTGTTAGAATTACATCTAAACACATGAAGCACTTTTTGTAGCCATTGTAATCATGATTATCATACGCATCTAACTAGTCAAATATTTCGAGCGCGTAGCGCGAGCTTAAAATTTGGACATTCAGATGTGATTAGGACATTCTAAGGCTTGTTTGTAGGAAAGCACTTAGACCATTGCTATTTCACTGACCAAATGATGCGAGCGCGAAGGGCGAGCTGAATTTTTTTTCAGATCAGAAAAGGGGACAATTTAAAGACTTATTTTAGGAATTCATAAAGAGCAAACATATCTTACCAATCCACTAATGCGAACGTAAGCACGGACGGGAAAAGTAAGACCTTAAAATGGGCCAATCACTTCATCAACTAGTCATGAAAAAGAAGCCTAAGTCGCTACATAAAACAATCAACTCGAAGTGCGAGGAGATATCTTTGGTGTACATTGACTTGAAAACAGGTTTTAGTACAGCAGGATTATAGATCTCGTTAAACAGACAACGCAAGCATCAAGAACAATGAAGACATAGGCCCTGAGTAAATTATGTTTCATAAAGTATGAAAAAATGTTTCTTATGCAATGTAACATAATATAATCATTATGATATGACATTATTATGAACAATAACTTTTTCTTTCCCACTACCCCTGATAGCAAAAACTGGGTAAAAAGACGTCATATTGACGTTATTTTACGACGAGTATCACGTCGTTTTGACGTCGTAAAAAGACGTCTTAAAGTCAAGAATTTGCACCAACGCACGTCGTCATATCAACGTCGTAAAATGACGTGATTATGACGTCTTAATAAGTCGAATACGACGTCTTTATGACGTTTTTATGCCATATTCCTGACCAGTATTACACGTCTTTATGACTTGATTATTACGTCATTAATGGTTACTTACAACGTCTTTATGACGTCTTTATAACGTATTCATTACCAGTATTATACGTCAGAATGACGTCGTATATTGACGTGATTATTATGTCATTAATGGTCACTTATGACATTTTTATGTCGTGATTATGACGTAATTAATAGTCACTTTATAACATATTTATGACCAGTATTAGACGTCATCTGGACATGATTTTAAGGTCTTTAATAGTCGACTACGATGTCATAATGACGGAATTTTGACTTATTTTGACGTGATAATGATTTACATATGAAATTGTACATGAAAACACAACTCGAACGTACAGTTAACCTAGCTTAGTTCAAAATATTAAAGAAATCAAATCATGGGTTAATCAGTTCCAATATTTTTACGATTGCAAGATTGACTGTAGGTCCAAGACTTGTCAAGAACAGACAAAACACAAACACCCATACACACAGTCACACACATTAAACGATAAATCAAATACACATTTCAATTATGAACTCAGTTACAAATATTTTATTAATAAATTCAAGAAATCGCGTAACAAAACTTTTTTTCCTTTAAGAATACAGTGTGTGGTGTATTCTTGTAAATACAACATACAAGTTGGATTTTACTCTTACAGGGTGCGGATTGCTTTCCCAAAAGTTTGACAAGCTAAAAAAAGGTAATTTGGCTTTCAGAATTGGCACCCCCCCCCCCCATTCCGTGTCTGGTCAAAGAACTATGAAACCAGTTACAATGTCTGTTAACAAATACAGAGATACAATTTGGATAAATTGCCTATTCATCTATTGCCAACTCGTCCACTGTGATCATGGCCTACCTCATTTAGTCAAATGACAATTGGTCCATCAACGAAATATCTAACAACCATTTGGTCCAATAATCTTCTAATCACCAGCTTGTCTATGACCATTTCATCTCATAACCAGTTGATCTAATACCAATTTTCTTTTCCTTCATTTTGTCCGATTAACACTTATTACACTAAGTCCAATTAGACCAAATGGTATGGAAATTAAACCAATTGGTTATTCAGAAAAAATGGTGGGTGGACGAACTGATGGTAAATCAAATGATAGTGTTAGACTGATAAACCCATGTAGAGTCTGAGATATTAAGGTAAATACAATACTGATGTCCAAGAAATATGGCTTCCAAGTACCTTATTTTAAACAAGAAATGGCTTACCCTGAACAATATGTCTGTGAAAATAATACCAGATTTGCAGCGATACTCAAATGGGAGCTCATATTTATTTGGATGTAAGCAACATGTATTCATTTTAACTAAGTATGGTTTGTGATTGTCGCTTAAAAGTTTCACCTTGGTAACAGCAGTTTTCCATATATACATAATAATGAAAAACACCCAAGTTTAAGGTGAATACTTCACTTGCATACATGAGTGAAATTCCTGACACCAGAGCCTTACCCAGTTAAAATATTTCTCGATATTGTGTAGCATGAGTTGTACTGCGTGAATATAATGCTGATAAATATAAGAAATAATTGCTTACAAGTATCAAAAATTTAACCAAAATGAGTAAATCAAATACCACATAAAATAAATTTTCTCTTTTAAAGGGGAATATAACCTTTGGAACAAATAGGCTTGTGTAGAAACAGAAAAATCAAAGAATAAGAATAAAGAAAGTTTGAGAAAAATCGGACAAATAATGAGAAAGTTATGAGCATTTAAATATTGCAATCACTAATGCTATGGAGATCCTCCCATTGGCAATGCGACAAGGATGTGTGATGTCACTGATGGACAACTTTCCCTTTGGTGGACTATAAAATACCCTCAAAATGTCTCTTTTTGCTTTTTCTTATGATGATACAAACTTTATCCATGATGTATTCTTAAAAAATATGTATTACATGCCCTCATGTAGAAAGAACACATGATCTATGGATAGATGTGATAAAAGAGGCAATTCAAGTGAAATATATCTAGAGTTGTTCACAAGTGACATCACACATCTTTGTCGCATTGCCAATTTGCTATCTCCATAGCATTAGTGATCGCAATACTCAAATGCTCATAACTTTCTCATTATTTGTCCGATTTTTCTCAAACTTTTGTTGATCTGTTTCTTTGATTTTTCTGTTTTCACACAAGCTATCTTGTTCCAATGGTTTCATTCTCCTTTAAGTGAAATCAACTTTTTGTTGGCGTGGACTTCTCCTTTAAAGTATGTAACAATAAGGATCAGTGCGAACGACCCATCATTTTGCAAGTGCATGCAGACCCAAAATAACTCAAAAACGTGAATTTGTGTACAAATCCAATGCAAATAGTGTTTTTAGTCAAAATTCATAAATTGTATCATTTTTCCATTTACTGCTTAAAATCAATTAAATTTATCTTTTTTATGGTCAAAATGAAGTCCCTGACAATTTCCATTGAAAAAAACAATAAAAAACAAAAAGTCGAAAAACAGAGAAATACATAAGAAATTTAGAAAACAATAGAATGCTTAAGAAAATAAATGTGATGTTGAAATTTTTAAAAAATAAATTTGATCAGATGCCTATCTAGATTATGTGAAACAAAAAGTAGCATTTTAGGGGCATTATTTTATTAATTAGAGCAAACTTATGATTTTACGCATATATTGGCAAATTAATGAGCAATGAGATTTTTCACAGAATTATATATATTGAAATTTTGTAGATAATGCCATGGGTAACGCGCGTGCCAATTTCCGTCGCGATCGAGCGATGGACGACCGAGATCATAAGGGGGGGGGCTGATTCAGGCCCCCCCCCAGTCTTCTTAGGTGTTGAAATAGCCCAGTCTATTTAGGGTTAATAATCAATTAGCACAAAGGAAAGGTTCACTAGTCGTTCTTAAAATCAATCTTAACTTACTAACAGATTTATGAATCAGCCCACTGCACTCTAATGATGAGCAGACCAAGTTGCTCCTGAAAAATGTATTGTACTACATAATTACTTATTCCTATGTAAAGCATCTCTTAAATTATTATCCCCCTAAGTATAAGATTACCGGTAGACCAATTACTCTCTGCCAAAGACAATGGATCTGTTCTATGTTTCATATGATAAAATACAAAAGAACGTCTTTGATCCTCATTTGACCTGTGTTTTGCATATTAATGTTTTTTTAAACTCAAAATTTCACAACCTTCTTATCTTAGTCAGATTTTGATGAAATTATCAGTGCTTCTTTGGTTTTTCTCTATTTTAATATTCAAATTACGTTTTGCTGGAGTCTACCTTTTCTTTGATAGGCTCCATTGTAATTTGGCAATGTAATTGGTCTAATGTTATATATTTGGGATAGCACAGATACCGTTTATAATATGTGCAAGCTTTATGCACTCTCATTGGCGTATGAAGGATACCTGCAGGGTTGCTAGAAACCATATTCTATGTTTGATTGATCATCCATCTCTGAACTCATCAAGGAAGTACTTTATCTTGTGACACCTGTAAAAAAATAAAAGGGGGGGTATTGAGAAACTTATAACAAACATAGCCAAACTATTTCATCTGCATGCAAAACTTAATGGTTTCAATTATCAATTCTTTTTATCGCATATTGCCAAAAGTCAGTGATCTACATTATCACTATCGATATCAATATCCATTGATATGAATATCAACATCAGGTGAGGGAGGACATTTGCTTATTCAGTTTATTTTATTCCAATCGCTCAGCTGAAAACTTTTATATTCTGTTATATGAAATATGTAAAAATGAAAGGGTGCTAATTGCATTCACCTTTGTTTACCAGTCTAAACATTTAGAAGTAGAAAAAAAAATAAATGAGGGCATAAATGGGGCACTTAATAAGATGTGAAAGAGGGGACACTGCAGAAGAGATATTTCACTATAAAAAAAGGAGCGCAAGAGTGCAATAAAGACAATTTGAATCAATATTCAATTAAAAGAAAAACTCATAGAAGGGAACAGGGGTAGTATTTTGAGATCCATTTCATCTCTGAAAAAAGAATCCCTTAAAATCCCTTTGAATTGATATTCTTCTAAGAACAATTTCATCTTCATTTTATTATCACTCTAAGACACAAATGGGTGTGTCTTAGAGAGATAATTTCATCTTCATTTTATTATCTCTCTAAGACACACCCATTTGTGAAGCAACATCCAATGAGAAAGGCTGTAAATAAAATGCAGCAGTCTCATCTCATTCATCCAATGAAAATCTTTTACGCCAGATGTGGATTTAATCTTTTAATTAGTTACATATGTAAAATTGCATAATTGATGTGTAATGTCGTTTTGATAGTGTCCCTAATCCCCGAAAGAGTGTAACATGGTCCAATAAAATCATTGTCATTGTCTTTGCAAAAGCAAACAATACTCTTATTCTTATCATTGTTTAGATGTCTATTTCGCATCATAAAAATTGTCTAAGTTGCAAAAACAAACAATACTCTTATCATTGTTAAGATGTCACTTTCTTTTGCATCATTTTATGCATAATTTCAGAGAAAAATTTATTAAACTACAGTCTTTTGAAATTTTTCATTAACCCTAATTCTGCCAGGGGAGGGAGAGGGCCATAATGCCCCCCCCCCTCGACAATTTTTGCGATATCTGCTGCGCAAATTTTTTTGACCTCGCCGCTTACTGACTTTTTACTTTTAAGTCTCGCATAAATTATGAGACCAAATTTGTGACACCCGGGTGCGCGGTTACGACATTACACGTCAAAATGTAAGTGTATTTTTCATGTACAAATCCAATGCAAATAGTGTACCGGGTATTTAGCAAAAAATTCAGAAATCATTATTTCTACTTTTACTAATTAAACATTAGTAATTTTGCCTTGTTTAAAAAAAATACATAAGAAATTAAAAAAGCGATAAAGTACATAAGAAATCGGTCTTGGCATCAGGATTTTTTCATTCACAATTGTTAGGAATGCTATAAAGAATATTTCACCAAAAATAGCATTCTGTGAGCTTTATTTAGTGAATCAGAGCAAAAAGTATGATTTCATGAATAAAATACATAAGTTTCATGAATAAATTAGAAAATTAATTCCTATAAAATAAAAATAAAAGAATTCGGTGAAATTTACCAATGCAACTGCGTTGGAAATGTCACTCTCTACCATCATGCAAATTTTCATTGTGATAGCGCAATCCGTGGCTGAGATCTTAAGGGGGGCCCTAATGCCCCCAAGAATCAAAATACCCCAGGAGATTTAGAGTTAATCTACAGGAATAATGTTGGAGTATCAGTCACTGTCAATGATTACATAACTTTCCTTCATTCTCATTTTAACTTTGGAACAAATAAACTGAATCAAACATGGAGCTCATGTTCATGTAAAAAAATCCCCTCCAAAAGTGATAATTGTACTCACCACTACACAAAACAGCATATTTGCATGACTTTTGTTCCTTCAGTCCATGTTGATGAAATCAGGATTGACACTGAATTAAATGTGGAGCGTAGAGTTGTTCCAACTGTCCCAGATGATGTCACTGAAATTGAAATGATTATTTATTTAGTCTATCGAGGTATACATGTCCTAAAGCTTCAGGTACTCACCACTCATTGCACATGCAATTTCAATGGCAAATGCACAATCTTCGTGACTGTAGTGTGACAAACAACTCCTTTAGTATTAATATTTTGTACATAAAATTGCAAATTGTAGAGAAAACAAAAAATGCAGTTTTTTAGGTGTATGCACCTTCATTTATTTTTTCCAACAATAGAAAATGCTTTAAAAACTGAGAACTGAGGAACAAGAAAAAAAAATTGCATGATAAATCGAGTGTGTAGTAGCTATAAGGACACCTTCAAAATCGGGCGGCAAAATTCAAAGGTGTTTGGAAAAGATGGAAGCGATATTTTGGTTTGAGATATTTCTAATCATAGTAAATTAATATATGATTTGCCACTTTTGGTTAGTGTCCATCACTACCAATTTTCAGACAGGGATTATTTTTTAGAAAAAACACATCTCTTCTGAATAGGGTCTATGTACAATTACATTTATAAGCAAGGCCAAGCCTACCTCAAGTGATGTTCGAGCAGGCTTTTCTCCTCTTCATTACCGCTCCACTTCCCCGAACTTCAAGTCGGTGAACTCGCTCAGATACTCTGAGTGGCAAAGGTGGGGAAAAATGCATATTTATTGTAAAAAATATCCCCTAAAAGACATCAACAATAAATAAAAGCTAGATTTCTTGCTCTAATCCTCCGGTTACCTCAATAATACAAAATGCTATGCCTTGGAATGGAAATTTGAGTGTAAAAAAGGGGGTCCCCACTGCGGCACATACCCACCACACATTATGTATTAAGTACCTTGGCTCTAAGACCAAGTCTAAGTCAAGAGTAAGAAATTAAACTTGGCGCTAATGCAGTTTCGCACCAGCCGGTTACCAGCATACCTCATCACCAATATTTGTTCCCAAATGTCATGACAAGTCTCTCAGTCACATTTCGATGTCAATATATCCACCACTTTTCAAAATATCTTGATCGGGAATGGCTGTATTTCGGCTTCGATCTCAACGTCGTTGATCGACACGGCGTAGACATCGCTTCACAGATCGCTTGGATTCACCGTGTACCGTAATGTTGATATGAACTGAAGTTAGCAACCAAATCATGCGAGAATGTGGCGAACAAACTGCCAGCATGCCGCATGCGAATCTATGTTCGCATGATTTGGTTGCTAACTTCCGTTCATATCAACATTACGGTGCACGGTGAATCCAAGCGATCCGCGAAGCAACACGGCGTAGACATCGCTTCGCAGATCGCTTGGATTCACCGTGCACCGTAATGTTGATATGAACTGAAGTTAGCAACCAAATCATGCGAGAATGTGGCGAACAAACTGCCAGCATGCCGCATGCGAATCTATGTTCGCATGATTTGGTTGCTAACTTCCGTTCATATCTCTTGGATTCACAGTGCACCGTAATGTTGATATGAACTGAAGTTAGCAACCAAATCATGCGACAATGTGGCGAACAAACTGACAGCATGCCGCATGCGAATCTATGTTCGCATGATTTGGTTGCTAACTTCCGTTCATATCAACATTACGGCGCACGGTGAATCCAAGCGATCCGCGTAGCGACACGGCGTAGACATCGCTTCGCAGATCACTTGGATTCACCGTGCAATGTAATGTTGATATGAACTGAAGTTAGCAACCAAATCATGCGAGCATAGATTCGCATGCGGCATGCTGGCAGTTTGTTCGCCACATTCTCGCATGATTTGGTTGCTAACTTCAGTTCATATTAACATTACGGTGCACGGTGAATCCAAGCGATCCGCGAAGCGATGTCGATCAACGACGTTGAGATCGAAGATGAAATACAGCCATTCCCGATCACAATATTTTGAAAAGTGGTGGATGTATTGACATCGAAATGTGACTGAGAGACTTGTCATGACATTTGGTAACAAGTATTGGTGATTAGGTGTGCTGGTAATCGGCCGGTGCGAAACTGCATTAGCGCCTTAAACTTTAATGCATTGTTGGTTGGGGGCCGGGGGGAGTAATTTTTACGATAAATAGGGCCTATTCATTTTATTTTTCCCACCTTTGAAACTCGGAGTATCCGAAATTACAAGTTCACCGAGTTGAGGTTCGGGTAGGTGGAGCGCAGTGTAGCGGTGGTTAAGTGGAGCCTGCACAGACATCAATTGAATTGAAGGTACATGTAATGTAGGCCAAGCCAAAGCCTTAGGCCTATGAAAAAGGCAAGGAAAGGGCACTGTGCAGAGCACCACCACCATGCCATGGCTGACAACGTCCACACCATACAAATTAGAGAATAATCAATAGGGTCTAAAATTATTCTTTGAGATCAAATTTAAGAAGTCATAAGAATGTATTTCAACGTTTGATGATTGGTTTTAAAGATGAAAGCAAAGAAAAAGTTTTTACATGTTCACAGTCAAAACAGCAAACGCCACGGCTCGAGAGCCGTTGTCATCGCCACAACTCTAGGGTTCGACTTCACGTACCGTACCGTGCGGGACTTACGCCGGCACGCACGATACCGCAGTTTGAAATAACTTCATCAGTGATAGGTTATTCTGATTTCTACTGATACTCCAGCTAATTTAGACATATATAGAATATTAGTATACATGTAAATGCTTACCCTGAAGTGTCTTGACATGTCAAAAAAGGGCAGGCAGTCAATTGAGAACAAGTTATTACGGACGTCGATTGCACGATCCAGCACTTTGACTCGACTTCGTTCATTAACGGTTGCATTTTCAAATACACGAATCACGTGCGCGCTCTGCTGACGATCGGACTTGGCATTTAGTCTTCATTCGAAACATGTTTTGGTTGAAGTGTCAAATGAAATATCAATTTTCGACGACGACCTACCCGGGCGACCTACAGAACCTTTAAACATTTATGCTAAAGAAAACACCGGGAGAAAAATAAAGGGAACATTTTGAAAACGTATTTGTAGTATGCATTGGCGGCGGAAGCCAACAAAATTTAGGGGGGGGGGGTCCATCTGAAATTTTGGGATGCATGCATGGTCCATCTGAAATTTAGGGATGGACGCAGGCAAAAAAATTGACATTTGAATTTAGGGGAGTGGATTACCAAAAATATTTGACAAGCAAAAAAAGGGGGGTTATCAACCTAAATTTTAGGGAGGGGGGAGACACAAACATTTCAGGGAGGGGTGGGGGCCCACGTGAATTAAGGGGGATGCATGCAGGAAACAAAGTAGACAAGCAAAAAAAAGGTTATTATATCAACAAACAAATTAGAAGGGGGGAACGTCCCCCCTTCTGTCCCCCCGCGCTTTCGCTGCCTATGGTTGTATATATATATATATATATATAAATGTTTTCATAATGAGGTCATATAAAATTGTAAATGCACTCGTCGTGAAGGTGTTGTGGCTTAGTGGATAAGTCTACGGACTGTGAACCACAAGGACCGGGGTTCAAATCCCACCACAGCACGTCCTTTGGCAAGGCGTTTATCTACAATTGCCACTCTCGACCCAGGTGTAGTAAATGGGTACCCGGTAGGAAGAAATTCCTTGGAATGCTCGATGCGCCCGATCAGGGTAGCCGTGCTAAAGCCGGGGTAATGGTATGCAGCGCTTAGAAACATTTGTATTAAGCGCTATATAAATGTTGCATATTATTATTATAATCACGTTGTATATTTTGGTCATGCAAAATAGTAAATTTACTCGTGACTGGTTGATTAATTACGTCATAATCACATCATTATCTGGTCATATAAAATTGTAATATATTCGTCTTTGATTTGTCAATATATGACGTCATATTTAGGTCATATTCTGGTCATGCAAAACTGTTAACTTTACTTGTCATTGAATGGTCAATTAATGACGTCATAATCACGTCAAAATCTGGTCATGTAAAATTGTGGATAGACTCGTCGTTGATTTGTCAATAAATGACGTCATAATCACATCATATTCTGGTCATGCAAAATCTTAAATTTACTCGTCATTGACTGGTGAATTAATGACGTCATAATCACGTCATAATCTGGTCAAATAAAAATGCAACATAAACTCGGCGTTAAAAATGGTCGCAATTACGTCATAAAGACGTCATATTTATTGTCTACGACCAGTATGCCGAGAATACGACGTAATTATCACGTGATTATGACCATGTCTGCTATCAGGGTACGTTTCTCTTCCTTTCTCCTTCTTTTTCTCCTTCCCCTTTTTTGGCCAGCCGATGGGGGGGGGGGGGGTGGTAGTCTGCTGGGCAAACCCTTCGCTCGAGTTAAGGGTCTGAATGTGCAGCCTACTCATGCCCTGTGCACTGAAGGCTCTCTTGCAAACAGCAAGTTTTGTATGTGCTAGTCTTTGCGTGGAGGCACACTTGTTGATCAAAGTTCCAATGAGGGTCTGTACCTACAGACTAGGCTCGAGTTAAACAGTAGCTACGCATATGGCAAGCCGTTTGTACCATAAAGGCGATAAACCGAGTTTATCGCCGATAAACTCTGTTTATCGACCGAAAAATAAAGTTTTTCACCGATAAACTCAGTTTTTCGGCGATAAACTCAGTTTATCAAGTGATAAACTGAGTTTATCGCGAGAAAGTCTGTTTATCTTCGAAAAACTTAGTTTATCGCCGATAAACAGAGTTTTTCTCGATAAACTAAGTTTATCAAGTGATAAACAGAGTTTATCGAGATAAACTCTGTTTATCGGCGAAAAACTATGTTTATCGCCCACTACATGGCCGATAAACAGAGTTTTTCGCGATAAACTAAGTTTTTCACTTGATAAACAGAGTTATTCGATAAACTAAGTTTTTCAATTTTGAAAAACCTAGTTTATAGAATCGAAAAACCTAGTTTATCAAAATCGAAAAACCTAGTTTATCGAAAATGAAAAACCTAGTTTATCACATGAAAAACCTAGTTTATCGCCTTTATGGGACAAATGGCGTTCTTCGATAAACTCAGTTTATCACTTGAAAAACCTAGTTTATCGCCTTTATGGGACAAATGGCATTCTTCGATAAACTCAGTGTATCAGATTCGAAAAAATTAGTTTATCAGATTTGAAAAACTTAGTTTATCGGCGACAAACTAGGTTTTTCAAGTGATGAACTAGGTTTTTCAATTTCGATAAAGTAAGTTTTTCAATTCGAAAAACCTAGTTTATCGAGCGAAAAACTAAGTTTATCGGCGATAAACTTAGTTTTTCGGCGATAAACTAAGTTTATCGAGTGATAAACATAGTTTATCGAAATAACTCTGTTTATCGCTGAAAAACTCGGTTTATCGCCGATAAACAGAGTTTATCTCGAGAAACTCAATTTATCACTTGATAAACTTAGTTTATCGAGAAAAACTCTGTTTATCGGCGATAAACTTAGTTTTTCGACGATAAACAGAGTTTCTCGCGATAAACTCAGTTTATCACTTGATAAACTGAGTTTATCGCCGAAAAACTGAGTTTATCGGTGAAAAACTTAGTTTTTCGGTCGATAAACTCTGTTTATCGATAAACTAAGTTTATAAACTCTGTTTATCGACCGAAAAACCGAGTTTATCGGCGATAAACTCGGTTTATCGCCTTTATGGTACAAACGGCTTGCCACCCTTATAAAAATCGCCAATGGTATTTGAATGGTGCCGAATGGTAGTTGAATGGTGATGTGAATGGTAAATGGTACGCGAATGGTATTTAAGTGGTGTTTCAATGGTAAGTTCTTAATGGTAATTGGTAGTTTATTTAATGGTAAATGGTATACCATATACCCAATGGTGTCTCAGCGGTATGTGACTAATGATATGATTGGTATGACGAATGGTATACCATTACCCAATGGTGTCTCAGTGGTATTCAATGGTGTCTCAGTGGTATGTGCCTGTAATGGTATGATTGGTATGATCAATGGTATACCATACACCAATGGTGTCTCAGTGGTATACAATGGTGTCTCAGTGGTATTCAATAGTGTCTCAGTAGTATATGCCTCTAATGGTATGACTGGTATAATGAATGGTATACCATACACCAATGGTGTCTCAGTGGTATACAATGGTGTCTCAGTGGTATTCAATGGTGTCTCAGTAGTATGTGCCTGTAATGGTATGATTGGTATGATCAATGGTATACACTATGAACACGAGCAGGAATTGCTCTCGTTTTACTCTCAATAAAACGAGAGCCACTTCTCCCGAAAAAGTGTCTCATTTTGAACTATTTTTAACGGATTTTCATCTCAAAATTTTCGAGAGAAAAGTTAGTTTTTATGATCCTCTCGAAGGCCACACCTAGAATTTAATGGCCGTTTGGCCCTGAATGGCCCAAGCGAATCACTTCGCTGATGGGATTTACGATCCTACAGGGAGTATCCGTTCCCTCTCGGTCGTGGCCACTAGTGCGCTTAATCTCAGTCCCAGGCTTTCATGAAATTAAAAAAAAGTGCAGGCTTATGCAGTGAACTGTACATAAAAACCGATATAAAAAAATTATTAGAATAAGTTTGAAATTGAAAAGAGCTTTTGATAGACGGTGTTCTGCAGCATCCTTTGGCAGTATCACGTTTGTGTTGTTTGATACTTCTGCGGATCTGAAAGGCCCAGAATTTTGTGGCACCGTCGAACAGGAAAGAAAATTGTGCTGTTAGATAGTGGCTGTTCTCATATCTGAAATTTACTAGGAAAACTCTTCATCATAATTGTCTTCGAATAGTATCATATCACAGCATGACTTCAATAATATTTCATGAATTTGTAAATGTTATTATAACTTTATCACATTTTAAATCAATTACTGTTCTGTGCTATTTTCCACAGATCCCTGTAGAAAGCGTAATGGCAAAAAAGGGTTAAAAGTTACAGTTGATTTTTCTTCAGTTCTTGTAAATTGAAAAAATAGATGCAAAAAAAAATACAAAGTATACCCAAGTATATTTTTGCTTTGTAAAGTACATACTGCATGCATTCATCGCACCTGTGGCTGAACAATCATTATTCGCAGCGAATAAAAAAAATAAAGGAAACATTAGCTCAGACAACACCCTAAAGAATTATTACTCCCAGTTTTCACCTATTCGTTTTATTTTCAATTTTAAACAAAGTCAGCAAAGTTAATGAGCGTACAGATGCAAATCATCGTGTTATAGCAAAGCAAACTCAATACAATAATCTCATATCGACATTTTCATAAGATAAACTAAACAATTCTGAAATTAGGCATATATGACATATTGAATGAATGCGTTTAAAATGAGATCAACAGCAAAGGAGCGAGAGGCTTATCACACTCAAAATGAACGCAAATATAAAACGGACGAAATTTTTTAGCAGATGGCCATGGATAAATGGAGTGGGGCTTCAATAAAAGAGAGAAAATGATACAACAGAAGAAGGAAACAACAATAATGGAGGCATCTAATCAAGGGGGCACGATCAAGCTACAAGCTAGTTCTATTGACAGGAAGCATTGGGGCGTAGTGAGTATAAACGGGTCCTACGTAAATGTTGTAAGAGTTCTTTGCAGGCAGGCGACACTTTTTCTCAAAATAAATTGTTAAAGGGATGATCCAGACTGGAGATATTTATATCTTGAAAAATAAAGTAAAATTCACAAAGCAAAATGCTGAAAATTTCATCAAAATCGGATAACAGTAACGAAGTTATTGAATTTTAAAGATTTGCATTATTCCAGTGAAACAGTTCTAGGCATGTCTTTATAACATTCGGTAAGCTGATGATGTCATATCCCCACTTCTTCTTTTGAATTTTATTATATGAAATCAGGTTTATTCAAAAATTTTCTAACATGAACTAAAACAATTGGATGGACAACCGATTAAATTCATTACATGTAGTTATTTACTGCCGCAACTTATTTTATCATAAATGAGAGACATGCATCATTTACACATGCATGGAAAAATGAAACACTTATGATCTCATGTAATAACACAAGGAAAAGGGAAAGTGGGGATGTGACATCATCGGCCACCCCATGACGATGTGCATATAACTGTTCTCACAAAATATTGATAAACTTCAAAATTCAATAACTTCGTTATTTGTTATCCGATTTTGATGAAATATTCAGCATATTGCACTGAAAATTTCACTTTATTTAGTTAGATATAAATATTTTCAGCCCGGACCATTCCTTTAAGTAGGGTAATTCTTGGTGGTTATACCCGAGTATATATGGCAAGATTCGATCGATAAAGGATGTTTGAATAAAAGAGACTGTCTAGGGAATGTCTAAAATTAAACATACTTATAATCTGCAGAGGTTTCTTTTTGTAAAATCATGGTTCTATAGGATCCATGGTAAAAATTAATAATTCAACATTATGTTGCACTAATATTACGAATATTACGCGATGAGATTTGAGTAGAACTGACGATGAATATAGGTCAAATCCCAGGGTCAAATAATTTGTATGTGGGGGCGGGGTCCATTTGAGTGTGTGATTTGTGTGAGTGTGTTTATTACATATACACCAACATTTGTAAGTATGGAGGGACTATATCCCCCCCCCCTGAATATGGACAGGGGAATCCAGCGTTGATCATAAAATGTCGTGGTAGAAAGGGCAAAATAAATAAAACAGAATGGTGTAAAGGAGTTAGAGAAGCACTTTGTCCGCTATTCAACTCTCCCCTTTCAACTTGTCTGATTTTTCTTTTTCTTAAAGTCAAAACCGTTTGTATTTGGGTTGGATTCCCCTGAAATACTAGTAGGGTCCGTGATTAGCGACATCATCGGGCGCGTGCGACCTTCAACATGCCCACTTTAGATCAGATTCTACAAAAAAAAAACCAGGTAAAGATAAATCTCATCACGTGTAAGCCCTTTACGACATAGTCTGCTGTGCAAACCCTTACTCGAGTAAAGGGTCTGACTTGCAGCCTATATGCCTTGTGTGAAACAGAAAGTTTTGTATTTGCTAGTCTTTGCGTGGAGACACACCTGTTGATCAGTTTCAATCAGGGTCTGTGCCTGCAAACTATTTAGGTCATTGTGTGCAGGGGCGTAACAGGCGTCGTTGGTGGAGGGGGGGGGGCAAAAATTTACCAGTCATATCATGGTATGAACGGGCAGTGGTTTAAAGGGGAAGTTCACCCTGACAAAAAGTTTATTGTAAAAATAGCAGAAAAAATGATAAAAAATATTGCCGAAGGTTTGAGAAAAAATCATCAAATAATTAAAAAGTTATTAGAATTTCAATTATTTGATTTGTGACGTCATATGCGAGCAGCATTCCTACATAGCGAATGGTAAAAAATCAATGAAATACCATTTTCTCAGAAAATTGAAAATGGTTTTCACTGTAACTTTTGTATATCAATAGACAAATCATTTCACACCCGATCATGAAAAGAAAACAAAATTAAGTCATCATGAACCATACAAAATTTGAAATTCATACATTTTATATTATATAACACATGGGGCAGCTGCTCGTTTATGACGTCACAAATCCAAAATTGTGAAATCTAATAACTTTCTTATACTCTTTAACGGATTTTCCTCAAACCTTCACCAATATTTTTTACTATTTTTACAACAAAGTTTTCTTCAGGGTGAACTTCCCCTTTAATGAGGCAAAATTTTTGAGGGGGTCAGATATGGCGTATCGGAAAGAAATTATCTTTTAAAAAAAAGTTGCGATGGGGCAAAGCGAGCAAACAAAAAAGATCAAATTTTGTGATAGATTTTGACATAATATTCAGAAAATAAAATATCATACTTCACCCTTATCTCTTTCCTTTTTTGGTCTTGGCACTCGCATAAGATGGCTATGGTTATATATACAGTAGGCCTATATATTCTTAATGGATTCCTAAACTGTATTCCTCAAATGTCTCTGTTTGGGGTCATACACGAAAATGTCAGGTCGCGCTTCGCGCTTGCATTATTTGTTTAGCTAAACAGGTACGTATCGTGATTACAAAAATTGCTGTAATGTCCCTTTTCAGGGCTGAATATCAAAACTTGAGATTGCGCATCACGCTCGCATTATTTGATGAGTGAGATACATATCCGTTCAATGGCACTGTCCCTAATAGGTCAGTCAAAGTAAATACCTGGAATTTTTGCCGGTCCCCCCCCCCCCTTCAATGCCGCAACCCAAGGTATGCCAGTAAAGGCATATAACAATAATGTGTAGCGTCTCCGGGAGAACTACTCTGTTACAATCATCCACTTCTCCAATATTTTATGTCTTTTTACACCATTATGTACATGTCCCTAGTTCCTGCTTTGTTATTTGTAGTTAATTTGCAAGTTTTCTTTTAAAGGCATACCACCCGCGCACATACACCCATACGCACACCCAAACATAAAATATGATAACTGATCCACTTACCGTGCCGGATAAGTTTTCCTTTGGCAGGGCATTGCACTGTTTTTGCCTCTTTTGGCGGAACGTGGTTGGTATTATTCTCCATATTTCATTAGCTTCAGTACTTAGTAGTCACTGAATGCTGGACTGACCATATTTGCAGGGCAGTGGCTGCTGGCAGAGTGACCGATCGAAAGGGTGTGGATGGGCGTGGCACAATTGTTAATGTATGTGGTTGGAACATGGTCGGAATCACGAAAGCAATCTTGATATTTCTTTGGTTCAGTTCTGCTTTTGAATAACGGTGTACTGAGGGGAAAGTGTCCTTGACTTTTAAAGGCCAAGCCGATAACTATTTAGTCCAAGTGCTATATGGAGTAATTGGCTTGAAGCGGAAATGGAAGCCAATCTCCACTTACCGACTTTATGCGTCGTGTAGAGAAATCCGACAGACAATTCTTCAATGTGTCCAATTATTATTGCACGATCCCAGTATTTGTATTTATACGTGTATAAAATATACACAAGATCACACAGATTACCAAAAAATAACTTGACTAGCACAAGCGGTATTTGGGATTTTTCTCTGAGTGAAATGACGGAGAAAAAGGGTAGTACGATAACTGGTATGTGAGATGAAGTGGATGAAGTTTGCTCCAAGTGAGATGATGGAAGTCCACATAATATAAAGCCTGGGGTATAAAGTAATTTGACGACGTTCTCAAAACACGTGTTTACGAAAGTAGGAAACCTTGAGAAGTGTGCCAGAAAAGAAAGTACATGTACATGGAATACTTTTCATCCCAAATGAGATGGAGAATGTAAACAAAGAGAGAGAGAGAGAGAGAGAGAGAGGGGTACCAATTCAGAGAATTTATGAGTCACAGGTGAGTGTGCGGTGTTTGAGAGTCACCACTTGTTGGCATGTTTATTGCCAAGGAGTGGAGGTAACCTGTATCCAAGGGTGATGTCCTCTCGAAGATGATGGGCAAATTTGAGAAATGGAAAGCGATAAGATTTTGAAAATACTACAGGCTTTTTAACCAACTGGTTAATATGGTGAGTGGATACATTGGCAATTAGACCATGTAGATAGTGGAAAGGCTGATGGTAAATCATAATTATGATAGACGAGTTGGCAATTGGCTTGAGACTAATTGAAAATAAAGAGCTATAATCTTCAATGCCAAAACTTTTATTCATCCGAGGAAAGCAAATGAAAAACCATGGTTTGTTATTGTAAGAACATGCGAAAAAACAGTGGGACATACTTATTTTTGCCTGTAATATACCTATATGTTCACACCTTTGTCAGCTCGTTCTACAAACGTCGCGGTCTCACGAGATCGCGCGGCCTCCTGATAGAAGCAACATCATAACATGTAGAATGATTTGATTCTATTTTCTACAATACTCGATCGTGTTGACTTATGTATACAAGGCAGTGATTATTGGGGTGCATTCATTTGCAGCCTGTATACATGCTGAGTATACAATTAAGTAACTTAACGATGTTGCAGATGTATTCGGATGTTCATAAAGTGCTCCAAATGCAATTAAGGTTTCACTTCAAAATGTTTCTACCTGGTCACCACATTCCCTCGTAATAAAAGGGTGTCATTGACATTAAAACCCAATATCTTGCTTTATTCTGTATAATACATTTTTTTGCATTTAAGGGCTCTAAAATATGAGAATATCGCTCTTAAAAAAATCCTGAACGTACCAGTCCCATGAATCACAGCCCCCCCCCCTATCGTTAAATGCCCTAACACCCATTAGGGTGTTCTCAAGCATTTTGAAAGTTTGATTTTTTTTTTCGTCTGTCGGTCGCTACGCTCCCTCGCATATTACAAATATTTTAATGGAGGGGGTGTACAGCTTCTTGGTCAGTATAAGGCTAGCAGCAATAGGTCATTTTCAGTGTAATGAGTAAACCAACGTCAAAATTTTCCCAACTAAGCGCCCCCCCCCCCCACCAAATAAAAAAAAACACTTTCGTCTAGAATCGCGCCTGTTCATATTGTGTCTTATGGCTATGGAGAGGCATCAATTAGCACTTGAACGTCTTTCAATAAATGGAAATAAAATTATCCAAATGATGAAATGAGTGATTGATTTGTTTATTCTTATTAAGAAACATGTTCAAACAATAAACCTTTTATGACTCGGTAATGACATGGTAAATAATTGTTAGTCACAGCATAGAGCTATTGTCAAATCTGTAAAGATTGAAATATTGTAGATTTCAAACAATAAAACACAATAGAAGTGGTGAGTGAGGGTGAGGGACATCATCGATTTTGTCATTTGCATGTGACTAAATTGTGCATAGGCCCTATAACTATATTTTGTGAAAAATAAACGAAACTTTAAAATGTCCCCACTTTCTCATTCTACATCCGATTTTGATGTAATTGTCAGCATTATTCTTGTCTGATTTTTCTTTGATTCAAATTACACTATTTTTTAGGTGGACTAGACCTTTAAGTTGTTCCCAATGTATTGCTCTATGGTCACATCATGGACCTATTACGTGGTAGGGTCCATGATGTAGGTAAACTATTCTCGACCTTAACCCTTAGCCTTTTTATGGGTACTTCAGAGGGAAAACAAAGGTGCCACTAGTCTGCTATGCAGACTCTGAATGGCTCGTGAGGTGGGATCTGCTACTGGTTTGCGAAGCAAACCAGCCTGAAAGGGCGAGCGAAGCGAGCCATTTCAGCCTTCTTCTGCAGCCTCATCCATCTTCTGCAGCCTCAGTAGACCTAGTCTGCTGTGCAGACTCGTTGAATCAGCTGAGGTGCAGATGTGGGTCTGCATGTAGACTAAGGTGCCACCGTCTCGAAAGATGGGTGTGTTTGGACCGATCACCATGTATAGTAAAAGTTGTGAACATGATCATGATTTCAAATGAACAGTGAAACGCGAATAAGACCGGGGAATAAGAACCTTGTCTATTTGTTGCTCTGGGATATGAAGCTTCAAATGCCATGGCAGCTAATAATGAACACGGTCCCTTTGCACATGATAGAACAAACGTTTAATACACAGTCCTCTATATGGCTTTGTGTTTTTTTCTTTCTGTCCAAAGAATAAAACCTATATTCTTCTCTCTCTCCATATAAATTTTGGTTTCCATTAGTTCCCACACCTTTTTTCTACTCAGTTTTCCCCTATCTTGCCAGAAATTGTAAAGTATACACGATGTAAGGGTATGAAAAGTATTTTTTTCATTGCACATAAATACACAAAATTTCGGCTCTTCTGTTCGGAGCGGATTAACACTTCCGTCACTCCCCGAGTTCCAAAATACTATTTCTTCCGCTTTTCAGCAAGCAATTTTTGAGCAAAGTATCTGCTCACAGGGGCGGAGGCATTTAATTCGTGTCATGCTACATGAAAATGTATATGTGATGAAACTTTTTATATCGCTGCACATCCATCTCCTGTCTGTTTTGAATAGTGTTTTAATTATAGTTACAGAGGTTTCCATGCCTCGCCTGCATGGAAAAGTAAAAGTCCAGCATCTAGCTTGCATCATGCCGTTCATTATTATGTTGAGCTCTTTTTTTTCTTCGTAATCGAGTTATAAATTTATAAAAATATCAAAACTATAGAGCAGGTTAGAGTTTCAGAGAAAGTTCTAAAATTCAGAGCTTCAACGCCATTCGCGGGAAGGAGTATTTGCTCCCATTGCACATTTTACAGACAGATCAAGTGAAGATTATCTACATGAATTACAGAGATAACTGGATATTATGCAATTTGCATGACATCCATTAAAAGTTAATTTGCATATTTGAAACGGATTAAAATAGGAAACAATCAAAGTCGTGTAATTCCCTATCAGAACAACACATCACCGTGACACACTTCCAAACGTATAGGGTTTCTCAAATGTAAGATCTCGATAAATTCAGAGATTCAGTGATATACAGATCATGCAGATGGAGTTATTTTAATTATTGAACCGAAAGCCTTTTAAATGAATTCACATTTGTGAAAGGTGGGCCTGAATAGCAAACAGTTGTCAAACATTGTTGGTGGTTGGCAAGATATGATATATAGAAATGTTTCCCACAATCCTAAAATGTTTGGCAACATGCTGTCCACACAACAATAACTGGTTAAAACTTTTTTTTTTCAATTTTGTGTAGTTTTAAACCAATAATGTGTGCTTTGGGTGAACGACTGTGTTCATTTTTTTCTTTAATCCGTTTCAAATACGCAAATTAACTTTTAATGGATGTTATGCAAATTGTATACTATCCAGTTTATATCTCAGTGATTCATATAAATAATATTCACTTGATCTGTCTGTAAAATGTGCAAAGGGAGCAAATACTCCTTCCCGCGAATGGCGTTGAAGCTCTGAATTTTAGAACTTTTTCTGAAACTTTTACCTGCTCTAGTTTTGATATTCTTTATATAACTCGAGTACGAAGAAAAAAGAGCTCAACATGATTATGAAAGGCATATACATGCTGCAAGCTAGATGCGGGACTTTTACTTTTCCATGTACACTCTAAATTACAGGGATTTAAAATATTAAGTCCAGATGGACTGTAGTTAGGGACCAATCGATTTTTGGACTTAGTTTTAATCACAAAGACTTAAATTTAAATCTCAAATGATTTAAATTTAAATCTTTCGAGATTTAGAAATGAATCTTAAGGATTCAAACTAAATCCGGAATTCGATTGGTCCCTAACTACAGTCCATGTGGACTTATTTTAAATCCCTGTAATTTAGAGTGTAGGCGAGGCTTGGAAATAACCTCTATATAACTGTGACGTTGGTGGTTGGCAAGACATGTTATTCTAGAATGTTTCCCACACTCCTAAAATGTTTGGCAACACAACAATTGGTTAAAACTGTATTAAATATTGTGTAGTTTTGGGGTGAAAACTACAGTACCGGTTGAAAACTATTGTTGGCCAATTGTGTGGACAGTTTGTTACCCAACATTTTACGAGCGTATTTTTAGTTATTATTACAAAAAATACAGTCTTATTCAAAAGAAGATATGGTTGATACTGCTGTATAATGGGGATATGGATCAAGATTATTAACTTTTATTCAAATTATAGCAATTTACAATTTCATTTGGGAAGTCTGTCAAACTTTGGATTGAATGCATGCATTTTACGTGTTTTAGAAGTGTATATACATGTGTGAACTTGTAAATTGAACGAAGGCACTAGTGAAGTATAATTAGACAAGGAAAAACATCATATTCGCTCTTTTACCAGTACATGCATAACTATAATGAAAAATGTATAGGCCTTTGACTTCAAACATCACAAAATGACCATATTTCAGAAGTTCTTATATATTGTATTCGGTCTTAAAAAGATGGAAAAGGAATACACTATAATATCATTGCATTATGGTATAAAGGCATATTACTTTCAATTTTATTCATACTGAATCAATGTTTAACCATAGAATGTGTAAAATTTCAAAACAGACATATTTGTTTAAAAATCAGTAAATGCAAATAAAATCATACAAGTTATGAAATAATTTATTGATTTGTCTAATCAATAGGAATAACAAATCAACATTGCACGATTTGTTTTTATCGAATAGCGAATACTTTGTTATAGAAGCTTGAGAAAGGTTAATTTTCTTACAGCTTTCAAATAACCTCATTTTCATACAGGCCTGGATATGTTGCATGTAATTTCCGAGGAGCAAATTTAACGAAAACCCTGTTGAAATGACATTTGATTATATTGTTAAACGGGACAATCATACGGATCTTATCGAAAACAAGGAGAAAACATAAATATTACGTATGGCATAAAATCTTTCAAAATATCCAGCAGGAATGATGCCCGACCCGGACTGTAATTCCCCCGGAACTCAAGGCGGGATGTGTCAGGCGTAGCCGTAGAAGCAGCAGGCTGGAATTGCCAGGCTTGACATGATTTAGAATTCTTTGCACATTTTACAGAAAAATCAAGTGAAGATTGTTTATATGAATTATAGAGATAACTGGATATTATACAATTTACATGACATCCATTAAAAGTTAATTTGCATATTCATTGAAACAGATTCAAGAGAACACAAACATAGTCGTGTAATTCCCTATCAGAACAACACATCACCGTGACCCTTCCATTTAGGTGGTTCTCAAAGTGTAGGCTAAGGGCTATCTAAGAAATAAAACAGATGTCTATATAATGTATATAATATATAAATGTATTGATGTAAGATCTCGATATATCAGAGATTCAGTCATACAGATGGAGTTATTTTAAATGAACCAAAGCCTTTTAAATTAAATTTGTATTTGTGAAAGGTGTTCCTGAATAGCGAACAGTTGTCAAACATTGTTGGTGGTTGGCAATATATGATATTTAGAATGTTTCCCACACTCCTAGAATGTTTGGCAACATGCTGTCCACACAACGATAATTGGTTAAAAAAAAATCAATTTTGTGTAGTTTTAAACCAATAATGTGTGCTTTGGGTGAAACTACAGTACTGGTTGAAAATTACCCAGAATTTGATTTTTTTAATAATTGTTGTGTGGACAGTTTGTTACCCAACAGTTTAAGAGTGTATTTTTAGTTATTATTATAAAAAAATACAGTCCTATTCAAAAGAAGATCTGGTCGATGCCATAACGGGGATATGGATCAAGATTATTAACTTTTATTCAAAATAATGATAGCATTTTACAATTTCATTTGGGAAGTCTGTCAAACTTTGGTTTGATGCATGGGTGTGTTTGAGAAGTTTATACTACAGTACATGTGTGAACCTGTAAATTTAAAGAAAGCAACAGTGAAGTATAATCAGACAAGGAAAAACATCCCATTCGCCCTTTTACCAGTACATGCATAATGTAATGGAAAAAAAGTAGGCCTTTTGACTTCAAACATCACAAAATGACCATATTTCAGAAGTTTTTATACATTGAATCCAGTCTTAAAAAGATGGGAAAGGAATGCACTATAATATCATTGTATTATGGTATAAAATCATGTTACTTTTAAACTATTTTAAGAAAGAAAACTGTTACAATAATTCTATAATATTCATACTGAATCAATGTTCAACCATAGAGGGCGTAAAATTTCAAAACAGAAATATTTGTTTAAAAATCATCAAATGCAAATAAAATCATGCAAATAATGAAATAAATTATTGATATGTCTAATTAGTCAGCATAAAAAAAATCAGCCTTGTAAAATTTCTTTTTATCGAATAGCGAGTGCTTTGATTAAGAAACTGGAGAAAGGTTGATTTTCTTTACAGCTTTCAAAATGACCTCATTTTATAGGCCCAAACATGTTGCATGTAATTTCAGAGGAGCAAATTTAACGAAAACTCTGTTGAAATGACATTTGATTATATTGTTAACGGGACAATTATACGGATCTTATCGAAAACAAGGAGAAAACATAAATATTACGTATGGCATAAAATCTTTCAAAATATCCAGCAGGAATGATGCCCGACCCGGACTGTAATTCCCCCGGAACTCAAGGCGGGATGTGTCAGGCGTAGCCGTAGAAGCAGCAGGCTTGAATTGCCAGGCTTGACATGATTTAGAATTCTTTGCACATTTTACAGAAAAACCAGGATAAGATTGTTTATATGAATTATAGAGATAACTGGATATTATACAATTTACATGACATCCATTAAAAGTTAATTTGCATAATTGAAACGGATTAAAGAGAACACAAACATAGTCGTGTATTCCCTATTAGAACAACACATCACCATACAGATGGAGTTATTTATGAACCGAAGCCTTTTAAATTGAATTTGTATTTGTGAAATTTGTATTTGTTGGTGGTTGGTAAGATATATTTTAAAAAAATTCCACCAGTATGATCTGTTTAATATCAAGAATACAAAGTTATCCCACAGCTCTATAACAGCCAAGTTGCAGTGGTAATAATTGGTGGGAAGAGCACCGAAAAATGATTGATTGATTGCATTTATTCTTTTTCATTCCAAATTTAACAAAAGTTACAATGTAAAGCATAACACAAAAATATCATATACAGACATGAAAAAAGGGAACCCACTGGAAAGCAAAGCTTGTTAGTATGGGTTCCCTGCAATAAATAGTTAAAGTATATCTTTGATCGATGAAATTCAATTCGTAAATTAAAAAGGTTTGTACAATGAAAAAGAATACCAGTGGGGTCAAGCTTTTTATGTTTACTAAATAAGTTACAATTAACAGAAAAAAATGTTATATCGTGCCCCTGCTGTATAAATAAAAAAACCTAAGTTCAGGAGTGTTTGAACAGACAATCACCGTGGACAAGAGAGGACGAATACTAAAAACAAAACAAAGACAAAAACAAAAACGGCACACACACAAACAAAAAACAAAACAGAACAGGACAAGACAGCAAAAAAAGGAAAAGAAACAAAATGGCACACACACACACAAACAAAAACAAAACAGAACAGGACAAGACAGCAGAAAAAAGGAAAAGAAACATAACAAAACACACTACAAAACATAGACGGACAGAAAGATTATAAAAGCAATAGAACTAGACATAAAGATGACAGGAAGAGAGAGAGAAAAAAGAAATGTGAGAGGAGAGGGAGAAAGATAAGAAGGAAGAAAATAAGAAGGGAAGAAGAACAAAAGAGGTGGTAGCTGCTTACACAGAAATGTTTGAGTTCTGGGGTTTATACTGAAGGATAAAAATTTTCTTCAACCCTCGACCGAAACTTAAATGTGTTGGTTTGTTACGTAATGATTCTATAAGGGAGTTCCATAGTTTGATACCTGTAAAAATAAATGTTTTATTCAAGAGGATTGTTCTAGCTCTTGGTGGATGAAAGAGCCCGGCAGACCTAGTAGGATAATGATGAATATCGACATTTTTAGTAAACATGGAATAAAAAATATTTGGAAGTTCATTTTTATCTAAACTATACATGAGTTTTCCGAGATTGTATACAAGTCACCAATCTTTAAAATATTATATTTATAGAAAAGTTCGTCAGTGTGTGAACGAAAATCAGCATGACAAATAATACGAATAGCCTTTTTCTGCAAAAGTAAAATTCTGTTCAGGAGGCAGTCAGCACAATTCCCCCATGCTGTTATACCATAGTTTAAATGAGGCAGGATCAAAGTTGAATACAAATTAAATAGTATATATAAAATGACTTTATATCAATGTGTTATTATTATTATTTAAACAAAATACAGTCGATCATATTTAAGAGAAAATCTGCATTGGTATGCAATAATGGGATATGGATCAAGATGATTTAATTCAAATTACAGCATTTAACAATTTAATTTCAGTAATCTACATCGGTCAAACCATGCGTTTGAGAAGTGTTATAAAACCCACTCTCGAAACTGTTTGGCAACATACAGTCCACACAACAATTGGTTAAAACTTTATCAAATTCTGGGTAGTTTTAAACCAATAATGTGTGCTTTGTTTGAAAACTACCCAGAGTTGGATAAAAATTTCAAATCAATTTTTGTGTGGACAGTATTTTTCCTAACATTTTGCATATGTGTACCTTTAAATTGAAGGAAATCAACGGTGAACTGTCATCAGACAAGGAAAGTCATATTTGGCCCGTATGGCTTAATAAGAGCTCACGGAATTCCAGGGGTGGTGGAGCGAAGTTGAAAAGGGGGAGGGTTAAGGGCACATTTTTTTCCCAAAATGGCACTCACTGCACTCACAAAGCTTTGACATGAAACTAATGTACATAGCTTATCATTTGATTTTAGCAACAGCCTCGTTTTCCTCGAGGCTCGATATAATATTTAGTAATTTAAAATGTGTGTTTCCAGAATCTTTATACATGTAGTAGGAAAACTTGTGCAAAAGGAAAAGGGACGCTATTAGAACATTATCAAATTGAAAATTTATCAAAAGTAAACAAGGGTATGTTTTAAGACTTTATGCAACGCTGTTTACTATATGATCCTTGCAGTATTTGTTTAACCATTTAAACAATCCTGTTTAATTTATTGAAGATAAGATATTGAAAATTAAACTTTGTTGCTTAAGAGTAAAACACTAACCCTTGTTTAATCATTTTACACAATTACTGTAAGGTTCGTATAGTAAACAGCATTGTATATATTTTTTTTACTATGTAGGACAATCAATAATTTAGAGGTTATAGGGATGAATTTCATTATCAAAATAAATTTGTTCTCGTACACAAAGGCTCGAACAAGATAGAATTTCGATTTCATTACCACTACTTTGAACGCTAAGATTTTATTGGATGTAATGTTAATAAAATTTGCATCAAATGTTATTACAATTTATTTGCTTTTCGGATTGCACCGCGGGCTTAAGGGGAATCCAGTCTTCATATTTTGTAGTTAAGAAATGTTGAGGTCCGTGCGGGGGTGCACCTTTATAAAAGTTTAATTACAGATCTATGGATTAACAATGTACAGAAAAGTAACCCATCAGTAGATTAAGTAAATTAAAAAAAGACCTCTGGAATAATATATCTTGTACGAGAAAACAATGATAGTTATTCAACAACACAATGATAATAACTGTGACGATAATGAATAATTCTTGGCCAACAGAAAGTTTGGGAAGCAACAAAAAATATCGATACAACGTTTATAGCTGTGATGAAAAATGAAACTGAAAAACGTAGGAAATATAGTATTCTGGCTTAAAATGTTTCACACAGCCTTAATATTACGATCATGGTTCCTGTTGATTGTTTTTAAATGCTAACTGTATTAAGCTATGCAAACCAATGTGGTGTGATTGCTGTACTTCTAATTATTTCGTTTAATCCAATACTGTTCGGCGCTAGGAGGACAGGATTCCTTGCAAATTTATAAGATCACTGACATACTGATGGGTTACACTCCCCGGGGTTACACTCACGGTCTACATTTGATTAACGTATATTTTTTTCGGAATCTCAGCTGTAATTGACAACATAACAGAAAACAAAATCAGCTGAAGAAAAGAAAATCATTGCCCCTATGTTAAAGTTATGCCTGCCATGACTCATGTAAAAATAAATCAGATAAGCACACGCACCATGATATCGACCAAAGATCGTTGCACGCTGCATATGCCTTTTGGCTGCCACATTTTTGGCACACCCGACGATCCGAAGTGGGGGGGGGGGGGGGGTCTCATCCTTGAATTCTAAAGCAAAATATACTATTTTAGAGTCTAAATTTGGCGTGTTGGCTAAAAATATTTTTTACGAATCATTTAGGCTATAAACAATTATTTATGTTAGCAGGGAGTATTTTTTTAATAGAAAAATTATTTTGCCTCTCTCATATGTTATGCAACTTTCTTTTTATTTTGTTTTCTTCTCACTGGTATAACAATCAAGGGGCTATGTTCCGAAAGAGATGTATAATATTAAGTGGTAAGCTTTGAAGCTCCATTTGCACCCCCTCTCCTTCCCTCCATGCATGTATAGCATGTAAAAAAATCGTCTCCTGCCAGAAAGTATAAATGCCTCAGACCATAGAGCTATTAATACTAGACCTACCATAAAGCGTGCAGACCATGGGTCAGGGGGTCAAGGCGGGGTTCCATTATTGTTAGCACTGACTTCTAGCAAGATTTTATTGTTTACGAAACACGTCTACAAATTTCATGAAAGAGTTTCCCGACTTCGTTTGATCGCAGGAGATGGAAAGTTTCCTCCCCCCCCCTCGACCCAGATAGATTGTGCCTTTATTTATTTGATGGCGTAAATGATAATTATAAATCAATGTGGGAACTAGGCGAGTGAAACAGTTTTCAATTATTACTACATCAAAGGACAGAATTATGTTGTCCAAACCATATTTCAAGTAATGTGTAGTTTACAGTATTTATCACACGCATATGGGGCTCCGTGAACAATAATACTACCATTTCTGAATTTAATATCGTGTTAACAGATAAGGCCTCTCTCGATTTTTTTTTTCCAGATGGCTATTGCTATGGAAATTAGATCTTTAGCAGCTAAAGGCAGAATAGTACCTAAAACGTCGTTCAAGGGGTATGTAAGCGAGCGTAGTGAGTGAGCCTTGAAGATTGCTTAGAAAGTAATGTGCATATTATTACAGAAGAAAGTAAGTGCAAGAAGAACGAAAACTTAAAGGACAAGTCCACCCCAACAAAAACTTGATTTGAATAAAAAGAGAAAAAATTCAACAAACATAACACTGAATATTTGATCAAAATCGGATGTAATAAGAAAGTTATGACATTTTAAAGTTTCGCTTCACTTTACAAATCAGTTAGGCCTATACGCACATCTCGGTCGGTAAGCAAATAAAGAACTGATGACATCACTCACTCACTATTTCTTTTGTATTTTGTTATATGAAATATGAAATATTTTTTATTTTCTCATCATTGTCATGTGAATGAAGTTTTATTCCTACCTGAACACGTGGAGTTCCATTATTTTAACATTGTGTGCGTCAGGTAAGGAGGTCCTAATCGTCAAATTCGTAAAAAGTGAAATATTGTATAATTCAAACAATAAAACAAAATAAATAAATAGTGGGTGAGTGACATCATCGACTCTCTCATTTGGATGTAACTGGCTCGTTCATATAACTATTTTGTTAAAAATAAGCGAAACTTTGAAATGTCATTACTTTCTTATTTTACATCCGATTTTGATAACATTTTCAGCATTGTGCTTGTCTGATCTTTCTCTATTGATTCAAATCAACATTGCTCTGAGGTGGACTTGAACTCTAATAAGAATAGGAAAACGAAGTATAAATTAGTTGTTACATCACAGTTGGCAAATAAGGATAAAAAACAAAAACAAATTGCTCTTTGAAGTCGAATCATTTAAGTATTAGGTAATTATTACAAATGTTAATATAATGAGCAGAACAAATTTCCATGTGAACAATAAAATAAAACTAAAATTGAAATGAAAACTAGTTTCCTAACTTTTTAGAGGTGAGATATTTAGACGATGGTTATCGGGTATAGGGATGTCTTATGAAATGATTATGCCATTACAGGCCACAACTTCAAACAAAAAACTTGGAAATATCACGATGATTAAAATGAAAAGGAAAATATTGCGAAAAGGACAGAGTTTGAACAATCTTTAAAACTATGCAGAGATGATGTAATTACCCTATAAAATGAATAAAATTGTAGAGATATGTCGGAAATGTTGTTGTCCTATCGTATAAGTGTTTCATTAATGACATTGATCATATATATACACTTAACTGTTTTGAAGTATTAAAAAAAAAGAAGAAAAGAATATGTCACTCGCTTCCACACACACCGCTAACATCCACGCCAGTGAATGTCAGGATGGTTCGGTTCATGATCAAAGTTATATTATTAAAGTTAATGAAATCATACAGTTCATAATATACGGAGCCGTTAATGATAATAAGAAACATGATTGCGGTCATAGACTTAATTGTGCACAATATTATGTACACAGTAACATATGAATAATGAGAATCTGAAATGATTGATATTCACAATAAATAAAAAAAATATGTATACTTAAAAATCGAGATAAAATGAATTAGAAACAAAAAAAAATATTATATCATGATTGACTGCAAAAGCGGAAAGACCGCAGAGGAACTTTTCGTTTTTAGAATGCAAAATAATAGGCAAAATAAAACATTTTGAGTGCATTAAATTATGAATTCACGCGTTATTATTTGAACATTAATCAATTAATATTTTTTCTTTTAAGTACATTTCTCTTCACAAGGTGCGTATTGATTATCTCTAATGAAAATACTATTACTGGCGGGCAATGCTTGCATATATTGCCTACTTGGATGTGGAAGTTATATATCCATGTTCTGCATGACACAAGTCATGTCCAGTCCTCCTGGCAGTGGTTGAGAATGGGGCTAATAGCTCCATGGGTCAAGGGTTTAACCCCTAGCTCAAACTACAAGGTCTGAAGTAGATGAAATGAACATTTGTATTATAATTTATTGGTCTATGGTCATACCGTGGACCATATATTGGACAAAATAAAGACGTTATGATATTTTCACATAGACGAATGACTATCCTCTATATGGATATTGCCATCCTCCAAGATGGTTGGATCATCTGGCACAAACTTACAATAATGTGAACAATATATGGATTAATATTTTCATTGAACAATCCATCATGCTTTCTCTCTCTCTGGCTCTCCATCCTCTAAACACATGTATGTGTGTATTTTATACGGTGAACCCAGCTGGGTTCACGCAGGGATATAACCCCGGGATGCGCGGATATAACTTTCGCGCGTAACGTGACTGTCAGTGGTGGCGGGAACTATCTCACTGGGAAACTCTGAGGGAATATGCTTTCGCGCAGGCTTCTGTACATTAATATTGTGATATATATCATGGCGACGAATTGTCCACCAGTAGCATGAATGACCAGCAGAACACGTGGATGTTTGTGAGTATACCTTTTCCCTATAAATTGTATTCGTCCCGAAGGAAAAGTAAATTTTAATAATTATAACCACATACAATATATATGTGTTTTCGAAACATACGTCAACATAATAATGTAATTTTCACATGATTGGCGTCTCATAAATTAAAGCAGCTCGTTTATTAGGCCTGTTGCCTAATAAATCCTGTAAATTGCCATTGTAAATAAGAGTAAATACAATTGAATGAATGAATATGCGCGAGCAGTATGATATCAGGAGGATTCATCATTTTGATGTTTTTGAGCGTTGATCCCTTTTCCATGAAGGCGGGGGGGGGGGGGGGGCGGGGAGTCAACATAAACTTTATTCAACTCAGTGGCGTGCATATGGAGAACTTGGCCTTGGGGCGCTTGCTCCTGACTAAAAAAATCACGACCAAGAAAAAAAGAAATTGAAAAGAGAGAAATGTGAAATACATTTTCTGAATATGTCAAAATTTATCATAATACTTATGTCAGAATTTTTGCTTGCACGCTGACAACTTTTCATAAATGTTGTCTAATAAGCCATGATCCTTTTCACTTTTTATTTTTTACCCCTCATATGATTCCAATTAGTGTATATACATGTTTTTATATATTTATATTGATGTTGTCTCAATGCAATCTGTAGTTTTATCCTGAATTCCTTTCAATATTTTTACACTCTTATATTGTTTGTCCTCTTAAAATTGTATGCGTGCACCAGAATTGTGTGTTATGATGACAGTTTCCAATAATTACATATTCATTTTGAATCATTGTACCTATTTTATTATTCCTTGCTCCTTGTGAAAGCCTTTTCAATAACGTGGTATCAGCCTAATTCATTCAATTTTATTAAATATTTAGTGTAAATTCTTGCCAAACTATTTAATTTTATGATCTTTTCTTATAACAACATATATCATGTCACTTTTGTTATTCTGTTTGATTTACCGTATATGTTCCATATGTGTTTACTTTTTTCTTTGTATATATGGACCCATGAAAGAACAGTATAGTCATGTAGACTAAACTGAAAATGGGCTATCCATCCGTTTTGCATTTTTTTAATATACGGAAAATAAATACTTTACTATAGTATAATATCCAGCCCTTACAAAAAAATGGCTCATTATGCCACATATTCAATTCAATTAAAGGGGTACTCCAGCCGGGCTGAAAATAATATAATTTAAAGAGATAAATAAAAATCAGGCAAACAATACATTGGATCCGAATGGGATAAGGAATAGTTTCGGCATTTTAAAGATTTGAATTATTTTGGTGAAACAGTTCTAGGCATGTCTTTATGAATATTCAGTGAGCAAGGTGAAGTCATATCTCCACTTGTTCTTTTGTATTTAATTATATGAAATTAGCTTTATACATTCTTTTTCAAGCAAGAACTGAAAAAAAAATGCATTGACAACATATTAAGTGCATCAGATATTCATTGCTTCAACTGATTTCATTAAAAGGGAAACACATCATTTACACGTATTGATTTAATGTAATAACATTTTAAAAAAGACAATGGGGATGTGACATCATCAGCCCACCTAATGAATATTAAACGTGCAGATAACTATTTTCACAAAATATTGATAAAACTTGAAATTCAATCACTTCGTTATTCCTAATCCGATTTTGATTAAATTTTCAGCATTTTGCTCTGTGAATTATACTCTATTCATTTAGATGTAAATATTGTTCAGATTGGAGTACCCATTGAAAAATGAATTGAGAATTAAAAATGATTTATATTCACAATAGTAAATGATAAAGAAGAGAGATAAAATGTGTGCAATTGAAAATATAGATAAAAATGAATAAAAACGAATATGTTTGCTTAATACTATAAACGATGAGAAGGCATAGAATACAGAGAAGCCTTATTGGTGCTGCCACCAAAAGAACAAAAATGAATCTATATCAAATGCATTGGCATGAGGCTATGCTCAATGTGGAGAAAAGCTTACTTGTCAATTTTCTTGTTCAAAGTTTATCTAAACATAAAATTTCATATTTTATTCATTTTTGCATATTTTTTTTCGAAATCGTGTAAATGAGCAATGGAAATAGATTAGCCATCTGTACTTCACCTAGTCCAATGACCTTCTATTTGGACCAGATTTCAGTCGCTCTTGTTTGTCCAGACCAGTCGGGAGGGAATGTCAGTTAAACAAAACAAAAACAATGGCGTTGGTGTTATATTTATTACACTTTGCTTCATTTAATTGCTAATTTAAAAACTGCATATTTAATTTCAGAATAGTTATTGCTGGTCAAATTGGTTGTTGTCATTATCTAGGATGCCTTATGAAATAATTATAATCCACCACAGGCCACAACAGGCTTATATAAATACGTGGAAATAGCAGGATGATTAAAATAAAAATAAAAATTTATAGGACAGATTTTAAACTTATATTAAAAAATGATGCAGTCACCATATATATTGGATACTTTGCAAAGATAATTATATGGGAAATATTGTCCAAACGTAATGTGTCATTAACGGGTTGATTTGATCAATGTAATCTCATCATACACTCTTGATTGCCTTGCAGTATGGGATAGGACTTTTTTTTGTAAAAAATATCATCCGCCTCCACAAAGATGACAGGGTATGACACCACCGCTTACATTCACGCCAGTGTGTCTATACTTTGATTGTTTGTCTATCTGTTTTATATTGGACAAAACGAAGTGTTTAGATCTACACTAGAATAAACAGAAGTTTAATGACTTTCTCTATCAATATTACCATAGAGCTATTAACAGATATTACCACACTCCAAGCTCCAAGAGTTGGAGCACAAACTTACAATGAAATGCCAACATATGGATTGAATCAATCACGCATCTCTCCCTTTCTCTATCCTCTTTCACATACATGCGTGTATTCTCAACGGATGTGTCCATGGCGAAACCAAGGATATACAATAACTCAAAATTTCGCCCTTGTAACTGCCATAAGTGGTGGCGGGAGTTACCCAATGAAAAAATAAACTGAGGAATTTCAATATGCTTTTGCGCCAGCGTCTGTACATGACTCTCATGGCGATGACAATTTAATGTATACCAACACTGTTAGAAAAAATGAAAGAAGTTCCTGCAGCAGAGTCTCGAGAACACCTGTAATCTTACCGAATTGCGTAATAATCATTCTGTAAATTCATAAAACAAGTATTTTTCTGCAATTTAACAGAACAGGTCTGTTTAAAAAGGGGGAAAAGGGTGTTTTATTCAAGGAAATTTGTAAGATTCCATACATCAAATACCAATTTCCTGTAAGATTACGCAATTCGGTAAGATTACAGGTGTTCTCGAGACTCTGCTGCAGGAACTTCTTCTATTTTTTCTAACAGTGAATTCTAGACCTGTACAAATATAGAATGCATGACCAGCGGAGCGCATTGATGCTTGAGAATATACCTATATATATATATATATCCTATAGACCTAATATTGTATTAATTTAAAGGGAAATCCTTCCTGAAAGAAATATATTTGCATACTATAAGCATACGAATAGAGGTTCTCTAAACAAACGTCAAGAATAAATGTAATTTTCACATGACTGCGTCTCTGCATTTAATCAAAACAGCTCTTCCGTTAGGCCTGTCCTGAACATTTTCATTGTACATGAAAATAGATAAATGATTGAATAAATAAGTAAATCAATTATTTAATGATTTAAAAATCATTTTTATTATTTTTTTTTCTTGAAAACAAAGCTTGCGTAATATTTTCAATGAATACGGATGCAGTACCATGATCATTATAATAGGTGGAATCGTGTTTATGGTATTTTAGAGCCTTATGCAGTTGGGCCCCTTTTCCTCGAAGTTTGGTGGGGGAGCTCAACTTAAAGCTTTATCATTTCAGTGGCGCACAGATGCCCCCCCCCCTACTTGGGGCGCTTTACCCCCCACCCCAAAAGAAATTAAAATCACGATTAAGAATGAAAAAATAGAGAAGTGTCATTGAGTATTATGCCAACATTTATCACAATATCGTAAATTTGTTTTGAAATGTTGAAATCTTTTTCATAAATATACCCGAAAAGCTATACAGCTCCCTCATTTATTATTATTATTTTTTTTTTTTTGGGGGGGGGTCATTACGCCACTGATTTAATTCAATTCAGGCGAGGTTTATTGAAAAAAAACCCTGCTACAACCACCATAGTGCCAGAATTATTTAGATGTTGGCGGAAATTGCTTTAAAAGTTTTAGTTGGTAAGCTTAATATTTCTTCATGCGAGAGATACACAAGAAATCGAAATGATTTGTGAAATGAGGAGACAGCTCAGAAGGCAGCAGAAATAGCCTTATTATGGGGCTGCCACCAAAAGAACAAAATAATAAACCGATACCAAAAGTCTTGACATGAGGCTATGTTCCATGTGCAGAAAGTCGACTTCTCGTGCATCAATTTCCTTCGTTTAAAGTTTGTTTTAACATGAAATTTCATACTCTATTCATTTTTTTACATGTTTAGTCGATATCATGTAAATGAGATAGGGAAATAATCATGATTAGCTAATTTCTATACTTCACCCAGACCAATGACCTTCTATTTATATCGGGGCCAGACTTCATAGTCTACGTACAGTTGTTTGTCCAGACCAAATTGGTGGGAATGTCAGATAAAAAAACAATAAACAATGGTGTTGGTGGAAAAATGAATTAAAGTATATGATACATTGATTCATTTCATTGTTAATTCATTAACTATATTACTTACAGAATAGAAAATGCTGGCCATGTTGGTCGATGCCATTATCATATCCAATCCAATGTATGAATATACAGACTATTTGATGACCTATCTGGGGAGTGAGCGCCCTTCGGCCGCTCGTAAAAAGGGACATTAAATCGGGACGGTTTCTAGTGATTCAGCAATGGTTTACGACCGTTGTCAAAATTTGAGAGGAATTGAAGTTCTCTGACCTTCGCCATTGGCTCAACGATGTATGAAAAATCTCAAATATATCCTTTTTCCAACTTTTTTACAACTACCCCCTTTCACCCTGACGAGATAAAAACGAGTGATTTTGGCCAAGTAGAAAATTAGTCGAATTGGAGGCCATTCGTGACATTGATGAGTTAATAACGAGAGAGTATGGAGAGATTTTGGCCGGGGATCTCATAGTGATACCGTACACCAATGGTGTCTCACTGGTATACAATGGAGTATCAGTGGTATTCAATAGTGTCTCAGTAGTATATGCCTCTAATGGTATGACTGGTATAATGAATGGTATACCATACACCAATGGTGTCTCAGTGGTATACAATGGTGTCTCAGTGGTATACAATGGTGTCTCAGTGGTATTCAATGGTGTCTCAGTAGTATGTGTCTCTATAATGGTATGACTGGTATGATGAATGGTATACCATATACCAAATTGTGTCTCAGTGGTATTCAATGGTGTCTCAGTAGTATGTGCCTCTATAACATGTATAATGGTATGATTAGTATGGTGAATGGTATACCATTACCCAATGGTGTCTCAGTGGTGTCAAATGGTGCTGAGTAGTATGTGCCTCTAATGGTATGACTGCATGGTATACCATATACCCAATGGTGTCTCAGTAGTATGTGCCTCTATAATGGTATGATTGGTATCAATGGTATACCATATACCCAATATGGTGCTTAGTAGTATGTGCCTAGTGGTATATATAATCATGTTGGATAATTGTAAAGCCATAGTGGCTTAGTGGTGTTTGCCTAATGAATGCCATTATATGGTGAATGGTATGCCCAGTTGCATTACCCATTATCATAATTCCGAAGATTTAAAGAAAATATATCAAAGATTAAAAGGTATTTAGAGTTAATTAAATATTTGAGCTGTGACTTTTATGCGAGCAGCTTCCCCAAATCAAGTGTAATCGCTCATGATTGTAAACATGGTATCTTGCATTCTTTTAAATTGTCTTTTTCCTTATTAAGTAAAAGGTCTATATGTGTTTAAATATTATTGATCCAGTGGTTATAATACAACATTATAAATTTGTTATATTTTACAATTGTACATGTTACTTTCTAAATTTAAATCTGATGCAATGGGTGCAAAAATAAAATCAATCGGTCAATGAAATCTTTTTTGATAATAAGGGTTTTGATTTTTAATTAATAAGTTTTATTCTATTTTTATAATAATTTTGCTTGTTTATGGCCGCTTTTTATAAAAAAACTATATATTGAGTGTTCCAAGAAGATATTTGCAATCAATCCCAAAATTCGATCAGATGCAAATTTACAGGTGATGATAAACATTAAGTTTATCTAGAACATAACAATTTTGATTTTTTTATGGATCAGTTGCAAGTTTGCAATGAAAAGTATGACTCTCATGATTTTGGAGTCTGAAATTAATTTGCATTCGATTGCTTCGATTGCAAGTTTCTTGCAATGCCCCATATTTTGCTCAAAATGAATTCACTGTTGGTTGTCTTGGTCCCCCAACCTCTATCAAATTCCCATCCGCAAACCCTGATTTGGTCTGTCTGCAACGTCAAAAGCCCCCTCTGAACCCATTTGTACACTATTATAGCTGCTTCCAATCATGAATTATTTCTCTCTTTTTTTTTTACAAATGATATTTTCAAAATTCTAATTCTATTTTTTAGGCCCTAATTATTCTTTCCCACTTGTGGACAGCGTTTATAAAGAGGAGAGATATTCTATAGGCCGATCATTACTTGATTGAAATGATTTATCCACATGGTCTTGCTCCCTCACCCCTATCAAAATTCCCTGCCGCCATCAGGGTATAGTACAATGTAACAGAAAAGAAATCTACTGAATGAAATCTCAATTTCTATCATTACAAAAGCAAATTAAAAGGGAAGATGAGGAGTGAGTAAAAAAATATATATTAAGGGGAAAAAACAAGAAAAGAAAAAAGGCAATGAAGAAAAGAAAGATTAACAGAAAAGAAAAAAGACAACGAAAATAAAAAAGAAAATAAGAGAATACAGGAAAAAAAAGTGAAGGGATCGAAAACTTTTTTCATAGATTCCAAGATCCAAGGAAAACAGTGACACGCCATCATGGTTTCCAACCCAGAGCCAATCGAGAGGAAAAAGAAGACACCCCTGATTTGGTTTAATTCACCCCCCTCCCCCCCCCCCCCCCCCTCCCTTTCGCGTTGGCAAGCAGGGCCGCTTGGCTGCTTGTTAGCTAGCTCTATCGCACGCACGTACGCGCGCGCACGTCTAACCGCCAATTGCAATATTTGAAAAAGAAAACTCCATCTACCGGGACCGCCGTTTTGCTGTTGATAAGTTCGTCGATAATTCATCAAAAAACTAAAGGAACACGGGTCAGATTCGGACAGCGACTTCAAAGTCATTTGTAGAAGGCTAAACAGTAAGTTCTATAACAATTTTCTTTGATTTATTTCTCAAATTGTCTCAAAATATTAGATGTCGGTGTACTGCCACGACCACTGCACTGCACTGCCACCGCCATTGCATGCCCCGTTGGCGCTGGCCGCTGCTCTACTGGCCGGGACGTGGCTATGACGATAGGGAGTGCTTATGCTTTGTGTTGGCTGAGTTGAGCTCGGCGAGCATGGAATAGATTAGTAATTCGCTCGTATTGCCTGATGTTTATTGTCAATGTTTTACAAAAACCATCTCTGAATACGTTGAATTCATGTTAATGCTAATGTCAAGACTGTCAAAGCGTTAATTGTGAAACACTGCACTGCACAACGTAATTCACTGAAATTGAAAACTTGCCGACAAATATTGTTTTGGAATTAGGTCTATAATTTGTTGTTGTTGATAGATGTTGGTAAATGAGATAAAATGGAGGTGAAACATGGTAGGGGTCCTAAAGTTTGAAAAATGATAAAGACTACGCAGCCCCTATAAAGTTACACTGTACACACCACTCATCGCACATAGGGTGAAATGTGCACTTTGTGTGTGGAACTGTGACTGGACAGAGTGACAAACGATTCCTATTCAATTTTTCTACAGAGGCTGCAATAATTATGCAGAGAAAAGTGGCGCTAATGCAGTTTTGCACCGGCCGATTACCCACAACGAACAATTGTCCATAGACTGTGTACAACGGATAGATCGTCTCCGCACAGCGATTCGAAGACCGCTGATTGGTCAATCGCGCAGATCACGTCATGACCACGTGGTCCCAAAAATAATTCCTTCGGACTGCGTGCGGAAGTATCGATCGCGATAACGATATCCGGTCACGTTGTGTACGCTGTAAATAGTTTTGGTTCGTGATCGGATCGCTCCGGTATCGATCGAAAATTATCGAAACTCTGCAATTTCATGCATATTCACGCTACGCTCCGAAACCGGAAGCCAATTGACTTTGCGCACGTTGCGATAGACTCTACAAATTCCAACGAACACGATGGCATATAGACGCTAATTCGTAAGATTTTGACAGAAAAGCAAGAAGTAATCGAAATTTGCTTACCTGTGCAGTATCGGTGAGAAAATAGATCCTCCGAGAATACCTTTCATAATTCATATAAAATACGGGAAAGTGAAATTCTAGGTCGATTTTGGTACGAGGTGATAGAGAATTGCACACTTGTTTTGGTGGAATTCTGTGTGGGGAAATAAAAGGCTTGCACTGCGCATGCTTACTATATTTTCATTCATAAATTGGTTCTCGGCAGGGGCTGGATGACGTCATGTAATAAGCAAAAATGTACACGACCGCTACGTTCACGCTCCGCTATCCGTTGTACACAATTGTTCGTTGTGTTACCAGCATACCTCATCACCAAAATTTGTTCCCAAATGTCATGACAGGTCTCTCAGTCACATTTCGATGTTAATACCACCTCTTTTCAAAATATCGGGAACGGCTGTATTTAGTCTTAGATCTCGAGGCGTTGACAAATGGTTGATCTAATCCGTAGAAATCACTTCGCGGATTGGATTCGCTGTAATGTTTATTGGGACTGAAGTTAGCAAACAAATCATGCTAACATGTGGCGAACAAACAGCCAGCATGCCGCATGCGAATCTTTTGGTCGCATAACTTCGGTCCATTTCAACATGACGGCAAATCCAAGCGATCCGCAATATTTTGAAAAGTGGTGGGCATATTGTGTATTGACCTCAAAACGTGTGTAGACAAATACGACAATTTCTGGTGGGGAGTTTTGCTCGAAGTTGGCTGGTGTGAAACTTGTGAAGCATTAATGCGGGAGGTTATTATTAGATCATTTCATGGGGCTAGGCATATCAATTTTTAAAGTAAATTTTATCCTTTTTTAAGTTTGTCCTGTGATCACATTTTATCTGTTTTTATTTATTTACTGATCAAAACTTGCCTAAAACAATGTCTGGAATTCATCCACTGGCATACGATTGTCCATGAACGGATCCATGATTTCTCAAAGGGGGTAGTGGGGCAGATTTTCCCAAGGAAATTTTATATAACAAGCAAACCAAAAAAGAGATCCTCACTCTTGTATGAGACAATATTTTCAATATAAATATTTGCTGTAACTTTCGAAGGGGGGGGGGAACACTTGTGTAAGAAAGCCACATTTTTATCTTGCTCTCAAGGTGGGGGCACAGGGGTCCATTGCAGAAAGAGTTGCGTTTAAACCCAGGTCAAAAAATCAATCGCAAGTCCCAAATGCGCGCTGTTGATTGGTTGAAAATCAAGTTGCGTATGATATTTAGAGTTGCGATTTATTGCAACTCAAAATATACAACGGACCCCAGGTCAAATGTGCCCACTTGGATCCGCTTCTGGGATTGTCAATACCAGGGAAATGGAATTTATGTCATCGATTACCCTCCTTTTGAAAATTGCTGCTCTGGAAATTTGATTTCAGATGACATAGCTATTACTAGTATAAAGCATGCACATTTATAATACAGCCTTGTCTGAACTAAGCTGAACAATATCACATTTTATTATTGTATTCCTGAATTGTGGGCTGGTAATCAGAGATCCATGAAAAATATCTCTAAAATTAAAGTTCTAAGATCATTCTTTTTCTATTACTATATTAGTATTCTATTTTTGTTTGTATCTGCACATACATGCAGATTTTACAACACTTAAATTGATTTTATTTCATTTTCAAAGTTTGGACGACGGATACACTGGATGATAAGGTAGATGGTCCAGCCTTACATGGGAATGACACGATGGGTGTTGAACACAGAAAACGTGCCGTGTACAAGAAAAAAATGGAGTTTATGAAAGGTATGTGTGTAAGAATTTTCTTCAGTAGGAAAAATTGCAAAGCTTCATGAGATAAAACAGATTGTATTCCTGCAGTGGCATAGCTGAAAAAAAAAATCAGTATGTTGGCTGAGGGGTGGACACTTTGTCCTCATGTATTCATTTGTTGTGGTATTTGTCATCATTGGGGCCTCCCATTAGATAATAGGTTATTTTCTTCCCATCTATGGTTAAACATAAATTTATTTATCATATTTTACAAAATGTTGATATTTGTTAATTGGTACCGTTCAATTGAATGGTAGTGTATACTGCAAATTTCTCGATATTTAAAAAAATATAAGAACTTCTAAAGAAAGCTTAAACACACGACAAGCATTGATGTTTTGAACCTTTAGCTAATATACTGTCCTTTGCATTGTTTTCATCTAATATTTCTTATTACAGCTTCAAGGAATTAATCCTGCCGGGTACCCATTCACTTCACCTGGGTCTAGTGCAGCATAGTGTGGATAAATTTCGGGCTCAAGGAAAACACACCATGGCTAGGACTCAAATTCATGACCCTCTGTTTGTAAGGTGAGAGTCAGAACCACTAGACCACGACGTACCCAAGCTGATGTCATATCCCCTCTTGTTCTTTTGTATTTTATTACAAGAAGTCATGCTTATTTACACTTTGTCCTCCGAGGACTATAAAAAATGGAGTGAAAATTTATTTCAAAGACATGTCCACCCTAACAAAAAGTTGATTTGATTAAATAGAGAAAAATGAAACATAAAAATCGGATGAAAAATAAGAAAGGTATGACATTTTTAAGTTTCACTCAATTTCACTTAATAGTTATATGCACATCCTGGTCGGTATGCAAATGAGGGAACTGATGACATCACTCATTCACTTTTCTTTTGTTTTTTTAAATATGAAATATAATTTTCTCCCCATTGACCTTTGAAATAAAGTTTTATTTCTCACTGAATATGTGGAGTTACCATTGCTTAACATTATTTGGTTCAGTCCAGTTGGTCCTTATTGTCAAATCTGTAAAAATTGAAATATTGTAGAAGTAAAACAATGAAAAACAAAACAAAAAGTGAGGGACATCATCGATTCTCTCATATGCATGTGGGTAAATTGTGCATATAACTATTTTGTGAAATATAAGCGAAATTTTGCATCCGATTTTGATGAAATATTTTGCATGATGCTTGCCTGATTTTTCTCTGTTGATTCAAAACAACATTTTCTGTGGTGGACTTGACCTTTAATGTGAAGATATGCATTGCTGGAAATAATGATATGATACTTGGGACATATCATACACACATGTATGAAAATATGAAATAATTATGATTTCATTTCATACAATGAGCCTAGCAAATATTCCTGACAATCATGTGTACATTAGGTTAGTTTTTTACCAAAACATTGTTAAAATTTCAAATTCAATAACTTTGTTATTATTAGATGTTAACGAAATTTTCAGCATGATGTTTTTCTGATTCATTCTCTCCCTACCAAAATCTCCCCTCTTCTATGCTTTCTTTCTATGGTCCCCTTCATTCTCATAACTATTTTATGTGTAAAATGTAACCGGTCGTCCAACCCATTTGATTGAAGGGCTAGAGGTACTCGAGACTGAAAGTTATGTGATATAATTCAAAGTGTGCATCAGACAAACAAAAAGCACTGAAAATTTCATCAAAATTTGTTGAGGATTAACGAAGTTATGACGAATTAAAGTTGTTATTTTTTGGTAAAACTGTTCTCTTCAAGTCCTCATGAATATACAAAATCACAATTTATATATTTTTTGTATTATATGAATTCAAATTTTGTCCAAGCTAGGTTGTAAAAAATTACAATTGACTACTGATTCTGTGTAAGACAATAATCATATTATTTCTCACACATAGTTGAGTTATTCATCTGATTCAGCACAGCAAAAATAGACAGAAAAGAAATAAGTGGGTATCTTGTATATATTATTTTCTATATATTTTGCAAAAAGAGGTCTCTATTTTTTCTGTTTTTTAGTGTTCCAAATTGAATAATTTCTTTCCCTATTTTCATTATATTTTCTTTCTATGTGTGATATATTATTTATTTCTTAATGTATCTTTATTGTATTTATTATAAACTTTTGGGGTGTTTCTACAGTAAATCATTAAAAACAGTTTATCTTTTCCGGACTCGAATATTCTTATCGCTCTTAAACCAACCTGTTTCTACGGGCCGAATAATCTGATTAACTTGCATTTCACTTAGCAAGTAGGGCAGAAATCGGAAAATTCAACCTATAACATCAACATTGCATTTCGGTATGTCTCGTTAGGAAATTTTTCAAAATTCATGGTAGATCTCACTCATTGTAGCAGGTATACGTGTTTCGCGATCAGCTGGCGAGATTAAACAGGCCAGAATATATGTATACTGTGAGATCGCACTTCTGGGTTCAAGCACTTAAGCCAGACATGCATGCTATTTTGCCCTATGTTTTACAGAAAGTTAAACGGATTAACATGGCAATAACCACCTCTCAAAGAAAAATGAGAAACCGTATTTTGTGCGATGCAATTTATCAATTAACCACATCGCGTCTGTTTCTACAGGAAACTTATCCAGGATTCTGGATACTTAGGCGGGTAATACTTTTTAACAATTCTTTGTAGAAACACGCCATTGATATATCTTTTTAGGTGAAAAGAAAAAAAGAGAACAATTTGGGGGTACTATTTTGCCCCCTTTTGGGGATATTTCATTTCTTCTAGGTGTGGTACCCTTTATTCATTTGGCCATGTGAAGGCTATCGCACATTTTGAGTTTAATCTTCGAAATTTGGTGTTCATTAGTTTGTTGTCCAAATTCTGTCTTACATGTAAATTTGTTTATAGGAAAATTAACATAATATCTATGTGGAGTGCAATCATTGATCTCTTGTAGTGTCGCGTAGTCACATGTATTCATAATATGGTGCTTTTATGCCATACCTGTCAATACTCTTTTGTACTTGAACTTATTAGTAAAAAAATGTTTATTAATGTTGTTGAAAGCAATTACACACAACAGATTTAACATCAAGTATCAGGTTTGTATGCAGAACAGTGGTTTTGCCAAGTACGCAATCCATGTAAAAAGCAATAAGAGAGAACAGGTTTATTTTTGGAAATGTTAGTCTTCATTTGTTGTGTTTTTCAAACTCGATCTGTCTTGATACATGTTTATTTTTTTCATAGCAAGATTGACAGAGATATCAACGAATAGCTAAGTCATATATATTAATAACTTATGTGCTTTAATCATAAAGTCTATACTTGTGAATACTCTGTGCCATTTATGCTGTACTTAAACTTCTTATAGTAAAAGCAATTTAATGACGTTCTTGAAATAACTGCTTTCATTTTTTTCTTGTGTATACCGGGGTACTTATTCCATTATTAAGCTTTCCATTAGCCCCAGAGATATGCTGTTCACCATTGGTCTACCATTCACTGTACTTTATTGGCTTACTATACATTGCACATCTTTGTTCTACTGTCTACCATTGGTCTACCATTGAATGTACACTTGTCGTCTATAGTGTATGACCAATGGTGTTATTTGAATGGTTGACTAATAGTATAGTGTATGGTATGACAGTATTGTATGGTAAATGGTAGGTCAATGGTGTCAGTGTATGGTAAGCCAATGGTGTATGGTAAGCCTACGGTGTACGGTGAATATTAGTTCAATGGTGTATGGTAGGCCAATGGTGTACTGTAAATGGTAGGTCAATGGTGTTCGGTGTATGGTAGAATGGTCAATCAATGGTGAACGGTTTACGGCGAATGGTAGTTGAATGGTGAGCGCTCAATGGTACACGAATGGTGTATGTTGAATGGTACGCGAATGGTGTACGGTGAATGATACGCGGATGGTGAATGGTACATGAATGGTGTATGGTCAATGGTCAATGGTAGGCGAATGGTGTATGGTGTAAGGCAATTGGTAGGCCAATGGTGTCCAGTGAATGGTGGCTGAATGGTAAATGGTAGGCCAGTGAATGGTGGCTGAATGGTGAATGGTGGTCAATGGTAAACCTGTCTATAGTGGCCATATGGTAGATCAATGGTGAATGGTGTTTGATCAATGGTATATGAATGGTAAATGGTGCTCATGAATATGGTAATAGTAACGTCCCAATTATTTAAATTAGTTTGAATGGTATACCATTGAGGCTTGAATGGTATACCATTGGTGTATGGTGGGTGCTGTGCGAATGGTATTCCAATGGTATATCAATGGTATATCAATGGTGTATGATGAATGGTAGTCAATGGTATACCATTCAATTTTTTTTATAAGGGCATATACGCAACTGTTTGCATATATTGAAGCAGATGCAAAATTTCTATTTATATTTACAAATATAGTCTGCACTGCAACTGAGAATGAAATGAGCCAACAGTGACGTTAAAAAAACTTTATAAGCGATATGTTTCAACAACAAATTGTGACTTCAGCTGCATTGGTATTTCTTTCCATGTTGAAAGCATGAGATATTTGATAACAAGGATTATTAATGCAAAATCTGTTGACAAATATCTTCATCCATTTGACATGGCAAAAGTAGTCTATGGTTTTGCAAGATAAATAAATTTTGCCAGTCAAATAAAAGAACTGCCAACAACCTTTTTCTTTTATACACACAACAAAAAAGTACGTCCCCCCTAAATCAAATTACTGTAACTTTTGAACGGAACTATTTTGAGATATGATATTTCGTAGGTGGTTTTCTGAACTCATTAGGCAATTCCTGGTGAAAAATGAGCTTGATCGGTTGTGTCATGCATGAGTGATTAAAGATTGAATTAAAAATGACCATTTTTGAACGTCACAAGAGTCGTCTTTCAGATTGTGCAAATACGAAGTTGGGCAAAAATTGTTTTTAGGTGAATTTTATGGTGTTATGCTGTTTTACTATCCATCATTTAACCACTCCACACACAATTTTGATATTGAATGTTCATGGTTGAGTGAGCACAGTGTATTGCAGGGGCCGCGGGGGCTGGGGGCTTCAGCCCCTCACTTTTTTCCAAAAGCATGTACATAAATGTAAAAATGGTCAGCCCCCCCCCCTTCGAAAACGGTTCCGCGGGCCCTGTATTGTGACGTATCATCATATGGGTTTATGGTAGTATCCTCTAAAACTTGTTAGATCATGTTAAAATTTGAAAATGTTGATGTCTCCCCCGACTATAGGCTCCTCCCCCATTTCAAAATTCTGGATCCACCACAGATTTGCCCATAAATTAAACTGATTATGAGAAATTGTTAGGGAAATAATGAATTTATGCAGTATAAAGAGTGTTTATTCCTCAGTTTTCGAATGTGCTCGCTCAACCATGAAAATGTTTAAAGTTCGAAAAGTGTGTGGTGATAGAAATGATGGTTGATAAAAACAACAGCAATTAAAGTCATATTTGAAACCGAATTAGCCCCTAATATTCACTTTATTACCCTTTAAAATAAGTCTTTGACAATTAAATTACCAATTTTCCCACTTTGATGCGTGCTCACTCATCCATAAATAAACAAATCGATTTTTTATTTTTGCACAGAAAGACTGCCCATATAGGTTGATAAACATTACTGCCAAATGACATTGCTAAAGACAATCGTGAAAAAGTTCCATCATATTTAATAAGGGGTTACTTATTCTTAAACATATGCACCTTTAATGCACACAAGTCTATGAGAGAGGAAGTCAAAATTTTAACAAATATGAAATGAGGGTTTGTTTCATGGACGGTTTTTGTTACTTCTGCGAACAGTTATTTCATGAAACTTAGCACATGTCTTCAGATTTTTATAAAAATCAAATCAAATGAACTATGCAAGGAGCTTTGCGACAGATACCCGGTGGGGTCACTCACCCACAGTTACAAATTGCATTTTTTCCAATAACGTAAAAAAGAGCTTATCACATTCCACATGTTCATTCAAGCGTGAATGTTTAATTAAACACCTTTGAATCATTAAAGCATGTTAATTGGTCATGAACATAACGAAAAAGTTGAGAAAAGATCACTTTCAGTTACCAAAAAGAAACAATACATGCCTATGATATTTGAAAATCGTATTTTTTGTTTTCAATAAATGTTCATTGAACCGTGAAACGATGGATATTGTTGAAGATGCTCTTCCCAAAAACAACTGTCATCATATTCTTTCATTTTTATTGATAGAAATATGTAAAAAATCTAATTATAGCAATTTGGACTTGTGTTTATTCAACCGTGAAATTTAGCCAAAAAAGTATCATCTTTTAGAAAGTACCTTTTACAAGCCTTCTGACTTTTTTTCATGATGAGAATGTGGAATTAGCTCCAATAAAATGGAATCAAAGTAATTAATGATATTTGGCTTGTGACTTTTGAAAAGTGACATTTTTGCCTTCTGACGGTGCTCACTGAAGCATGACGTAAAATACGTCCATATATTTGTTCGGAGGATAGCTTATAAAATTACCTACAAGCTCATGTAAAAATATATTAATATATTAAAAACTCGCATTGGTTAGGAAATTACTGATGTGTTTTTAAGGGGGACTTATTTTTTTTGTTGTGTATATTTTCTTGAAAACTTTCCTCTAAAGCACTTTTTTATGTTGACACAAAGAACTTAGTTTATATTAACAAAGTCAAATTTCACAGGGAATATTTTATAAGAACACTGTCTTATAAAAGTGTAGCTAGGATCTAAGTGTTAACCGCGTATAGGCTACATGTATACATCTTTGGTTTTGCAAGATTAACCTGATTTTATTGATCTGATTTCAACTGTTATGAGTAGGTCTGGAGGATTTATTCATGTTTTGATGGCATACAATTCACTATAAAATATTCTTGGTGTTAAAAAATAAAACTGCACTTACGTCACACACAAAAAAGTTGTCAGTCATTTGTACATGTTCCAAGGGAAGTGATTAAAAGAAATGATTTCTTGTAAAAAAAATCATAGTGATTTGAATATACATCTTTGGTTTTGAAAGATTAACCTGATTTTATTCCCTGGGTTTCAATTGTGTCTAGTAGATATGAAGGATTAATTCATGTTCTCATGATATAAAGTTGATATTTTTTTTTACATATGCAAAATGTAAAACCGTTACACCAAAAAAAAAATCATTAATTTGTACATGTTTCAATGGAAGTGATTTAAATCATTGATTTTAAAAAAAATCGTAGTGATTTAAATCGCGATTCAAATCACGATTTAAATCAACGTCCAGCCCTGATGGATAGACGTTTACTTTTAATAATTGCACTCGCTAGACAGTAAACACATGTTGAAGAGAATTTAAAGGGATGGTCCAGGCTGGAGATATTTATATCTCAATAAATAGAGTAAAATTCACAAAGTAAAATGCAGAAAATTGGATCAAAATCGGATAACAAATAACGAAGTTATTGAATTTTAAAGATATGCATTATTCCGGTGAAACAGTTCTAGGCATTATAGGTGGGCTGATGATGCCACATCCCCACTTGTTCTTTAGTATTTCATTATATGAAATTAGATTTAATGAAGTATTTTCAACCAAGAACTAAAACAATTGGATTGAAACTGATTAAGTGCATTAGTTATTCACTGCCGCAACTTATTTCATCATAGTGGAGACACATCCTAATAAACATGCATGAAAAAATGAAACACTAAAGATTTATGTGTAATAACGTAAGAAAAATTAAAGTGGAGATGTTAAATCATCAGCCCACCTAATGAATATTCATGACAATGTGTTTTCATAAAATTTTGATAAAGTTTAAAATTCAATAACTTTGTTATTTGTTATCCGATTTTAATGGAATTTTCAGCATTAGTTTGCTCTGTGAATTTTACTCTTATTTATTTAGATATAAATATTTTCAGCCCGAACCATCCCTTTAAAAGGTAATCGTTGTTGTGCATACATACATGTAGAGATTAAACAGACCCATTTAATAAATCTTAAATTGAAATTGGTCAATTTTAGTTAATTGTACTTCTTACTTGATGAAATCTAATGATCTCTGTGCTATATTCCTTTCCCTTCTTTGCAACTCCTTTCTTCCTGCTGTTTGTCTTTCTCTCTCTCTCTCTTTCATTGTTGTTGATACTACTGACCCCCCCCTTGACACGTGTTCTCAATATACAATAAGTGTATACCAGTAAATGACATTCTGGACCAAGGATGATATTGTTATGTGATGATAAGACATATCTAACATTTCCAATGATCGATTAATACTTAATCAATACTTCTACAGGAATTATAACAGGAAAATATTTGTTTACCAGTTCTAACTTTCTTGAAAAAGTACTGCTCATTTTTTCTCAAGCTAAACTTCTGACGCACACAAGTTTTACGGGTTTCTTATAAACTATATTTCATGTTCTCACCAAAAGGTAGAGATCGAGCACTCTGATCTTAAACAAATAAGAGTATATGCCGAAAATTTGTTAACAAATTATAATTTCCTCCTATAAAAAAGGCTCTTAATTTACTAACAATATTTTGCTTTCAAATTCTTCCATTTTTTTTTATTCTAGCGTAAAATTTTTGCACTCTTACAACTTAATGCTTTTACTTCTTTCACGTTTGTACCTTTTTTCTTACAACATTCTGCTATTCTTCTCCCCTTTCTCTCTCTCCTCTATCTGCCACTCCTCGCCCTCTCTCTTTTTCTTTCTCACATTTCTGTTCTATCTCTGCTCTCCTTCGCCCTTTCAATTCTGCTAAATCTCTCACGATCTATAGTTTTGCTTGATAAATTTGACATAAGTATTTTTGTTATGAATATTCTCATTTTATTTATTATGAATTCAGCAATTACAATATACAATAAATTTCAACAAAATATAAATATTAAGCAGAGCCGTAGATGGGTAAATGTAGCTTAGCTGCCTGGGTATGGGAAAAGCTAACTTGATAACTGTGACCCGAGGATCTCCCTCCCCGACCAAGTTACATGCCCAGAACTGGTCTGTAATAAAAATAATTGATAGAACATTAAAAGATAAATACACGAATAAACAAATAATAAATTTAAAGCAGCGAAAATAAATATAGAAATGACCAATAATGTGGTTTGTGTAAATTGGTGGTATACTTGGTTTATACAATACGTGACCAAACTAGCCCCTAAGCCTTAACAATTTCCTGGGGTTAAAGTGATTGGTTAACATTGGTTTGACTTTTAAAAAATATGAGCTAGAAGGTCACACTTGTCACCTGTGTCTGTGACATGTTACAAAAATGAAGCCCAGAAAAAATTGTGTTTGAAAATAATTATTTAGTGCTTCAAAAATTGAAATATAAAGTGACCGGAAACACCATCTCAATTTCATCTCATACACTTATGTGTAGTATTTAGGTGTCTACAAGACGCCTATTTACAAAATCGGGGTTTGCCTTGTAGTTTTAGCTTTTCATTCTCAATAACGGTTGTTTTCAGGGTTTATTAGTTCTAATACATGCACTTGTACACATGTTTCATCTTGGTTTGAGAATTTTTTAAATCGGCTGCTCACAAAGTTAAACGATACCTTTAAGGAAAATATGTGCAGTGTGAAAAGCATATAACTGGAAAGGGATTTAAATCATTGTTAGAAAGAATAACTCTTGTAGAATTGCGAAAGGTAATGTATTAAGAAGAGAAAATCCAAAATGGCTAATATGTAATATCCTCATGATTCTAACACCCAATTAAATGATACATATGAATTAATTATATCATTTATACAGATTTCATTTCATTTATTGGTTTCTGCAACACTTTTAATAAACACATTAACAAATAACTTACAATAATATACATATAACTGACAAGCAAAACATTAAACAAATAAAACATATTGATTTATAGAAGGCTGCAGGGGTTGCCACTATAAGCTAAGCTTGACTTCTTGGCAACCCAAGTGGCAACATTCAGATGAATGTATGAAGTGTGTTTCTTATTTGCATGAAGAAAACAATGGGTCACCTTATTTACACTAGCTATGGATAGACATTAATGGCATTAGATACAATGTGTAGACTGATCAACCCACTCAATCAATTCCATCCCAAATTTCTACCTTAATAGTCACATTATCACCAGAATGAGCCAAAAATGCACATAAAATACCATTATGTGACTTTTTCTGTCCATTCAACTTGCATTCTAAACACAGCTGAATCTGTCCAGGTCAAATTTCTTGATTTCTAAAGCACCCTTCCAAATGTTGCCCTGATGTAGAAGATATCTTTCTTCTGGATATTTCTGCCTAATCACAAATTGATACTAAGAGAAAGACTTCCGAATTCTTATGGAAGGGATTTGAACAATATACTTTAAATACATTCCACTTATGCAATCATGAAAACTTAACTTGTGGAGAAATGAGTGACTTTACTAAATGTGATTCAACTTTATACATGTAAGCTACATGTATAAAAAAATATAGGTAAAATCTGTACAAAATATTCAATTATGAAGAATAGAGAATAATTCATTCTCACGGTATGGTGGAAGTAATTTATTTGTACCGAACTGCTAGGAGAGCAGGAATGCTTGTTAACCAGAGGTCTTCAAAAGACCTTAAGATAAATGCCTTACCAAGAACATTAGTACACATAATGGGAATGAAACTATGGATTGTGATACCTAAGGACTAAGCCCACCTCTGTGCTTTACAAGCAATGATTTAGAATATTTCATTTGTCTGTCATAAAATTTGTAAAGGTAAAAATCTTACCACACAGAATACCATGCTACATGTAAGAGTGAAGTCACGTTCTCAGACCAAATGGTCCGAATTCACAAAATAGGTTTAAATCAGGAGGGATATATTAAAGAGGACTATGCAAATTTCAGGACTGTGCTTGATTTTGTATTTACTTATGGCGCTCTCACATCATTCCGTGCAAGCCTTGCATGTAATTTGTGGATAAATAGATTTATTAGTCACCTGTCGGTGTCCATCATTGACAGTATCTCATATGTAACTCAAACACAGTTGCCACAGGAGTGCACAGAAGTCTAATTTATCAAAAGAACACCTTTAAACTTGCTCAAAACTTGTTGTGGGTGAGTTGTAACTGCCCTAAACTAAACCAACATGACAGAATCGTGTGACAGGGCCTTTAACACCCTGAGCAAAAAGCATAAATATATTACGAAGCCTTTCTCAATGCATAAGCTGAATCAACTGCAATTATGTAGATGAAATCTGAATAATTCATGTAGAATACAGGATGATGTTGAGATCAATCTATGACTCTGCTTGGCTCCTCATACTCGCTACAGCATGCATTAATCTATCTGGTATCATTCCTTTCTTTTCACCATACCTGCAGCAAAGAAATGTTTAAAGGTGCAAAAAGCACAAGTTAAACATGTTAAATTTTTTTTCTTACAAATATTTCCCAGCAAAACTTGACACAAGTCCATCCAAGCTACTGAACCTATTCATTTTTTTGTGGCAAAAAACCCCAACAATGCACTTTCTTTATTATTTTTTGCTTGTGGGGGCTAATAAATTAGAGTCATTGAGCTGTAAAATAAAAATGTGCTGGTTTTATGTGGTCTTGCCCCCGAAATATCAAAACCTAAAGGCCCCCTTCACACCTGAAGGCCCCCTCACACCTAAAGGCCCCTTCACACCTAAAGGTCCCCTCACTACTAAAGGCCCCCTCACACCTAAAGGCCCCCTCACACCTAAACACCTAAAGGTCCCCTCACACCTAAACACCTAAAGGTCCCCTCACACCTAAACACCTAAAGGTCCCCTCACTACTAAAGGCCCCCTCACACCTAAAGGCCCCCTCACACCTAAACACCTAAAGGTCCCCTCACACCTAAACACCTAAAGGTCCCCTCACACCTAAAGGCCCCCTCACACCTAAACACCTAAAGGTCCCCTCACACCTAAAGGCCCCCTCACACCTAAACACCTAAAGGCCCCCTCACATCTAAACACCTAAAGGCCCCCTCACACCTTACACCTAAAGGCCCCCTCACACCTAAACACCTAAAGGTCCCCTCACACCTAAAGGCCCCCTCACACCTAAACACCTAAAGGTCCCCTCACACCTAAACACCTAAAGGTCCCCTCACACCTAAAGGCCCCCTCACACCTAACCGAATTGCCTGAAATATGCCTTGCGATGGCTGGCGAAAGGCAATTAAAAAAAATGTTTTCAATGGAAACTAATAGTAAATCATCTTTACCCTTTGTGTTTGGGTTCATATACCCTCAAAACTAAAAGTTGCGATTATTCAAATTTACGCAGAAATTTCCTGACGAATTGAAAAATCACTGGTCATATGTTTGAATTCGCATATCTTATTTAATCTGTGGTAATCGTTGGTTTATCGTTCGAGTGTTATTGCCGCGCATAGTCCCTCATCGCGCTTTTGCCAAAGTGGAACGATCTCGAAAGAACACTTAACAAAGCAACACAATGACAAAATTGCAGTTGCGCATGGAAACAAAGATACTATGACAAACAAATTTTCGCTTGCAATCTTCATGCGAGGGAAAACCAATACTAACTTCTACTAAATCTTAATAGCGATACATACATGAAGACAAGGCTTAGAGATACTAAGACAAACTATGGATAGCTAACGAATGACCAGACAAATAATTTGGCAAGTTCGGAGCTGCTTACTGTGACCTGCAACTCGTGATGCTACTCATATATCATACATTTCACCCCAAAGTTTCTTCAGTCACATGAAAGATGCACGATAAGTTTACACGCCAAGGACTGCTCACAAAAGTACAAGAGCGCTTGATCTATTTCCTCATCTTCGTTTCTAACTGCACACCATATTAAACCATTGCTCACTGTTCGTTCATCTTGTTGGGTTATATCAACCCTTTTAGTGAAAGAGGTGAACTAAAAAATTGACATCCTTCGCATGTCATATTTATTTTTCGCTTACCGTTCGTTGATAAAATTTGATATGATTTGACTAAAATTTTATTTTTATTCCTTGAATTTGCGTGCATTTTTCCCATCCGTCACCATTCATCCGGTCAGGTGTGAGGGGGCTACAAGGCCTGCAATTCCTTCATCTATGGGTAGTCAAATGCAATAACTTTTGAAAATATTAGCTAGTTTTTAATAGTACATTGATGGTAGAAATTCATGGTAGTAACTCATGGTAGTAATTCATGTTAGTAATTCATGATAGTAATTCATGGTAGTAATTCATAGTAGTAATTCATAGTAGTAATTCATGGTAGTAATTCATGGTAGTAATTCATGGTAGTAATTCATGGTAGTAATTCATGGTAGTAATTCATGGTAGTAATTCATGGTAGTAATTCATGGTAGTAATTCATGGTAGTAATTCATGGTAGTAATTCATAGTAGAAATTCATAGTAGTAATTCATGGTAGTAATTCATGGTAGTAATTCATGGTAGTAATTCATGGTAGTAATTCATGGTAGTAATTCATGGTAGTAATTCATAGTAGTAATTCATGGTAGTAATTCATGGTAATAATTCATGGTAGTAATTGATGGTAGTAATTGATGGTAGTAATTGATGGTAGTAATTGATGGTAGTAATTCATGGTAGTAATTCATGGTAGTAATTCATAGTAGTAATTCATGGTAGTAATTCATGGTAGTAATTGATGGTAGTAATTCATAGTAGTAATTCATGGTAGTAATTCATAGTAGTAATTCATAGTAGTAATTCATGGTAGTAATTCATGGTAGTAATTCATGGTAGTAATTCATGGTAGTAATTCATGGTAGTAATTCATAGTAGTAATTCATGGTAGTAATTCATAGTAGTAATTCATAGTAGTAATTCATGGTAGTAATTCATGGTAGTAATTCATGGTAGTAATTCATGGTAGTAATTCATGGTAGTAATTCATAGTAGTAATTCATAGTAGTAATTCATGGTAGTAATTCATGGTAATAATTCATGGCAATAATTCATGGTAGTAATTCATGGTAGTAATTCATGGTAATAATTCATGGTAGTAATTCATGGTAGTAATTCATGGTAGTAATTCATGGTAGTAATTCATGGTAGTAATTCATGGTAGTAATTCATGGTAGTAATTCATGGTAGTAATTCATGGTAGTAATTCATAGTAGTAATTCATGGTAGTAATTCATGGTAGTAATTCATGGTAGTAATTCATGGTAGTAATTCATAATAGTAATTCATGGTAGTAATTGATGGTAGTAATTGATGGTATCAATTGATGGTCGTAATGCAAGGAGGAAGCTTACTGTGATAGAGGAAGCTTGAGTAGTTCTTCAATGTGCTTCAGATTCTTAGATGGATGTATCCCAAGAGCATCAACTACATTGCACAAATAATCTACAAAAAAAGTAAACAAACAATGAGAAATATAAATTACTTTTTGTACAATGCCTACTTAGCTTGCTGTATGCAATCAAATGGGAGGCTGAATGCCACAAATCATACTTTTCCCTCTAACTCTCTGAATAAAGCTCCAATTGCTCTGATTTTTTATTTGGAAACTCTTTGTGTTCTTAGCAAGTGTACATGAAAACAAGTGGAATGCCTCTGGCGGTCTCACCTGCATCACGCGATTCAATATTGCAGCAGTGCTGACTTTAGAAAATACTACTATAACTTGCACAAGATGTTCAGTGATACTTGGTTACTCTTATTTCCACGTTTTATGAACTAGACCAATACACTTCAAGAGATATGGTGGTAATTCAACAAATATCCCCAACATGGTCAAAGATCATTGACCTTACATGACCTGAAACTTGAACAGGATATACAGTGATACGTGATTACTCTTATGTCCAAGTTTCAAAAGTCAGATCAATAAACTTGCAAAGTTATGATGGTAATTCAACAGATACCCCCATTATGGCCAAAGTTCATTGACCTTTGACCTTGGACATGTTACCTAAAATGCGCACAGGATGTTCAGTGATACTTGATTACTCTTATGTCCAAGTTTTATGAACTAGACCAACATACTTTCAAAGTTATGATAGTAATTCAACAGATACCCCCAAATCAGCCAAAGTTCATTGACCCTAAATGACCTTTGACCTTGGTCATGTGACATGAAACTCTAATTAATAGCAGTACTTGTAGAAGGGGAATTAATACCATTATAATGGAATCTATGAAAAATTTGTATCACTATATTTGTAAGATATGTCAGAACAATGGTGCAATATATTACTGAATCTTTAACGAAATTAAATTAGGCTTGCAATATTGATGTTGTGTAAATCTAAAAAAAGTGTCCTTTTTAAACAAGATCACTTGATAATATAGTTCAGTTAGAAATTTTGTAACAAGAATAACAGATACATGTACATGTAGACTTCCCCCCCCCCTCATTTCTGTCATTTTGTGCTGAACAAAGAAGACACAACACTTGTGCATAATTATTTTTTTAATGCTTTAAAGTTTTTCTCAAATCATTTGAATTTCATAATTCATAATACCAAAGTATGATTTGAAGTATGTAGTACATGTACCATTGTTTATATAGTTATAAGATAAAGCAAAGATCATCATCATTATCACGGTCACACAGCAACAGACGAAAGTTCCATGACGCTGTGGTCGGGTGCTGATGCGACATTGATTAGTTTAGAGCAGCCTTAAATTTGTCAAGGGATTGCATTGATGTTATGGCTAAGGGAAGGTCATTCCAGTCCCGTATGGTTCTGGGCAGGAATGAGTATCAGTCCTGGATTCAATGATATTGTAGGCATCTGGTTTGAAGCGTCGACTTGGACGGCTAGAGTTTCTAAGGTGGAGTTTGGTTGACATTACTGGAGATTTCCCCTTATGATGATGAATTTGCAAAAACCAAGTGTTTGTAATTTCAGCTTTGAATATTTTAGAAGTACCATATATTGTAAAATGTTTATCATGATTTAAAGGCAGTACTTAGGAATTCTGTAATTGTTAATAGTTAATGTCATATTGTCTACATGTTTTATATTGCATAAAATTGTATGCATTATATGGAGATATATACATGAAATATACTGTAGATTTATTTATTTTTGTTTTTGACTTGGTCCTTTGTCTGTTTATTTCAAAGAGTACTTTTCAGATACATTAAATTGAATTAATAGGGAATAATTGGTGACATCCAGCAGAGTGAGTCGAGGAATTAACAAAAGGGGCACTTTTTACAAAATACATTACAAAAAATGTTCTAACCACTCAAAGAGTATGTAACTTTTAAAAATAGTTGAAAAAAAGAGGGATTGGATTGGGGGAGCATCGTTGCTAACAGTGTATTCTTCCAGCTGGTGTCAAAAGAAACGTTTTCTGGGAATGAAGAATGCAATAAAATACCAATTTATTGTTAATTTATGATTTCTTGCTAATGATGAAACTCATTTGAATTAATAATCACTGTCAGACCAAATGTCAGTAATCTTTGTTTTCATAGCAAAGTAATCTCCTGGTTTGACTTAAAGGTCAAGTCCACCCCAACAAAATGTTGATTTGAATCAATAGAGAAAAATCAAACAAGAATTTTGCTGAAAATTTCATCAAAATCAGATGTGAAATAAAAAAGTTATACTTTTTCAAGTTTTGCTTATTTTTCACAAAACAGGTGAGTCAATGATATCTCTCACTCAAAATTTCTTTTGTATTTTACTTTTTGAATTACAATAACTTGACTGAACAATAACATGATAAAAAATTGGCAATTCCACATGTTCAGGGAGGTTTTAAATGTTTCCCATGACAATGAGAAGAAAATCAACAAAGTTCTTATTTCAACTAATGAAATACAAAAGAAATAGTGAGTGGATGACATCAATCCCCTCATTTTCATACCAATCAGGATATGCATATAATCTGTTATATGAAATTAAGCAAAACTTAAAACTATCATAACTTTCTTATTTTACATCTGATTTTCATGAAATTTTCAGTGGCTTACTGGATTTGTCTCTTAATTCAAATCAACTTTTTGTAGGGATGGATTTGTCCTTTAAGATTGTTGTATAATTTCATTAAGCAACGACTGATAAGATATCTTAAAAATTTATTAATTGTTGTAACAAGGTTCCACATTACCTTGAGCCCTACTGAAATCAACATGACCAATCTATAAGTAGAATGTATAAGAACTCTGAATGATATTGGGTCATCGATGAAAAAATCAGAACTCATACATATTTTTTACATTATACACATACAACATAAAATCTAAATGCAAAAGTGCAAGAGTTCGATGCCAGTACTAGTACAAGACTCAAATCCCCAAATACTAGTTTTTTTTTTTTTATTTAAAACAGGATGTGAGTCAAACTAGGATAGGATGTTTGGTGATACTTGATTAACATTATGTCCAAGTTTAATGAACTAGGTCCATATACTTTCTAAGTTATGATGTCATTTAAAAAACTTAACCTTAGGTTAAGATTTGATGTTGACGCCACCGCTGCCGTCGGAAAAGCGACGCCTATAGTCTCACTCTGCTATGCAGGTGAGACAAAAATCTAACAAAAATCTAAGCGTGAAGAAATTAATGCATGTATCAATTGTTCACATGCTTTTAATAGTCAAGAACCTACATGTATGTATAAAATAATGGAGTCTTAAGTCATCCAGTTTAACCCACAGCTTTAGGTTTGACAGGTAGATGCTCACCCATCAAGCCAACTTGCTTCCTAATGTGAGAAAAATATAAAATATTTGATCTTATTGCTCACCTATATCTGTTGCTAACTGCCTTGCTGCTTGTGGGCTTAGCTCATTGATCCTCAAAATGACCTCAACATACATATGCATTGTTGCCCTGGCAACAGACCCAATCCAATGATCTGCTAGATGTGCCACTTCTGGAGAACCTGGTCATAAGAAATAAATAACAATTTATTAAGAAACAACCTGTAGATGATTTCTTATTGGTAATGTACACAATGATTAAAGGCTAAGGGTTGGAATCATTTTGATAATAACTTGGGAAGCATGATCCATGTATCGATCACATTAAAAAACTCCCAGGATTCAAAACAAACGGCATCTTCCCTCTGCAGGTACATGGCTCAGCCCTGCTGATGTTGTTTAGCTTCTTGTAGACCTAGTATACCAACAAAAATATATTTTTTGTGTCTGTTTTAGGCTAAAATTCACTCTGACTAAAGTCATATTTATCAATAGCTCCCTATAGTTAGCAGGTGACTCACAGCTTATTACAGAGATGCCAACCTCTTGACACAAACAATCAGACTGAATATCCTCAAAAATCATATTTTTAAGTGAAAAATCAGATTTTTACGAAAACTCAACATGACCAGTGCAAGCCTTGAATTAAGCAAGGCTTTAAAAAAAATTGCCCACGGCTCGCGGGCATTTTACAGGAACGGGGGGCAATTTTCTGGAACCAGGGGCAATTAAAAAAAAGAATATAACTGTGAACCACACTCCAAATTTGTTTATAGTAAGCGCAGCTCCTGCAATTTTTTAATTAGTACAGAAATAGCATGCTAAGTAATAGGCTTATTCAAACAACTAAGAAATCAGATTTAAATGTTTAAGTGTGTTTTGACAACCTCACTCCACATCCCCTTTACATGGGCTTATTTACTTTTCATCTTTAATGAACCACAAACAATGAACCCCCCCAAAAAAATCTAAATAAATGAATAAAATAAACATATAAAAAAGAGAGAATTCAGATCAAATAATAAATTTAGAAAAAAAAATTTAAGGTTTTTTTTTTCTTGATTAGAATCACGGTTGTGGGTGAGTGTTTGTGTATGATTGTGACTGTGAGGTGCATTTGGATTGCATATAAATTATGTTAAAGAAATGAAGAAATTAAATCAATATCTAACTCAGTCTATTCAAATTCCAGCACATAGGCACCAGAGATGCCAAGTTCAAATATCAGCTATGCGTGAGATTTTCTGTGAATCTGAGTGAGATCACAGACATTGTGTACAATGTATATGGGGATAGGCTGTGATAGTTGCGTGAGACAGAGATTTGAGGGGATGAACAAGGGTCCAAAATGCTTGAGTCTCATGCATAATGAGTGAGACTTGGTAGCTCTGAGCCACAGGCTACATATGATTTTTTAAATGTACATGTATTGTAGGTTCATGTACCTTAAGTTTTTCACAAGTTAGTTGAAAACGCAGATCTTCACAGAAAATGCCTTTCATATTGAAACCAGTTGGATTTCCAACTGGTTTCAATTGGTTTTAACTGGAATTTAACAATTTCCAGTTGAAACCAATTGAAACCAGTTGGGCAACTGGAAATCCTAACTGGAACCAGTTGGGCAACTGGAAATCCTAACTGGAACCAGTTGGGTAACTGGAAATGACTTTCAACTGGAAATGATTTCTAACTGGAACCAGTTGGGTAACTGGAAATCCTAACTGGAACCAGTTGGGCAACTGGAAATCCTAACTGGAACCAGTTGGGTAACTGGAAATGACTTCCAACTGGAAATGAAGTTCTAACTGGAACCAGTTGGGTAACTGGAAATCCTAACTGGAACCAGTTGGCAAATGGAGATCCTAACTGGAACCAGTTGGGTAACTGGAAATGACTTCCAACTGGAAATGATTTCTAACTGGGACCAGTTGGGTAACTGGAAATCCTAAATGGAACCAATTGGGTAACTGGAGATGACTTCTAACTGGAAAGATGGGTAACTGAATTCTAATTGGAACCAGTTGGGTAACTGGAAATAAAACTGGAACCAGTTAGGTAACTGGAAATGATTTCCAATTGGTTTCCAAATGGAAATTTTCCAGTTACCCAACTGGATCCAATTGAAACCAGTTAATTTGCATATTTTCTGCCAGTGTGCACAGATTAATGTTTTATGAGATTCATCATAATTTACAATGTATCTATTTATTTTTTTTCGATTTGAAGTTCCACACTTTTTTCAGATAAGTGTTTCCAATACTTAGCAGTGAAAACCATGTTCATAAATGTTATAGATTAAAACAGATTCAAAGATAATTAGTACACCACTAACTGTTACCAAATTACATCAAATAAAAATACATATATTTGAAGAACTCCAATATGAATATATACATATGAAAGTCTGTATTTTATCAATGCCCTTTACATTGGTATTTATAGACAAATAACACTGCTTCTGTGTTGGCATGAGCAATCGTTAGTGCAAATGCTAATTAATTTGTAACTAATTAATTAATTCCAACTGGAAGTTCCAATTGGATCCAGTTGGAAACCAATTGGTTTCAACTGGTTCCAGTTGAAAACCAGTTGCCTCCAACTGGTTTCAACTGGAACCAATTGAAAACCAATTGAAACCAATAGCCAACTGGTTCCAGTTGCCCAATTGGTTTTAACTGGAACCAGTTGGCAACTGGTTTTCAATTGGAACCAGTTGTTCCAATTTCCCTATTGAAACCAGTTGGCCAACTGGTTTCAATTGGTTTTTGCTCTAATTGGTTTCAACTGGATTTTGCTCCTGGGATTCAGGGAGAGTCTAAATTCTGTGAAAATGTATTCATTAATAACTTAAATATTCATCACAATGACGGAATCATGAAGTTTTTTGACAGTTTTCAAAAATTAAAATGAAATCTAAACTCTATCTGAAACAGAAAATCACCATCACTTAGGCCATTACTGATAGAATTCTCACCCAGAGCTCTTGCAGAGAACGTGAGCTCAAACTGGCTAGCTAACAGCATACAAGTACCACACTCAAGTGCACGGCGTCCTCCTATTTTTTTTTTTTAGATGGAGCCTTGTTTGTAATTTATTGTCTGATATTTACCCCTCACCAAGAAAGAAATTAAAAAGCTATAATTCACAACTATTGATTTTGGATTAATAAGGCTCCGTTTTGACAAGCAAAGTAGGCGACTGTGAGGATAAAAGACTCGAACATCCTATGTGCTGAGAACGGGGATTTATCTCCTGTGCAATTCAAATTACTATTTCACAGAATTGTGATATCCCGACTGGAAATGTGTGCATTAGAAATTGCACATGGTGAAGTAGGGAAAAACTGTTACCGCTACTGGAAGCATGCGCGTACATGTATTACAGGAAAAAAAAAGACGGACGTAGCTCACTTTTTATGGTACTGAAAAAACGACGCACTTGGCAATTTGAAACTGTGCTTATACATAGCACACATATATGGGACAAAAACAGGACAATCACAGAAAGTCAGGAAATCATATTTTTGATGGCCAAAATCGTACTGTCGTATTTTACTTGTTTTATCGTACCAAATACGATAAAATCGTACTGGTTGGCATCTGTTACGCCCTGTACCGAACATGCCATAAGAGTAGTAGGGTAGGGTTAGGATTGGGCCATTTTAAATGCTAAAACCTTTGGAAATCAATACCAATCTTGACTGAAATTATCGACGAGTATCCCTACATGTACTAAAAAGATTTTTCAAAAGATCCCCTAACATTTAGAAACAATGTTTTTTTTAAGTCACATGACTTCAGGCCGGTATTCCCACCTTTTGGATATTTGCGTGTTGACTGCTCGGCCAGTATTCCAGCCTCTCGGGTTCAAAGGGGCAATTTGATACCTGACATTTACTTACATAACCATTGTCATGGATAATAGAGGTAGGGTCCTTCAAAGGTTAAGGGTACAGATCATACTTTTACCAACCCATATTTTCTGTGAGTTTTTTGGCTTCATCATGTTTTTTTTGTGATCATTAATATCTGGCTTTAATCTCTGGTAAAGATGAGGTTTATCTCTCCCTCATGCACCGATGCCTTCAATAATTTCACATCACCTCTCATGATAATGTCTTTCATTGCTCTTCAAATCATTGCAGGAGACAAAGAACATGTGCCTGCAAGTCAACAAGGATGCACTCAACCAAAACTGCACCTAGATACCAGTTTTGTAACATTGCATTCACTGAGAAAATATTATCATACGGGATACCATTGCACCGAAACTTGCTGTTGAAACCAAAAAAACTTTCAACAAAGTTTTTTTTATACATGTATGTTAAAACCCAGAACTTGGAAAAGTAGGCATTGTACCCTTCGCCTTCGAAGGACCCTAATTCTGTGATGCATGACAATTTGGACAAAAACAAAGTGTCATTGGTTACTGTAGAATAGACATCACCAGAATAAATCATATTGTATCATCAATATAGCCGACCTCTGAACTTCAAGTTCCGTTGATTAGAAACACCCTGTTGAAGTCTTATTCATGCAGACTTACGTGCATGCCAAACATTAAATAATGATAATAATAATAATCTCTGTTCTTTTCTAGCGCATAACACACAGGAAACGCATGTCCCTATGCACTTAAATGAAATTAAGGAAAGAAATTAGAAAGTTGGTAAAGAGTGTTGGGCACTGACTTTATTACAAGTTAAAAAGATACTTTTTTAGGGAAGTCTTAAATCATGTACATGTATATTTCTCATATAATCAGTAACTGCATTCCATAAGATGGAAGAGGCATGTGCAAATGAGTGCTCACTATATTATGTTTTGGTAACAATGGGAGGAATAGCAAACAGGCACTTTGTGCTTGATCTTAAAGTACAAGTAGTCTGATAAAGTTTAAAGTTCAGTTAAATATGATGGAGCTATCTCATGTAAGAATTCATATGCAAAAACTAATAATTTGAAAGAAATACGAGAATGAACAGGAAGCCAATGTAAGTTTCGTAGTACAGGGGAGATTGATTCATAGTTTAGAGTTTGATTAAGTAATTTTACAGCAGAGTTTTGGATAGTCTGTAGTTTCATTATTTGTCGCTGTGGTAAACCGAAAAATAGCCTACAACCAATATGAAGCATTACTTAATGAGTTGAGATTCTTACCAGTAGACGGTGGGAATGGTAATTGACTAGCTTCTAATGCTTTCTCCATCGCTGGATTATCCTGGTTTGTACAAATATCAAGCTGCTGGGGTAGGGTCATTAAATACTGACCAATCTAAAAGAGAAGATTTGTTCTTAATTCATATTTATATATCTATCATATTATTGACATTCAAGTTAACTGATATTGAGATTCAAGTACGTCTGACAATATGCACAATACGTCAACCATGTGATACAATGCAAGTTACATCCAAGGGACCAAGAAAACTTGAATTCCCATGAATCTACCAATACTGTAAATATGTGAAATAAAATTAATACATGTACCTCTGCATTTACTATATCAGGAATATATAAGAGATTCTTGATGGATAATTTTGAAATCAATCACTAATGATTAACAATACAAGCAAATAATGCCATTTTAATCTAAAATGAAATTATTGGAAATGCACCTTCATGATTTCATTAATGACAACTGATCACCAAAGTGTGCACTTTATATTCCATACATTCATAATGGTATAGGTTTGCAAGCACCTTACCTTGGTAATATATTCTTGAGGAGATAAACTGAAAGTAGGTAGATCAGCTGATAACATTCCTCCCTTGTCAGTCCAAACCTATTGAAAGGTACAGTGTACAATAGTGTCAAATAAGTTTTGGTTTAACCTTTACTTTAAACCTGCTAACCTTCCCACAACCAAAATAAGTATTCTTAGAAGGAAAAAGGGTATTTATTGACAAAAATAGAGTATTTTCAAAAATTTGGTTCAATATAAGAAAATTGCCAGCCTGTTGAAGTGAGATCGGTGAAAAAAAATGTGATGTGACTATACTTAAAAACTTGATAATTCATCCATGTCCTCATACATGTAGGCCATGCAACAAGTTTCTGGCAAGACAGTGATTTTTACTGCTTTGGGACCGGCGCTAGTGTCATGCGCTGTGTATAATACATACTCCATGGTCAGAAATCATTTTAAAAGTAACAAATTATACTATAATATTATTGGTGTATTCATAGCAAAAAAAGAAGAACAAATACTCTAAAAAGGGAACGGTTGGCATGACTGCTTGACGAATTTCAACACTACGCCGCTGCACGAAAATTTTTTATTACTCTGCTCAGTGACTTTTTACTTTCGAGTCTTGGGCATCTTTTTAGACCAAATTTGAGTGTCCAGGTACGCGGTAAAGCAATCATGCAACATTTGTATTTTTGTCATACCCAAAATTACTTAACAACTGGAGCACCTCTGGCAGTCTCACCTGCATCACTACATTCAATATAGCAGCAGTGCTGACTTTGAAATCTACTAAAATATTATTCACAAAAAAGCAATTCATATATTGATAGAATACTACGTTCATTGACACTAAATGACATTTGACCTTGATCATGCGATCTAAGACTTGATTACCCCTACATGCATATCTCAATTTTATAAACTATACCTACATGTATAAGTTTTGAATGTTATGACAGCAATCTAATAATCACCTGCAAAATGGTCAAAGTTCATTGACCTTAACCCTATCTAGGCCGGAGGGGCCCCCCCCTCAATGAATCGCGCGGTATTTTTGACGCGCGAAATTGTTTGACCGCGCTGCTCGCTGACTTTTACTTTCAATCTTGCGCAACTTTTGAGACCAATTTTGCGTCACCCGGGTAACTGGTTCTGAAATTACGCAACATTGTGTACATGTGAGACCAAAAATTGCTCCAAAATGTGGTTCTGTGTACAAAGTCAATGCAAATTGTGTTTTCAACCAAAATTCATAAATGTATGATTATTTTGTTTTGCTGGTCTAAATGTATTTATTTTATGCTTTTTATGATCTCAGAAGAGTCCCCAACAAATTTCATTTAAAAAACAATGAAAAAAAGGTAAAAAAACATAGAAATACATGTACATAAGAAATTGCAAAAAAACAATACAATTCATAAGAAAATGATTTGTTTTCACAATTTTTTTTCATGTACACTTGCTAAGAACACCACAAAGAGTTTCTATACCAAAACTTAGTACATTTGAAGCATTATTTAGGGAGTTAGAGGAAAAAAATATGATTTTGCATACTAATTACACATTAATTGGCATAATCACTTAATAGTGATTCGCATGAAATAAGTACAATTTTGTAGAGTATGTCCCAGGCAACCCGTGTGCCAATTTTCGGCGCAATCGACGGCCGAGATCTCAAGGGGGGGCCTGAGAGGCCCCCCCGGCTTTATGAACTCCCAAAATACCCCGGCCTAAATAGGGTTTAATGACCTTTGACTTTGGTCAAACTCACATGAGATGTTCAGTGATACTTGATTACTCTTACAGGCCTCTACAAAAAAAAATTTTGTCACTTATCCAGCTGGGCAAGTGATGAAAAAATTTGTTGCCCGATAGAAAAAACTGCATGCCAAATTTGTTTCATAATTTTTTTTCATTATGACGGCTCTACTCTTATTTTCAAAGTTCATGCAAAATAACATTAATTGTACAGTATAAAAGAACACACATTGAAAAGGATATTTTCAGTAACGTAGGCCTGAGTCTTTACGTTTATTTTGGAGAAAAAAAATTGGGGGGGGGGGGAATTTGACCCTCTCCCCCTCCAGTGTGTCCTGGTCTGAAATAGCCCACTTAGAGTAGGGATAACACTTTGGACTGATCTCGTAGTTTAAAGCCCCGTACTCAGACGACCAGTTTAAAGATCCAGACTGGACCTAAAAATGAAACTGACAAATTATATACCAATCGAAAGCTTATAAGCTACTAAATACAGCAAGGTATGCTTTATGCATTTTCACCGCTTTCCAGCTGAGTATTTTTCTTAAGAATATTCCAGTTATCGGGCTTCGAACCTCGTTTAGAAAATAGGCTTTATTGTGCTTTTCACCTGCCTCGAGACCGTGACGTCACGTTGTGTAAGAAGCGTCGTGATTCCATAGGTTTGTACACAGAAACACTGGGTGATTTTTTTGTTTTCCAGATAACGCATTTCATTCTCTTCACTTCTATCACAGAGGGATATCACATATATTTTTTCCCACAAGCTTGAATTTATGAAATCTACAGTTTTGAACTAGTTTTTGCCATATTTTATTTCCTGCTTATTTGGCGCAGATTTCAATTCTATCTGCATTTAGATTATGTATAACAACTTTTCCTGACATAGCAATTTAGGCCCAATAAGAGCCAAACAAAGAAATCACAAAAAAAGGTAGTGAATAGTTGTAGGTTACAACAATTTGAACAGTGAATAATTTTGAGTGCCATTTTCATCTGAAAACGAAAAAAAAATGGATTCATGACATGGAAATGGAAGAAAATACCCAATGCTTTTGTACACAAACCTATGGAATCACAACCCTCCAGACACAATGTGACGTCATCATTTCCAGGCGACGTGGGGGTGCTCAATAAAAGCGTAATTTGGAGGAGCAGTTTCTTTGATTTTTATTTAACATTTTTAACTATTGGAAGGAGATATATGTAATATTTTTTGTATATTTGTATTGTATGAATCATTACCTTTATTTTGATATATGATTGTTTTTACACCGGTCATGGTCTTTAACTTATAGTATAGTCTCCAAAAATCTCATATTGGTGATAATATGTACAAGAATATCCCATGTTTCTCATGTTTGTTCTCTTCTGTTCTTTCCTTGTGCTTTTACTGTAAAGAAAACTATTTAGTTCTTGTTTCCTGACAGTTATGAAAGAATTGAATACCAGATTTGTTGACTAACTGAACATGCCCTGCTAGGGATTAATTGCAAACTTAGCTATTCATGGCTAATTAATCAAAGTTTTATTTCTGAATCCTGAATACATGTCTAATAGTCTTCAAGAATTTTAACTTTGTGCTATATTATGCTTAGATTATGAAATTTGTCCACTATGCTATGATCCTAATGTTAACTCTACATTGTAGAGACAAACAGTTTTAGAATATGGAAATATTATGCCACCTCTAGCAAGCTCCAACAGTAGGCAAAGGCTATAGACACTAACTATCTAAACTGCTAATTCATAGTTTTTTTGTGTTCTAAATATCACATTCTGTGAAATGTTAAGTATATGATGAAGAAAATTAGAAATAAAAATAATCGAAATCAAATTTTCTATAAAAATATAATCTTACCTCCATTTGTGATACTTGAGAAAGCTGAAGTTGTAGCTGAAAGAAGACTATACCAAACGCAAGTTTCTGAGCATGCTCAGTGATCTTCGACATGGCTTCTAATGGCTCTTCAAGAAGAGATGAACTCTCATCTAATATAAAACAGAATTATAGCCATCATTATCAATATAATGCCATTGACAGGTGCTTTAAAAGTGTATATTTCGGTCTGCATGATATACCTGTACAATATCAAAGCCTATCGCGCAATAAGCCGAAATCTGACAAATTTTCCGAAGGGATACTAGAGCTTTTCGACTATAGGGCAAATATAGGAGTCAACAACACATGCAATATTGGATCCAAACCCTAACCCTATCATGGTATATTTCTTCTGTTATGAAATTCTGAGCCATCCATTATGATATGATTTTTCATAAAAATACTACATTTTGGGGGACACTTTAAATAATGCATGAAGCAACAAAAAAAAAAATTCAGGCACCAAACTGAGAACACACAAAAGTCAGCAAAATTAGAAGAAGGCTGAAGCTATTGTGTTTGTCTCTATAAAGCATGTGTCTGATGTGACAAAACCACAAACGGGCAATTATTGCTTATATTACATAGGTAATGTAGATTTGAATCAGTGATAGGTCAATACGCCATCACGTGACCATAGCTGCAAGTATCACATTTGTTATATTCTGGGTTTTGACGTCACCTCTGTGAATATAACTCCATTTTGCATTTTGTATTGAGAAAATTTTGATTCAAGATTGACATGAAGCTTCAAATATTCTACCTGGTAATTTTACTTTGAAAATTTGGATTCAAGATTAACATACATGTAAAGCCCCTAAAATTAGGTGGTTTCAAACCGCCTCGATCACAAGAATCCCCGTTAAATTACGAGAACTTTTTAAGGCTAAAAAATACCCGTTAATTATTTCTGCATTCACACCGCCCCGAAACACATCCTTCGGGATAAGTTCCCGAAGTTACGAGCATGCGCAGTATGGTCTGATAAGCAGGCAAGGCGCGAGATTCAAAATCACTAGCCCAGCAGCCACCCACGCCGCCGCGCCCAACGACACGCTGGGCTAAAAGTTCCCGTAATTTGCTTTCACATCGCCAAAATACCTGCGACCTTGGAAAAATCCCCACGAAAGTTCTCGTAATTTCGCCAAGTACCTGCTATTTAGCGGGTATTTTCTTTCGGGGAAATTACGCGTAGTTTGCTTTCACATTACCAAAATACCTGGTATTTTCTGATCGGGGTAAATTTCCCGATCAGAGAATACCTGGAACTGGCGAACTTTGAGGCGATCTGAAACCACCTAATCTATATATAAATTAAATGTATTCATTAACAAATTCACCACATCTGGTTGGGCCATGTTTGTGATATACCAGAATTGAACAAAGTGTGTCGCATTTAAACTAAGCAAGTTTATGTCAATAAGCACTTCAGTAAAAGACAATTGGTGTCCTGCTATTAAAGATTTCTAATCAAACATCATAATGTATTGCAATTTCAACCCTAAGAGTCAATGATATATGAATGTGTTCTCCATGTACAATAATTTGAACTGCAACAAATCCTGGAAGGTATTTTATAAAGCTGTAAGTTACAAGCAACTTAACGAACAAGTGGAGATCCTTTGGTAGGAGATAAATCAACATCAATGAAAATTTGTTGCATATCGTTTTCCCCAAGAAAGTATTACCAGTTGATTTGTAAAGTCACATGTAACCGTCTGAAAAGATTTCTACTTCAAATATGGATTACAATTACAGGAGATCTTCCTTTACACATCAAAACACATAGCCACATCTGAATCATTGAGACTATTGATAACTACACATACACCACATATACAAGATTGACTGACCTTCTCTGAGTTTGATTATAAGATCTTGAAAGGCAGCATGTTGAGAAGGATCTTCTCTGGCTAAGTAATTATATTCCTTGAATGGACTGCTGTAGGACACACTGACAGGAAAAATATAAGCAACAATAAAATGAAATACAGTTTGACAGACTCTTTGACCCCATGGTGTTGGACTACTCCTGAAAACATTGATGTATACAATGTACATACATTATCATGGAAAATTCACTCTAGACAATAAAAGAAGTGCAAACATTAAGAAAGTATTGTGCAAATTTGATTGTCTTTCTCTTTTGGGTTAATTTTCATCCACATGAAATATATCAAATACAATGCACATCAAGTTCAAATATTTTTGTTTTTACAAGATCTCTATAATTTTAACCAATGCCATTATGTATGCATCACAAGATCTTCACTGAAAGACTTCAAGACGAGTGAAATTTAATATCTCTTTGAGATGTGTCTATAAAATTCTGAAAGACCAAAACAACTTTTTCCAGCAGGATACATGTATGACCTTGAAGATCATTGTAGAATAAGTCAAGAATCTTTTAAAATTTCTGAGATTATCAATGAAAGATCATTAAATATTCAATCAACTTTCCTGGTCTTTCAAAGATCTTTCAGTGATGTAGTATATAAAAGAAGGTTGATCAGTGTTAATTAATACCTTGGTTTTGTTGGTGATGTAGGAGAGAAGATTTGTATGTCATAGCTACTGCATGTATGAAGAAGACTGCTACTCAACTGAAGCTCAAACTCTTCACTCTGTAATAATAACTCACCTAAAATGGGGAAAAAGTAACATTATACTGATTTGTATTGTTGCAGATGCAACCTACAAGTAGACACTGGATAGAATGAATACTAGATTTTGAGGGCTTTGTATTCAATTTGGTTTATTAGATATAAAACAGAATACAATACTTTAGTCCTAAGACTAATTGTGCAATGTTTACATTGAATATTATTTACATTTAAAGATTGTATATACACTTAAAAAATTATTCACATATAAATGATAAACAGTTTGTTGATTAGGTGATGCACAAGGAGATTTCAGTAGATAATACTAGCATAGGATTCTGATACCGGTATAGAAGATGTATCTTCAGGATAAACAAAAATAGCAAAAATTATTAAAAAGCTGGAGAGCTCTAACACAGTGCAACCTGTGGCGCCACTTCTTATTTCTTCTATTTTGCACATTAATCTAATGCCAGCATGCTTCGGAAGCTATATTGATTGGCTTTGGAGATCTTGTTTGCCTTTTTTCGCCATTTATAAATGTACACTAGATAACAGTGATATTGTCTTTAAAAAATATGCAGTGCCAGCTAGATGTTGCTCTATCCCTTAAATTGTTGAATGTAAAACAGGACAGCTGCAGCAACTCCAATCTTTTAACATCTTTTGATCTGATGCAGTTGGGGTTTGATCTCACGAACTCCAGGTTATGAGATGGATGCTCTACCAACACTTGCACTTTAACTTTTATCAACATGATTATAACTTCAAAATTTTAATTTTTCTTTTCCTATCTACTTTTTTGTCTGATTTTCCTTCCCCTTTCCTTTGAGGCCTTCATCAATTTCAAGCTCTAAGCTTATGATGAAGGTCTCCCACATTTCAAAATGTACTATGTTGATATACGTATATATATGATTTTTTGCTATTTTTTGTAACAATTAAAAAAAGAAATCTATCAGGCATAAATAAATTCAAATTAGATTATTAGATTGCATATGTTATTAATTAATCATCCACTTATTATGTTATGCTAAGAAAAAAATGATTTCACTTGTATATGCTTTTGTTATTGGAATGTGGAAATAAATAAATCAAATCAAATCAAACCAACACACCCTAATGCTTACCACAGGTCTGGACTATTTTGAGAGCATTCTGAAACTTGCTCCAATCCTCCCCCAGTTCTGCTCCAGCAGAGGTCATCATAGCATTAGTACTTCCTGGGTCAAGTCCACATGATGACCTCAATGTTTCCAAAGTTCTGTCAAACTTCTGACAATACAAGCTAAAGAAGGCCTATCCATAAATTAAAAAAGGTGTATCTTTCTACTTTTTATATCTCACTGTTATTTGCAATACGATGTATTAGAATTGGTTGCATTATGCATCATTATTCACAGAAAAGATAACAAACAACACACACATATTGAATTGTTCAATCAAGATCAACAGCTGTCCTGGATAGAATTGACCCTACATGTCGTAGTCCTAGGTTATTACAATTCTCATCATCCCCTTAACATCTCTTTACAAAATATAGGCAAATTGGTTGAGAATGACTTAATTAATGTGGTTGCATAGATAGATTCCACTACATTAATTCATTTCATTTTATATGAATAACTTATACTAATTTATGCATAAAATTAGAATTTGAGTGTAAACCCAGAATGTAAGACCCTGAAGTACAATCTTTTATTTCTTTTAAGACTCTTTGAGGGATTCTGATCAAATGCATGTTAAAAAAATTGTGGCATCAACATTTTCTCAAATGTATTTGTTTTTTTTTCTATGTTTTTCTACCTTATGATTTATAACCATGAAAGTGATTTTGGTAGGTAAACGTAAATTTAACAATCCAGTTATGAATTTTGGCTAGAAACAGAACTTGGATTTGTACATGAAATCATTATTATATTCAAACACATTTATACATTTGTTACCACAACTGGTATTTATCTTTGAACAGTAATTTCTAAAAACAGAGATGTAAGTGAGACATACTTTGAGTGCTGCTAATAGACCAGCAATACCAAAGCCTCCAGTAAAAGATGTACATCTGTCTAAAGCCTATAAAATGGAACAAAATCAAGACAAATTTACAATCATTTCATTGTGATACTGGATGTAGTACACATGATTCTACATGTAATATTCTGTCAATCAAATGTAAATGTACTCTACAAATACAGGTACCTTTCAAGATTCAGCTTTTCTCTTGTCCCTTCATCTAACAGTAGCTAAACAACATGGTATACAGTGGGGGGGGGGGGGTGCTTTTGAAGCTATTACAACTCACAAATTGTTCTCACATATACTTTTGTATAATTAATAATAATAATATAGGATATTTATATTGCGCACATTTCCACCTTGTTAGGTGCTCAAGGCGCTCCTATATTACCCGGCTAAGCTAGGCGTTCATAGCGCACACAGCTTCTTAAGGAATTACTTCCTACCGGTACCCATTTACCTCACCTGGGTCGAGTGCAGCACATCGTGGATCAGTTTCTTGCTGAAGGAAATTACGCCATGGCTGGGATTCGAACCCACGACCCTCTGTTTCAAAGTCCGAAGACTAATCCACTGGGCCACAACGCTCCACACCAATATACCAATACACCAATATACCAATATACAATACACCAGTATACCAATGGCTGTACATGTATCTGTTTGTTAGTGGGCTAAAATTTCATCTTTAATATGTATATGTGTTTTTGTAAATCATTGTACATGTTTGATCCAGTGGAATACAAATTTCTGCATTGCGGATCATGCAAATAAATTCAATTAAATACAGACACATTCACCTGAAGGAACCTACATACACACGTTGGGACCCCTCCTTGATCCATTTGACATCCCCATCCCCTCTACACCTATGCACCTTCCCCGGCTATCAGAATACAGTACCAGTTGTCATCTCATTCACCAAAGTAATTTTCAGATAAGAAACAATATGAAATTAAATGTTTTTATTATTAAAAATAATAATTCAGTTATCATGACTCTATATGAACATAAAGCAAAATAAATCCAATTATTTAATAGTAAAGAAGACTAAGATTGTGTTTAATCGGGAGTTATACTTGGGGTTACTTACGACAAGACTACTCAATGTAATTACCTCATTTGTCAGTTTGAATATCTTATTGAGTGAATCTGAAAGTAACTGAGCACAGTCTATCAAATCATGCCTTGCCTGTTGTGAAGAGAAAATTCAAAACATTTCAAACTTAAATCATTTTGCTGTAGAAAATATTTTTTTTTAAATGCAATAATATTTCACTACAATCATTTTCTTGTTTCTGATGGCTGGTCAGTATGGTCTCCTTTAATTACTTCTGTGTCAGTCTACAATAGTTATTTAGAGGGGTCAATACAATACAAGCAATGCTTTTTAGTGGATCCCTCCATTTTCTCGGAATTTCATTTTAAAATGTTTATAATATTTTACTTGTATATACATGTAATACTCTGTTTTGTTTTACTTATAGACAAATATATACTGTACATGCCTCAATTTATATTGTCTGTATAAGTTCATTGTAATTATTTTGACCACTTTACTTCATTCTGATGAAATTGAAATTAAAAAAAAAAATGAAATTTCATATTTTCCATATTCACATATTTTCTATACATTGTTAAATGTTTCTGAAATAAAATAAACAGACACAGAAAAGTCACAAATATGTAATTTATAAAAAAATGAATATGTATCATGCTATTGATAATCGATTTTAAATGCACTCAAATAATTGTAGATAAGCTTATGATTTTTCAAACCATAGAGAACTGATATATATTCAAGATTTACTTCTTACCATATTAACAGTTGAGAGTTCTTGTATTAAATGTTCTTCCTCATAGAAGCTGTATCTTATCAGATATGGAATGTATGGGGCATGGATCGCATGTACCAGGTCTTCAAAATGACTACCAATCAGTTTGTCTGTAGAAAATGAAAAGAGCAATTCTTGTTGGGATGTCCTCAAGGAGTGGAGAAAGTACATACATGTATATTGTGTGCAGGTAAGCCAAAATCTGATGACCAGGGAAATGCAATATCTGTAGTGCTTAGAGAAGCCATTCTAACTAACGGTATTATTATTACCATGGGGCAAGAGGACTCACACAATGACTTGGAATTCAAGAATGGCTTGACTTATTTCTTGATACCCCCCACTTCTTGACATTGTTTCAGCAAACTCCAAAAAACAGAATAAATGTTTGAGTACCGGTACCCTGAAATCTTACCGAAGAATTCATTTTTAAAAATCTTCTTTTGAATTCTTATCCATACATGTAGGTCGTTTTTTGCTCCTCTCCTATTCCCCTCCCGAATATTTTGTTTAAAGGAAACCAAAACCTAAGAAGAGAAGCAACCTTATTGGAAAGAGTGAAATAAGAGGAACAATTTAAAACACGTTTCATCAAAATCTGTTATGAAATAGGCAAGTTATGGATGCTTAAAAAGTCTTGTACTTTCTATGGGGATCCTCAAATTGGCAAACATGCTTCAAAATGGCTGATTTTATGGACAACCCTCCATTTGTTTTTTACACAAATTTTGAGTTTTTACCTTTATTTCACATATTTCACATTATTCCCTTCAATAAAGTGGAATCAAAATCATATTTGGCTTGTGAGTTTTGAAAAGTGACAATTTTGACTTCTGGCGGTGCTCAATGAAGCATGACATAAAATACGTCCATAACATTTACTCAGAGAGTAGCCTATAACTTTACCTACATGTACAATGTACATGCTCATGTATACATATATCAAAAACTCGCATTGGTTTGAAAATTATGGGCGTTTGTTTAAGGGGGGACTTACTTTTTTTGTTGTGTATATTAATAATAATAATTCTTCTTCAACCTACAATCCTGAATATTCTTGCAGTATTGTAGTACCGGGGTCCTGCAGGTGCAATAGACCGGGTGAACAACCTACTCTTTGGTTTGGTTTGTGACTCTCCTATACACAGGACCAACATTTGCATCCTTTCCAATGGACGGAGTGTTTTCCAAATGCATTCACATGCACTGAATACAGTGGCGAGGCATGCTAACACACAACGCTATAGCATCAGATTTTTTGTTAGACACGTTTCGGCAATGAGCAAGACTCAAACCCCTTAAGTTGAGATCTACGATCTTAAACGAAACCTGCGCTCTAACCGACTGAGCTATGCTACCTCCCCATAATATACATTTAAATAGCAGTTAATACTAAATGTTTCTAAGCACTCCATACTTTTACCCAGGCTTTAGCATGGCTACCCTGATTGGACGCTCGAGCATTCAAGGAATTCCTTCCTACTGGGTACCCATTTACTACACTTGGGTGGAGAGTGGCAAAGGTAGATAAACACCTTGCCAAAGAGCACGAGTGATGCAGTGGGATTTGAACCCTGTACCTTGTGGTTTAGAGTTAGGAGACTTATCCACTGAGCCAAAACAACTATATTTCTTTATCAATTCTCATATACATAAAGAATATTTGACATTCAATAGGTCATTAGGCCTATTGGCAATCCCACCACTTTCTGTTGACAAAGTTCACACTACGGCATACTGTACTACTGCACGTTTATCAGAATTTTCCTTTTTTAATCAGATTCTGAAATACATCTATACAGTGCGTATTACAAAAACGGGACAGATTTGAAAAGTCTATAAAATTTTTGTTTCAAATTATGATGTCTATATTTTGGTGTTAATAGGTGCTCTGAGGTCTTATCTTTCAAATGCTATTAAAACAAATTTGTTTCGTTCATGCTTGAGCGAACACAATGTTTTTGTCAGGGGTTGAAAAGGAGGCTTGCGCCAAAATGGCATAAAATTATAAATATGATGATCGGACTTCTTGCTAATAAGCAGACTTCCTCTTATCCTTTTCATTATCATTTTCATTTTCAGATCTATTTATTTACTTAAATTGTTCTTGTTTTTGCTTCTTTTTAATATGCTCTCTGTTAGCTTTGAATATTCCTTCTTCAAGCTAAAACAATTTTCAACCGAAGTATGGGAGAGCGTGGATTTTTTTTCAAATCCTTTCATTGTGTGCTACAAAGGTTATGGTCCCTTTTGAACAGTGCCACACAGATGGGCGGGGGCTTGGGTTGCCCCCCCCCCTTCAATTAAAAAAAAATGAAGACAAAGAAAAAAGTGGACAGGAAATAAAAGGAAAGATAGAAAGTAAAATATGATATGATTTTCTTAATATTATGTCAAAATCTATCACAAAGTTTGATATTATAATAAAAAAGTAGGAATATTTGCGTGCTCACTTAGGCTCGCTCACAACTTTTTAATACATTTTACCCGATCTGCCATATCTAGCTCCTTCAAAATTGACTCAAAACACCATTGTCATTGAAAGACATGAATCCCTTCCTGTGTTTCCTGTCAAGCAATTTAACATGGTCAAAGAATCAATGACCCCTTGAAAAATAGATTCATGTCTTTTAAAGGTACATAACATAATTTGTTTCATATAATAAAAGGATTTGAATAATCACAAGTTTTTCCAATTAATAATGCAAATCTTCTTGCTTGGGTTGACAAAAATTTTTTTTTTCTCAGTTACTTATGAAGGAAAATTAAAAGGTAAGAGAAGTTTAAATGAAAAAAACAATATAATTCAAGTAAATAAATAAATTTGTAAATAAAATTTGACAGCATAATTCGAAAATTGTGGCACAAATAATGAAAAGGTCCAGAGGAACTCTCCTGATTAGCAAGAAGTCTGATCAACATATTACTTAAATTCTGCAATTCTGGCGCAAGCCTCTTTTTCAACCCCCAACAAAAACATCCTGTGTTCGCTCAAGCATGAACAAAATATATTTTTTTAAATTGCATTTCAAAGATAAGACCTTAGAGCACCTATTAGCACCAAAATATAGACATCATAATTTCAAACAAAAATTTTATAGACTTTTCAAATCTGTCCCTTTTTTTATACGCACTGTATATTAGAATTGATGTGACATGACATTTAGTATGTGTATAAAAGCTAAAGAATTCAAATACACTGTAATAAGACTCACCAGTCACAGACTGTATAGCTCCCTCTAAACTTTTGATAAATCGCAAGGTGATCTGTAATAAAAAAAATAATAAAATTCTGTCTGCATCAAGAGATTGAAAGGAGTTGAAACCAGCCTGTTTTCTGGACTTTGGAATTACATAAGAAGAAGCAACAGTAGAATGAAGAGAGTATGTAGATCTTTGTTGCTGAAATAATGAAGAAATGTCAGATAGTGTGGTACTACACTATTCTTCTTTGTCTTGGAAACCCAGAAGTTATATGCTTAATGTATTCCTCAATCCTTTCAGCAGGTAAATTATCCAAGAGTTTTGACGACCAATCAATTTAATTTCCATACAAAAATGCCTATGAACTGACAGCAGTAAAATACTGTCTGTGTACGCCCACTACAATAGAGTATAGGTGGTTTCAGACCGCCTCGAAGTTCGTCAGTTCCAGGTATTCTCGATCGGGAAATTTACCCCGATCAGAAAATACCAGGTATTTTGGTAATGTGAAAGCAAACTACGCGTAATCTCCCCGAAAGAAAATACCCGCTAAATAGTAGGTACTTGGCGAAATTACGAGAACTTTCGCGGGGATTTTTCCAAGGTCTCTGGTATTTTGGCGATGTGAAAGCAAATTACGGGAACTTTTACCCCAGCGTGTCGTTGGGCGTCGTTGGGCGCGGGAGCTGTGGGTGGCTGCTGGGCTAGTGATTTTGAATCTCGCGCCTTGCCTGCTTATCAGACCATACTATGCGCATGCTTGTAACTTCAAGAACTTATCCCGAAGGGTATGTTACGGGGCGGTGTGAATGCAGGAATAATTAATGGGTATTTTTTATCCGAAAACAGTTCCCGTAATTTAACGGGGATTCTTGTGATCGAGGCGGTTTGAAACCACCTTATGTGTACCTACCACTGAGGGAGGCAGATGCGTGTATTTAATTTGGGTCTCCCAGAAATGGATAAATCCCTTATCCGGATCGACGCTGGTCCCAACGTATCCGGATAAAAGAGGTCTGACCGTGTTAGTGTTTTCTACTTTTTGCACAATAACTCATAGTGATATATAATCTAGGCTATAAGCTACCAAATAAGATGATGGCTGTGATATTCTATGAGAATTAGACACTTCATCAGGCAATTAAAAGACTGGGTTACCTGTCTGAGTTCAATGAGGTTGAGGAGAGCATTGTCTTGCAAGGCAGAGTCCATACAAGCTGGTAGAGAAGGTTGAAGACTCAATAATGTCTGGGTTAAGAGCTCACATACCATCAGAACTGCATCAGGGAAAACCTGATCACACCATTGTACCTACAGAGAAGGTCAAAAGATTATATGAGGTCATACAAGCTGGTAGAGAAGGTTTAAGACTGGACAATATCTGGGTCAAGAGCTTACAGATCACCAGAACTGTACAAATGAAAACCTGACCATTCAACCTATATGTATATGTCAAACTTGTATGTGAACGTAAAATAACAAACAAATAAGAGTAAGTATACCAATATCAATTCTGTATTTCACATAAAGTTTAAACAATTAGACCTTATACCTACTTTAACTGTGTTATTTCAGACAAGGATAATTCAGGTTGCAGTCCTTCACGTTTATAATTTTGTGGAGCTCAACAAATTGCTCTCCTTATTTTATTGAGGAGCTCTCCTTGAGGAGCTCAAATCAATTAAATACAATACATGTATGATAAATTGTAGATTTCTCGTAACATCGTATATGCAATAGCTGTGTAGCTATTAATATGTGGTGAAACTAGGCCTAGGTCAATATGTTTACAAATATCGCGCTCCTGCTCATTAAAAAATAAATAAATAAAAAATGCTAAAATTTCATATTTTACAGCTTTAAATCCATGAAATGGCCATCTATTTTCCATAATTCCTCAAAATTATTTTGATTTAGTTGAAAACTATCAGAAAAATGAAGAATATTCACCTCTTTCCCGACTCTGATTTGAACTAACACTCAGAAAATATTGTAGTCTCACATGCAGACTTCCATGGTGTTACTATGAAAATCTACATATGGGACTACAATATTTACCGACTTTAAATTCAAATCAGAGTCGGGAAAGAGGTGAATATTCTTTACTTTTCTGACAGTTTTCAACTAAATCAAATAATTTTAAAGAAATATGGAAAATTTATGGCCATTTTATGGATCTAAAGATGTAAAATGTGAAATTTGTAAATTTGTTAAATTTAAAAAAAAAAAAATTATAATAATAATATATGTAATTTATAGTGCGCCAAATCCACTCGGCAGAATGCCCAAGGCGCAGTGAGAGAAGAAAGAAAGAACGAAAGAGAATAGGTACAAATATAATAATAATCGATCCAGGAACAATTAAGAGTAAGAGGCATTGAATAGACGAGTCTTAAGGTAACGTTTAAAAGTATCAATGGACGTGCATTCACGAATTGTCAGGGGAAGACCATTCCATAGAACAGGGCCAGCATGCGCAAAAGCCCGAGCCCCCCATGTTTTAACGGATTTGGGAATAACTAGGGAACCGGAGTTTGATGAACGGAGGGACCTCACTGGAGTGTATTTGCTGATTAGATTAATATTGTACTGTGGAGCAGAGCCGTTAATTGCATGGAATACAAGGAGAAGGATTTTGAAGATGATGCGATCGTTGACCTTTAACCAATGAAGGGATTTCAGAATGGGTGTGATATGAACATGTTTTTTAGATAGGGTGACCAAACGTGCTGCAGCGTTCTGGAGCTTTTGGAGTTTAGACAACTGGGTGTTGGGTAAATTGTAAAGTAAGGCATTCCCGAAGTCAAGTCGTGAAGAAATCAGAGCGTGAACCAATTTTTCAGTAGCAGATTTTGACAAATATTTCCTGATGAACCCAATATTTCGGAGCTGATACCTTACAGACCTACAAATGTTGGTTATTTGATTTGACATAGACATTCCATAATCTAACATGACACCTAGGTTACGACACGTCTGGGACACATTAATGATACATCCCGAAAAAGAGACGGATGACAACTTGACCTTACTAAGTTGAGCCCTTGAACCAAATAGAAGGAACTCAGTTTTGGAGGGATTCAGTTTCAATGAATGACTATCCAGCCAGGAGTGAATGTCAGCTAAACAATTCTCAAGAAGGGCAATTGCATTTGTTGCATCAGCCTGGTTGGGTTTGAAGGAGAGATAGAGTTGGATGTCATCGGCATAGATATGATAATGGATATTATGACGTTGTAAGATATGTCCCAAACTAATCAAGTAAATCGAAAACAAAGTGGGTCCGCCCACAGAACCCTGCGGTACACCGTGAGAGAGAGGCATACTACTAGATGTGCAGTCATTAATACAGACAATCTGCGAGTGACAGGAAAGATATGACTGAAACCATTTGTATGCCTGACCCCTAACACCAAATGAACTGAGTGTATTAAGAAGAACAGTATGATTGACAGTATCGAAAGCGGAAGACAAGTCGAGTAAGAACATGGCTGAGATATTTCCTTTGTCCATACCCTGAAGAATAGAGTTGGACACATTGACCAAGAGAGTTTCCACACTATGGTTGGGACGATATGCAGATTGAAAGGGATCAAATAAATTGTTGTCAGAAAAATAATCAGAAAGTCTAGAAAAAACAACCCTTTCAAGAATTTTGAATAAGAATGGCAGATTAGATACAGGACGGTAATTTTGCAGTACCTCTGGATCAAGAGAACTTTTCTTCAGTAGTGGAGTGATATAGGCAACCTTCAAACAAGTAGGAACTTCAGCCTGATCAATACTTAAATTAACTATCTGAGAAATAATGGGAGCAAATGTAGTGCAACATTCTTTTAACAAAATGGTAGGAATCGGGTCTAACTGGCATGATTTAGGTGGTATTTTCCTAAGAATTGATTGAATCTCATCTGGATTGGTAGGATGCAGAGTCTCAAGTAAGGTCGCAGTGAACGGTTGAGGACAGGACTCATCTGGGTGAAGAGTGTCGCAGATAGTCCGAACTTTCGCTTGGAAGAACTGGATGAACGTCTCAGCCATAACATGACTATCAGTGTGACGCGGTAGAGGGGTAGACTTCTTTCGATTCAAAAGACGGTTAGCAAGAGAGAAGAGCTTGCGTGAGTCGCTACCACAGTCGTCAACGAGACCAACATAATGTGAGCGTTTCGCCTTCATCAGCATGGAGTTTACCAAGTTCTTCTGAGCACACCATAGTTCTCTGTCGATGTGTAGCTTACCGTTGGATCGCCATTTACGTTCAAGTCTCCTGCGTTTCCTCTTAGCTGCGGAGATATCAGGATTGAACCAAGGACAGTCATTACGGTTCTTGATGGTTCTCGTCTTGGCCGGTGCATGAGAATCCAGGAGTGTGCTGAGCTGAAGATTGTACAATTGCACAGCATTGCATACACTGTCCGTATCAGAGGCTGTAATGGTGCAGCTGGCAACATCATTGGCAAACGCTTCTCTATTTATTGCCTTGATGTTGCGACAGGTAAACGTGGAGTCAGTTCGAAGAGGCCTTTTATGACGAAGCCGGCAGGTGATGGCAGAGTGGTCTGAAATACCAGGAATAACCTTCAGACCAGAGCAAAGCAGATTATCAGAGTTCCTCACGATGACTGCATCAAGTGTATGACCTTTGTCGTGGGTAGGAGAGGTGACAATTTGAGATACACCATGACTACTAAGGAGATCTTTGAACTTCTGTGTGTTCGGTGAGGACAGACTGTCCAGGTGGATGTTCAGATCGCCTGTGATGAAAATAGGAGATGGCTTGAGGAGAGTCATATCAAGAAGCTCAGAAAATTCGTCGAGAAAGGCAGAAAAAGATTGATTGCCAGGTGGTCGATATAAAACCATGATGTCCAAGCATGATGAACTGTTAGAAATGGTCCCGTGCATTGATTCAAAAGTGTCATGTTCTTGTGGTGGATTCAAAACCACATTGAGATCGTTCTTGTACAGGAAACCGACACCACCTCCGCGCTTGGAGACTCTAGGACGATGGAGAAAGGTGTAACCACTAGGTCGAAGATCTTCAATGACAGCATCGTCAGAGGTTGTTAGCCAAGTTTCACAGATACATGTAAAATCAAAATGGTGATCTAAGACAAAGTCATGGAAAATAGAGGATTTGTTGCGAATCGAACGAACATTAAGAATACCTAATCTAATATAGCTACCTACATGGGCATGGTTACTACGCCTACCACGATGTGTCTTCCGCTTTCTTTTAATTCCAAGAGATACAATCCGATTCCAGGCAGTTTGGTTGGCATCAAACCAACTCTTAAAAAGAGCATTATTCCTTGTGTTAAATGAATGAAGTGTTTGAGAATCATATTTGTAGTGTGAAGTAATGGAACTAGTAATGTGTTTTTGAGACAGGTTAGATTGATCACTATTAGGACCTGGATTCGGATTGATATCACCAGATATCAGCAACAAAGTCTGAAATGTAGATTCGGAGTTTGCATAATATTGTACAGGGGCTCCAACATACTTCCCCTTTAAAACACAAGGTTGAGAGGAGTGCATAAAGCTGAAATCCAGTGCACATTCATGATGCTGGAGCTGACAACAGCACAATAGGATTAAACAAAGTCCAAGAGGCATCATTGTGTACAAGATTATTATTACAGTACTGTTAACAAGCTAACAATAGACCTACTGCACAAATTCTCAAAGTAACAAAGGTGCATTCAACAAAGGTGACTAAACAGCAACTTATCTGGCAATGTACACGGAGAGTAGAGTAAAATGGCTGTACAGTGAACAGAGTGGTCAAGATCCAAAAATCAAATGAGTAATTACAACGAAATACAAGCTTACCAGCCACTCAAATTAGTCTACCTGCTTCCTAACATAGTAACAAAACACTTGATATAATCAATACAACATGGAAATACACAAAAATAGCAACAATGAGCAGAAAAGTAAGAGTAATGTGGAAGGGCCACCAGCAGGCGCACACAACCAACAAAAAAAAAAAAAAAAAAAAAAAAAAAAAAAAAAGGAGCGCGATTTTTTGTTCTCCTAATGTTTTTTTAGGAGCGCGGTAGGAGCACCGGCCAGATCGCGCTCCTCAAAAATGAAGGCCTGAGGGGGGGGGAGGTAATTTGACCACCCCTTCCAATGTTCGTCTCTGATTGTACAATTGCTGGCAAAATTTGCAGGTCCGTAGATGTATGTAAACTACAATAAAATTTTCAATTTTGCTATATTTTTAATTAATCAATTATGTAAATAAGCGTATGAAATTTGCCCTCAATGTGTTATTTTGTGCATTTTTGTTTGCCTTTAATTCACCTTACATGTTAGCCAGGAGAAAAAAATGTTAACTTTGGGCGAATATATACCTTTTTTCCATTTCTAACAAATACCTACAAAAAATGTCAAAACATAATACATTTCCTTTGTATGTTATTTTTTTCTAAAATTCATGTCGTTCTTTTAAAACTTTATTTTTATCATTATCTTGATGAATTGTTTGTGATGATCATAAATACCTAGAAGCATATAATAGATCTATTCAAACTGGCAAAAGTAAAAGAAGATCTTGCGTAGTGAAGAAATTCATCGAGGGTTCATTTAAATAAACCAGTGTTAACATTAAAAATGTAATTCCAGGGGAGATTAATAGAATACAAAGGAGGCGCGATAGCTCAGTAAGGAGGCGCGATAGCTCAGTTGGTAGAGCGGGGGATTCGTATTTCGGTGACCCGGGTTCGATTCCCACTAGGTGCGCTAGTGCCCTTTGGTAAGGCATTAATCCTCAGTACCAGGTCCTTCGGAGAGGACCTTAAGCCGTCGGTCCTCTGGTTGCTTGCTTACAAGCATTCATGCTTTCTTAGCAATCAGGTAAAAAATCACCACCAATCTACAGAGAATAGGCTTGACTTAAGATCAAGATTCACTGAAGTTGCTTTAAAGGCGCTGTCACACCTTGGCGTTTTAGACAGCGTATGCCCGACGTACGTCGAATACCTTACGTTAAATTTTGATACGTCGGGCATACACTGTCTAAAACGCCAAGGTGTGACACCACCTTAAGCTTCAATGGTCTAATAACATGGCCATCAAAAAAAAAATTCTGCATTTAGGTTAAATTTCAATACCTACTTTACATTTTGAGAAAACAGGAAGAGGAAGGGTTGCTTTTTTATTCATATTTCAGATAGAAGCTCTGAAGGCACACAAACAAAACTCTTTTTCATCAATGTAATAAAATTTTGAACTTATATTCCTTCAGATAATTGCTTGCTGGCATGCAATATTGATAGCATTATATATTCATATATTTTTTACATAACCTATATCTATATATACATTTAGAATATGCAACAGTTTTGTATGTATTAATCTAAATGGTTCTAACAGCTGCATATAATCAGCCCTACCCCTGACCCTTATTGTATTACCTCTCTATGCCATGTTGTAAGCAATGTTTCATAGAATGTTGGCAACCATTCTGCAAGAACCTTTTCTCTATTTGTTTCTTGTAGCTGCTGCCACTGTAGTAATAAAGAACTCTATTGAATAGATAAAGAGAGATAATAATAATACTAATAACAATATTCATTCACATGATTTTTTAAAGTAACATTTAAAGAATGAGAATAGAAAGACTTGTGCTTCCACTTTCAGGCCAGAATCAGCATAATAATACAAGTTTGGTTCAAAACATGGTTATGTCCGTTCTAACTCATTTTAACAATGTTTCAAAATAGTGCTGCAGCCGAACCGAAGTTCGCCGAACTTGGCACTTCCGAACCGGACCGGACCGAACGCAAACGCCTGGTTCGGAAGTTCGGTTTAAAAAAAAAAAAATGTTAATATGCAATGCGTAAGTGCGATGACTACATAGATTTAAGTAAAAAATTTTTAAAAAATATTGGTTAGTGATTGTGCACGAAGAGAATTCCACTCAATATATTTTTAAAATCCACTATGATAGCTCCCATCTCGTCTTTGATTGAACTGTTATCAACTTAAGAATATTTCATTAACATAAATATATTTTATCTTGATAAAATGAGGGGACATTTTGAAGCTAAACTCGGTATAAAAGTGTGGTGTAATTACGTATTGCCGTACTCGAGCGTGATCGTAATCGGACCTAATCATCTTGTATTTAATGAAGAAAAAGAACCAGACATAAATTCATTCCTCGTAAATGACAAAGTATGACAGTTTCGGTCTCGTGTTTGATTAATTTTTTATCATTTTCAATTTTTTTTATAAACATGAATATATTTTTTTCCTTATAAAATGTGGGGACATTTTAAGCTTAACTCAGCTAAAAAGTGTAGTTGAATTACGTATTGCTGTAATCGGACGTACATTCAATTGTTTTGTATTTAAAAAAGAAAAAGACAAGACATAAATTAATTCCTTGTGACTGACAAAGTAATGGTAAATGGTATATATTCCACCTTCTGAAATTTCCATATTAATATAAAAGATAAATAAATAAGAGATGTAGGAATGAGGGTGAAAAAAACAAAAAAGATAAAAATTCAAACAAAATCAACGCATGTTCCCTGATCGATGTTCCAGAAATGGTTGGTAAGGCAAGTTGAAACAGGAAGTCCAAACAACCTGCTCTCGGTTGCTATTATACAAGTAAAATTCTCATTCTGAATTTGAAATGTTTTCCGTTGTCAATATTTTCTTAAGTGTTTTAATCTGGTCAATTACTGAAAATGAAATGATAAATTATCAGTTTCGTCTTAGTTCTGACGATCAATGCCGAATGATTTCACAACACTAAAATACACAGTACAGTCCCATGTACTCATTTTCGTGTTGGAAATATGTTTGAAGTCACGTAACGTCGATCTTTCTGGACCAAGAATGGACTGATATTTTATCTTTTTAAAGTAATTCATTGACCAGATTTTACAACTTTTCAGAAAATAGGGACTTTATAAAACACTCATATTCTTTGGAATGTGGATTTTACCGGTATAATAACAATTGAGTGGAGGTTGTTTGTCTACTGTTTTCACATTCCCGATCAACACTTTCCAATTTGAGAAGCTGCGTTGGCAATGACATCGTAATCAATCATGATCATAGCTACATGAAATAATCATGAAAAGAAATATTCTGATCTTTGCAATTCTGTTTCTGTCCCGATTCTCTCGTTATCAATATTTTTTTCTTTTAATTTTTTTTAAATTTTCATTTTAAAAATGAAAGTAGAAATGACTGTTATTATTTATTTAAATATTGAGACAAAAGAAAGTTCAACAATTTTCATAACTATTCTTTTTAGAAACAAAATTTATTATAAATATATGACAGATCATCCTAGAGATAACTTTTTTGTGAGTCGGTGATCTTTATTTTTTATATGTTAAATTTAATTTGGCATTTATTGCCGAACCCTGAACCGAACCAAAGTTCGGTAAAAAATTGCTGAACCCTACCGAACCGAACCTGAACATGCCGCCTGACTTGCAGCACTATTTCAAAATGACAATAATAAAAATTATAAACAAATTAATAAGATCCAAGATCTGTCCAAAATCATAATTCCTAGGAAGTACATAACAAGGCCACAATCATAATCACATTCAAATGTCATTCGGTACATTTCCTGAGTAAATAAAAATCCATGCACAATTACAGTCGCAAGCAAGTTCAGAGAGAGATAGATTGATAATTCTTAATATAATAATTCCTTACCTGTGATAATATGTCTGTATCTATTACACTTACTATTAGTATTCATTATTTTCATTATTACTATTATCATCATCATTATCATCATCATCACTTTCATCATCATTACTATCATCATTATCATTATTTATCATTGTATTTGGCGGTGCCTGGGTATGGAAAAGGTTAATTTAATGACTGGTCTACAGACCTTCCTCGCCTCAACTGACCAGATGCAACACAAATTGAATTAAGATGACAAAAAATTTAGAAAGAAAACTCGTTATTATAAATAATAATAACAATACATTTGAATGGACCTACCTTATGGCATTTGTAATAATAATTCCTGAGCTGTGGCAGTCTCTCCATGTCTTTGAATATTTTCACATATTTCTGTGTAGCCTCTGGCAAAGAAATATAGGATATAGTTAGAAGAAGTCTTTTGGGGCCTCAATATATAATCAAAACATAATCGATATCTTCCTAAATGTTCAATAAGAAATGTTAATTGTCCTTACTTCTTTCATCATTTTCTTTTGCTATAGTGGACCATTTGGTCAGTTTGAAAGGGGGAAAAATACATAGATTATATTTTCTTATTTCAGCAAACAAAGAAAAAGATGAGTGAGTTTTATCCCATTTTTTTATAGTTTAATTCAAACAAATATGGATGGGTATCCACCCCCTAAAAGTTTCTAGTGGAATATGTTCACAAGACAAAGAGCAGACACCACGGTGTTTCTTGATCGTTTTCTTTTATAATCTTGGGTAACTTTTGAGACCAAATTTAAGGTGCCTGTGCATGTGATTTCAGAGTAACACAACATTTCATTACTGCATGCCAGACCCAAAATTGTGAGAAGAGTATTTTGCAGCTCACCGAGTGAATGTGAATTGAAGGCACTGACAAGTTGAGGACTGAGAAGAGCTTCTAAACGATTCTTTAAAACTTCCAGACTCTGACATCTCTCATCATAATCACCACAATGAGCCAACATACTCTGCACAAAACATACCGGTTACAAATTTATTTAACAGCATTTTTTCATATAAGGATATCAAGTTTACTATATAAGAAATTTTGAGAAAATCAGACAAATAATGAGAAAGTTATAAGCATTTGAATATTGCTATCACTATTTGCTATAAAGATCCTCCCATTGGCAATGTGACAAAATAAAATTATGTGTGATGCCACATGTGAACAGCTTTCCCTTTGATAGACTATAAAATACCCCCAAAATGTCTCTTTTTGCGCTTTCTCATGGTGATTAAAGCTTTTCATCCGTAATATATTCTTTGAATATCTTCATGATCTACTGATAGATTCAATAAAAGAGGCATTTTAAGTGAAATATATACAAAAGCAATGGAAAAGTTGTTCCCATGTGACATCACACATCTTTGTCACATTGGAGGATCTAGCTGGATCAAGCTATCTTGTTCCAAAGGTTTCATTTTTTTTAAATAAGGCTCCCATAATATATGATCATAAGACTGATCTATCAAAACAAGAAACTTTGTGTAACTGAGCCTATCATGAGAAGTTTAGATCTTCTCAACAATTCACAAAAACTTCCAAACTCTGACATCTCTTATCAAAGTCACCACACTGAACTTACAAACATGTATACACGTCATTAATCAACTTTCAAACATTGTAGCAACAATTTTCATTTTAATGTTATTTTCTGATCACGATAGTTTTCATTTTTTTTCTCACCACAAATGTAACTTGGTACAAAAACTAGTCTGATCGGCATCATATGACATGTAAAACAACTGAACATGAATGATTGGCATTCTCTTCTTACCAGACTATGCTGCATTGCAAGTAATTTGTTTGCTATCTGTAGATATATGAAAAAAGCAAAATAAAATACAGTTTACAACACTGATAAAGTCATTCACCCAGAGCAAAAAGAAAAGTACCTAAAGAAAACAAAACAGTTCATGGTGAATAGAAAAGTTTGAAATGAGACTCATCTTACAATAAAATATTTCAGAAAAAAAAGCATTCTAACAAGTATGCGAATAAAAAATTCACTAATAATCACTCCAAAGAATGCAAAGAAAAGCCACAATATTCTGAAACAGGCAAATTGAAATGAATTCAAATTTGATAGAATAGTATATATCCATTAAACTAATACAAATGACTAGCACTACCTGCCTACTATCATCATGTATGCTACTACAAATAGAGTGAGAGCAAAGGAAAAATAAGGCAAGCAACATTGGCATTTTGACCCTGTCAACTGCTCTTACCTTTCCTATGCCCCCCTCACACTCTCCATATGGTAATATCTTTAAATAACCTGTTGTTTTGAGACCTTATCCAGCCAATTAGATCTCTGGAATTAATGTTACCGGTATTCCAAAGTTTTAGAAATCTTGTAGTACATTGGTGGGAAAAGTAAGATCTTGACCCGATTATAAGGTGCCATGTATCAAGAGTGAGATTGTGGGAAAGTACAGAATTTCAGCTTCATGGTGATATAGAAAGTATTGTACAAATTGCAAGAGAAAACAAGAGGAAGAAAATTTTTTAGGAACATCATTTTTCTGCCTGAAATTCACTTATCAAAAAAAGTGACAAAAAAATGACCAATAAAAAAAAAGAAACACTTTTGCTTGAGGATACAAAGTACTGCTATTATTACCCTGGATTTAGTTGTGCTGACATATAGGTGCTGAACCATTTGAAAGAAACCACCCTGTTTTATGACTTTATCTATGTGATTAAATGTAGCATTTGGTACCATGATAGTGTAATAAAGGATTCAACTGAGACATTTAAAGACCAGAACATTTTGTGAGATTATTCCAGACTTTTATTGACTATATTGAGACAAAAAAACATTGCATAGTCTAATACAATACAATCATAACACAAACAAGAAATTCACTGACCTTAACCTGTCGGGACACTTTATAAAATTAAGACTAATCAATTAACAAGTGGAATAATAATAATAATCTGCTTTTATATAGCACTTAATACATCGGAACGATATCTCTAAAAGTGCTTTACAGATATATTATTACCCCCGTCATTGGATCCTGGCATGCCCGCATACAATGTTTGCACTTTCTCCACTCCCTCGGGAGCATTAAAAAAAAAAACAGTTCAAAAATGCAAATTTTGCTAGGCATACTACATACATGTAGGCTTTCGCATCCTGCCGGTTACCCATTTAACACCTGGGTGGAGAGTGGAAAATTGTGGATTGATGCCTTGCCAAAGAACACTAGGCCATGGAGGGATTCAAATGTACGAACCTCTAAAATGCAAGGCGAGAGTCACAAACGCTACACCATGATGCCTCTGGCAGTCTCGCCTGCATAACACAATTCAATATACCAGCAGTGCTGACTTTGAAAATGACTATTTAATAATTCATTCAATAATTCATATGATAATAAAATACTAAATGTATGTTCATTCAGCCAAAATGACATTTGACCTTGATCATGAGACCCAAGAATTGTGAAAGATGATCAATGATCATATTTGATTTACTTTTATGTCCACATTTCATGAAATAGATCCATAAATTTGATGGCAATTCAGCAATCCCCCAACATAGACAAGTTCATTGACCTCGGTCATATGATCTGAATCTCACATAGAATGTTCCCTGATATTTGATTCTCCTTACATGTATGTCCAAGTTTCATGAACTAGTTCCAAATACTAATAAAAGTTATGATGACATCCAAAAACTTAACCTTGGTTAAGATTTCATCATTGATTTCCCTGATATACTACACTACATATCGGAGGCATCCGAGAATGAATCCAGAATATATAATCTCAGTTCATTGAACCTGGATGACCTATGACCTTGGTCATGTACCTAACACTCACAAAGGATGCTCAGTAATACTTAATTAATCTTAAGTCCAAGTTTCATGAACGTGATCCATAAAGCTTCAAAATTATGATGGCAATTCAACAAACACCCCCACCATGGCAAAAGTTCATACCCCTAAATACATGCAACCTTTGACATTGGTCGTGTGACCCAAATATCAGCCAGGATATTCAGTACTACTTGATTACTATTATGTCAAAGTTTCATGAAATAGGTCCACAAACCTTTTCAGTTATGATGACATTTCAAAATCTTAACCTTTGGTTAAATACGATTTCAATGTTGACGGTGCCGCCGCCATCATCAGAAAACAGGCGCCTATTATATTCTCGCAAGACAAAGAAAAAATAAAATAAGATTGCATACCAGCTGAACATCCTGACTAGCAAACACCTCATCTACATCAGCCATCAAGGTGGTCCAGTTATCAGCTTCCTGTTAAATCAATTGAATTCAATAAAATCAATCAATTCAACTCATATCACACTTCCTTTATTAAGGAGATTAAAACATAGCACTGTTTGCAGATTAAAGCACATGAACATATGAGCAACCCACTTCCCTACCAATCCAGTGGCATAAAAAATTTGAATCAAATAAACACGAAACTCATTGTAAAAATCAGGCACAATAACCTGACTAAAGTTTTATGACACCTCCGAACCTGTCACAACTTTTTTCGTAATGATGTAGTGACATCATGTAGGAAGACTATGACATGCAAAGTGTCTTGAAATTTGAATCTTACATAATCAATTGTAGAATTTGAAATTCCATTGCAGAACGAGTGGAATAGATCATTCAATATTGTAATGCGCATGAACTACTAGTGTATAAAAAAACTGTTGGTAAAATGCCATAAAAACATTTGTATTGAAATATTAAAATAATTGAATCAATAAAGATTCTGCCATCGGTCATCCATAATTTGACTTGTATTCTTTCTTTTCAGACCCTTATCAACATTCAAACATAGTACATAGAATTTGTCAAATCATGTGTTGGTATCAAAAGATTTAAATAGTTTGTTAGACCATGTCTTGATATTTGGAATCATTTGAATCATGAAATAAATCATTCAAATTTTCATTTTCTCAGCAACAGAATGCATCCATCGTTATTTTCATTAGATGTAAATTATCCTGATTCATCACAATAATTGCAGTTTTATCACAATTCTGCTTTTTGAAAATTAGGCCTATGCTAGTTTGTGACTGAGGCTCTGTCACTTTCTGCTGATAGTATTGATATCAAGGGATTTTAGTTAGGAAGCCTTTTGTGAAACAGTTTTAAGTTTGGAACTCCCTGGTTGGTAGATAAAGATATGACTAACTTGCCCTAGTGTTGAATAACATTAAAGAAGATTTAGCCCCCCACTTCCCCCCCCCAAAAAAAAAAAAGTTAAAAAACCACTTTCATTTGACAGAAATAAGATTCAAACATACAGTGTATGTGACAATGTCACAAGGTAAACTTTGTCAAGAAGTTTGCATGAGACTCACTAACAGCAACTAACATATTGGATTATACTCAACTTATTAATAAAGGGTTAATGAAATACCTACATGTATCACTAGATACTGCAAGAACCATTCATAAATTTGAATAGTTTAGCAAAAACAAAAGTTTTGGCAACTTTTCCCTCCAATGTATAGCAGGAAGTCTGCTTCTTTTACTTTTTAATCCTCTACATTGGGGGAATACAACAGCCACTGTCAAATCCTGCATGCTATAAAGATGATCAACACAATTTTGTTAACCTGTTGACTACATGAATTCTATAATCCCCATAGACTTTGTATAGGAACACAGGTCCAGCAGTCTACCGGGTAAGGTTCTTAAACTGTTCATTGGATGTGATGAGGTCTTGGTGGGTTACATTAAAGGTCAAATCAACCCCATCAAAAATTTGATTTGAATTAATAGAACAAAACCAGACAAGAATAATGCTGGAATTTTCATCAAAATTGGATGTAAAATAAGAAAGTTATGACATTTCAAAGTTTCGCTTATTTTCAGAAAAGATAGTTCTATGCACAATTTAGTAATATACAAATGACAGAATAGATGATGTCCCTCACTCACTATTTCTTTTGTGTTTTGTTGTTTGAATTATGCAATATTTCAATGGTTAAAGATTTGACAATAAGGACAAACTTGACTGAACCATAAAATGTTAAACAATGGTAATTCCACATGTTCAGGGCGACATAAAACTTTGTTTCACAGGACAATGAGGAGAAAATTAAAATATTTCATCTTTCATATAATGAAATACAAAAGAAATAGTGAGTGATGTCATCAGTCCCCTCATTTGCATATTGACCAGGATATGTGCATACAACTATTTCATGAAATTAAGCAAAACTTTAAAACATCATAACTTTCTTATTTTATATCCGATTTTGATGAAATCCTCATGGTTGTGCTTCATGAACTTTTCTCTTTTTATTCAATTCATCTTTTTGTTGGGGTGGACTTTAAATGGTTGGGATACTTGCCTGGAGAGCATCAGATGCTGCCTTCATCCGAGATTTAATGGTATCAATTTCTAACAGCATCTTCATAGACTCTGATGTATCCTCCTCAACCTATAAAGGAGAAAGTTATATTTACATACATTTTGCCATTTATATAGCACCTTTAACAAGCTTGTATAATAATAAGCATTAATTTATATAGCGCAGCTTTTATATGGATATATTCAGCTGCGCTCGTTCAGAGCTCTTTTTACTTATTTTGGTCTACATAGCATATTTTCTTAACTAAAGAGATATGTTTTTAATTTTGATTTGAAGAGAGCCAAGGATGGAGAGCTTCTTATATCAATTGGCAGGCTATTTCATAGTTTGGGGGCAGCAAGTGCAAATGCACGATCACCAAGTGTGACTTTTGTTTTGTGAAATGGTATCTGAAACAATAATTTATCTGCGGTACTTCGCAGGCTTCAACTGTGTGATTGGGTTTAAGTTTTAGTAATTCTGTAATGTAATGTGGAGCTTGATCCCACACTTGTATCCCGCTATTATCATAGCAGCTTTCTGACATTCCCCAGTAATTTTTGTATGATAAAATATAACAATGGATATGAAAACCAGCTTGCAGGTTTCTTGCATGAAAGACAAGACTAACTTTTGTCAAGGTCTCTAATGAATAATGAGATTGTTGGATTGGAGAAAACAATAAAACACATAATTTAAAAAAAAAAAAAAAAAAAAGATTGAAATGTAGTGAAGTGTTAGGTCATCTATCGACATGCAAACAAACAAAGCAATTATCATTCATTCATTTTGGAATTGTAACTAGTGAATTTCATTAGAAAAGGAGACACAATCATATTTTACAGCTTTTGAAATGATACAAGCTGCACAATTTTGAATTCTAAATGAGAGGAAGACAATCAGTGTATATATGGTCTGTAAGATATAAAAGGGGAAGAAACATAAAAAGGGGGAGACAGATTGATGGATATACACATGAAGATTAAATTGGGGAGACTAGTGGATGGACAGATTGACAGATGTACCTTTTTGATGTCTTCCTTGACTAGTTGCATCTGATCCTTAAGAAAGCCAGCTTCTTGTCTCACAGCCTCAACATCTCGTAGAACACGAGGGAGGTTCTGTAAAGCTTGTTGACTCGTCTCTTCCAAAGAGTTATTTACTTCCTAACAGTGAAGGTATAAAAACACATTGTTCATAATTGTTACTATCAGATCTTCTAACCAAAAGACTATGAACCAAATGATTCCTCTCCTTCACTCTCTTCCTCCACTGTCTGCAGTCATCATCATCACCCTTCTCATCCCTCTCTCCTCATCCTCCTCCACATCATGCTATTATCAACATTACTATTATTATCATTAATTTTTATATTAAACAACCAATTATGGTATATTCTTTTCATAGCTTACCTGGATAAAGAGCTGCAACTTCATAACCAGTGTTGCTGCATGGGCCTAGAAAGATAAGCAGATAGAAAAGGATTAAGTCATTTTCATTATTTGAAGAGGTTGTAATTTATTTTTAATATATAAATTATTTACCACATGATGATGAAGATTTGTGTCTCAATGATGAATGCAGTGGGAATCGAGATTCAGGGTTCTTACAGAGTTTTAACACCTATCATCAATTGATTGATGAGTAACTTTTAATAGTGTGTGCTAGGATCTTGGGAATGATCTCACATCCTCCTCCAGGAAGATAGCCTGAATGTCTTTGATGGTATCAAATAATACATTTCTAAGGTGCCAAATCCACTCAATTCTAAATGTTCGAGGAGAGAGAGAGAGATAGGGGGACACTATGAAATTATACATATGAAGAATTATACAAATATGTCTCTAGTTTTACTCTCTGCTTCCAGATATTAGATGAGGATGGAGAGCAAATGGGGGGGGAATATCTGTCCAAAATCCAAATGATCACAGACGAGTGGCAGCAAGAGCAAGGAAAAAACAAAAACATTAGAGAGCAGCTTGTGCAAAGCTTATTCTTCTTTGGGTATACTGCCCAAAGCTACGCAGATTACTGAATTCTGACTGATGTATGGAGACAAACGTTCATTACACAATCACAAAAATTGGCCTGATTGATGTTAAGCTTTTGCTTGCTGAGCTTCATCAAACCTTTGTTGTAGCTGGTGCAGCATGATGTAGGTCTGACGAAGATTGCAGCCTAGCAAGAGAAAACTTAGCAAAAATCAGGTAAATTTTTGTGAAATCTTGTGTAATGAAAAAAGTTGTTATCATGCAGAACTATTTACCTCTATTAGACAGGCTTAGCTCCCAACACCCTGGTTTACAATACAATTCCATATGAGCTTGTTAGCAGCAGTGTGATTTCTACCTAATATTTTTAAGCGTAGTATCCTGTGTTAGCCCAAAAATACAAAGATGTAAACCATAAACCAGGCTAAAGACACAGATGAAATTAATCTACATTAAGTTTTCACTTTGAAAACATCCTGGGAATTGAAAAATACACAACATGGGGATCATTTTTTCCACATACATATTCTTGGGTTTGGGTCTTATCTATTAAATGAATGTATCAAAAATTTTGACAGATTGTTACACTTGAGTAAGCATTGTCCATTTCTGTAAAACTTGCAGAAATGCTCATTTTCACACTGTGTCAAGTGTGAAAAATAAACTAACAATGCTGTACATTTCTCATATTTTTCTCTTGCATTCTTAGTCAAAGAAAATGAAACAGATACACTAATATTTTTTCACAGCTTTGCCTTTGCTACACAAATTAATATCTTAACCCCAGGAAAAATCAACCTTAACCTTTTTCAATGCTAGCAGTAGCTGAATTCAAAGGACATTCATCATGAAACAAATCAACATAAGTTTATTTCAGACATCCCACATAATGTTTTTTTTCTATTTATTTTTGTCATTCAAAGAGGTTCATATTTTATAGTTCATTTAATATATATTTCTCAACAATTTTGCCCTGGCATGAATAGGAATAACAGAAGAAAATCAAACTTTTAGCCACTTCATGCAAATCACTAGCTACATGTAAACCAGATATCATCACAATGGTGTAGTTGTATGTGGATGGGGGGCATTGTTGCTTTAGAGAGTATTTTGGACAAGGAAACAAGTTTAAAAAGCAAAAAGGTATCTTCAAATCAATTTTCTGGGCTATAGTCCACAAGCTCTTTAAGACTATAATAAACTTTTATCCATACAACTATTTCCAAGATCTGTGTTAAGGGCAGTTCCACGGTTACGAGTGACATTCAGAAACAACTTTTTTGCATTCAAACAAAGATATCACCCATATTTGAATAGTTATTTGCAAAGAAATGGTACCTGACAGTATTTGATGAAACCCACTTTTCAAAATAATAAAATTCATTATTTTGATCCACTGAATTAATGAGATATGAATATTCATAATCATGGTTATGGAGTGACGCAAAATGGACATTCATATTTGAGGAGAAAACATATTGCTCAAACTCCGTGAATTTTGAATTGCTATCATAATTTTGATTTATTGATTGGATTCTATGTTAAAAAATTGAATTATTTCATTAATTACAACTTAAAAATGTAAACCCATTCCCGGTTACAGAGTAACAGTAACGGAGTGACATGAGAAATATCCACTCATAAAACAACATAAATATATTTTAAAATTTTTGTTTGATATGATGTCAAATGATGTCCTTCAAATTATCCAAAAGAAAATTTCACAAAACAAGCAATAGTTTTCTGTTAAATTGAAATTAAGTAAAAAATAATTTATGTAGTCGCATGTATAGAATTTCTTGTATGGTTCGGATTCTCCTATAAGGAGACGCGCAAGAAGATTTTTTTTGGCTAATTATGCTCCCCTTTTGTACTTATGAAATTCCATCTGAGTTTTGATAGAAAAATTTGATCCAGATTTGAAATAGAGCCAATATAAATTTTTGGAAAATGTCCACTTTTGCTTGGAATTGCCCATAAATCATCTTTGACCAATTTGTTAAAGAAGTGGTGCTCACTCAAGCGGAAAGATTTGCTAACTGTCATGCTGCCATTTGCTAAATGGGGTTTATAACAATACATAGATGTGGAAAAAGCTTCAGGATATTACAAATATCTCATTTTATAGGATAATTTCAAAATGTAAATTTTTTTAATGTGACCTGTATATTGTAGTTGATAATGTTGGCCATAGATTACATGTACTTACATCTTTTTGTTCTGGAGAATCCTTCTGTGTCCTAAAGGCAGCATTAACCCAGTCCTTTACATCAAAGTTGGTATCCAAAAACTTGGAGAAGTCCTAGAAAGAAGAAAATCAACATGTGCTTGAGTGAAGAGCAGGTACAAACAAATCAATTTTCCTCTGGCTCTTTCTTTACGAACCAAATTCAAATCAACTTTAACGAAGTCAACCTGTCCGAAACATTGAGTCTCTCTACTACTCATCATCTCTACTCGCCGACTCAAGCTGTTCTCACTCAACATTCCTTCTGGTTTACAGTCCTTTTCAGGATTATTTTCAAGAAAGAATACTCTACTCTCAAATCTCCACTTTCTCGCCTATCCACTTCTTCTCTTCTTCTATCCACTGTTTCTATAACACTCCACATGGTGTACCGTAAACCACATCAGCAATTTAACGAAGTGTTCTTGAATATTCGATTTCATTACTTACCGAATTTTGATAAGATCCGATGTTTACGAGAAGGCGATTTCAAGCAAAAGAAAAATCAATACCTGAATATTAGGTCCTTCCATCCCACTATAGTAAGTATTATTTATTATCAATATTTGTAGGTATGTGCAAATACGGCGCATCGCAAGGGCTGGTTTTGGCTGCACGGTTTTCGCGCGGGTTTCACTGCAACAGAGCTACCAAGTCTCACGCATTATGCGTGAGACTCAAGCAGTTTGGACTCTTGTTTATCCCCTCAAATCTCTGTCTCACGCAACTATCACAGCCTATCTCTATAGACATTGCACACAATGTCTGTGATCTCACTCAGATTCAAAGAAAATCTCACGCATAGCTGGTCTTTGAACTTGACATCTCTGCTGCAAGTGGGCATCGCCTCTGTCTGGGCGGCTCCTCGAAAATGGGGTTTAATGCGCATGCGCACATAGTTCATGCAATCTCGTGCCTTTTTACAGAGATTTGAAGATGTGCACTTTCTGTACATATAAGTTTCAATATGGATACTCGCCTGTAAAGTGTGGATATCGGAGCTTGAATGTTCATCAAATTTTTGGATGCGCAAATGTTGAAATTTTTTTTGGTAAGTAGTAGTACGTTCCAATTATGTGTACGGTATGTATTACTTTAAAATATATTCATATTGAAAAGAAAAGCAAAAATATAAGATTCTATTGACTTGCAATCCAGATATAAGAGATGCGAGCTCCCTGGGTTACCCCTGTCACAGCCGGTCTCTCGGCAGTCGTGCTGCCCCGATGCGGTTGGCTGGGTGATGGGAGCGGTCGATAGCGTCCATGCAGGATTGTACTACATCTTGAATTGTCTACTCTATACCGTAGATTATTATTCTGATATTGATTTTAATACATACATTTTGTCATAAAAACATTCTTTCCTCCCAAGGTTATAGAGTCAAGATGGTTGATTGTTCAGTCATGTTTCATCATTTGGAAACTGGATTCTTTTTGGAAGTGTAATATCAAAGTTGACTTTTTAAATTAAAATGAAAAATCTGGTTTCTTTTTTTTTCTTCTGTAGAAAAAACTATATTTTCAAACTTTTCAATCACATTTCATTATTTTGAGACTGGATTTGCTTTTGAAAGGGGAATATCATAAATCTTGACTTTTTAATTAAAATGCCAAAATTATGTTTTGTTTTTTTCCTATTTATCTATTTTAAAAATATTTTTTTTGATAAATTTTTGTATTTTTTCTGTTTTTTTGGTCATGTTTCATTATTTGGAGACTGGATTTTCTTTTGAAGGGAGAATATCTTAAATGTTGATATTTTGTTGTAATATTTTTTTCACTCTTGTAAGAAAATACATGAAAACTCAGAGGAAAGAATATTTCATTTCCAGATGGGTCTAAGTCCTGTATTTATGTTTTTTATATTAATTTTAATATTTTTTTATTTACTTTTCTTTTTTTTCATTAGGGGTGCAGGTCCGGGTTGTGCTTTAAACTGGAAAATGGAGGTAGGATCGGTACAAGTTTTTTGTGTCACTTTTGTTTCTCTTGTGTTTAGTGTTTGTTTGGAGCTTTGATGTCTGGTTGGTTGTTCTTTAGAGCTTTGTTTTCTTTTTTCCTGGTCTATTTTTGGGGTTCTGTTTTGAAAGGGTTAGACCACTCTTTTCCTTTTCTTTTGACTTCAACTAATAATTTGAATTCATTTATTATTCTTAAAAAAGAGCTCAAACAGGGCCTTTGTAATACAATGTATGTATACAAATCTAAGAAACACATTGAAAATGATAGAATACTGGTATACTAAAGCTTAATTTTTATCCTTCTTGATACTTTAAATAAACTGCATACAATGCTTTACCTTACCTTCTACCCGAGATTCTGGAAGAGTGCTGTGGATCCCAGCAGTCAGGCTTCCAGTTCTGTGCCATTTTCATCCATCTCAATGATTGATGTGGTGTCTGCTCAGTGTTGTTTTGGCTCAGATCTCTAAAGGGGTCTGCTACTCATATGGTGAGCAGAACTGCTGGTCTGCCCACACCTTGTCCAGTCTTGTCTTGAAGTTATTCAGTCTGAGCTGAAACTACTTCTCCAGGGAGTGAGTTCCAGTCATTTATGACCCGCTGGCTGAATGAATCTTGCCTCAGTTTGGTCAAGCATCTGGGTTTAAAAGCCTTCAGACTGTGACCTCTTGTATTGCCTGCTGAAAGTTCAAAGAAGGCATCACTTGGGATGCGTTCAAATCCATGAACAATGTTGCACACTTGGATCGTGTCTCCACGACGTCTGCGGTACTGAAGGGATGGGAGGTTGAGTTCCTTCAGTCTCTCTGTGTATGAGTTATTCCTAATAGCATAGATCATTTTGGTTGCTCTCTATTGAACTTTCTTTATACCTTTATACCGCATCTACTGGAAAAATACAGTTGTTCCTGCAGTCAAGTTTCCGGGTCTATCTTGTTGTCTTCCTAGCTTGGATAAGTCAAGTTTCCAGGTCTAACTTGTTGTCTTCCTAGCTTAGATAAGTTTGAAACTGAGTCTGTGCTATTTGTGCAATGTGCTGTGCCAATGTGTTGAAATGAAAAAGGCACTATTCCCATGCGTGAACATAATGCCACGCAGACCAGAAATTGTCTAATTTTGTCTTGAAGCCATTGATTGTTGATGCTGTGGGTACCTCAGCAGGCAAAGAGTTCCAGTCATAGACCACTCTAACACTGAAGGTGTTTTGTCTCACTGCCAGTCTACTCCTTTTAAAAAATAGCTTGTAAGGGTGGCCACGCATTGATTGAGTGGTAGCTGATGGGAAGAATAGGTCTCTATTCACATCATCAATGCCATGAATTATCTTATACACTTGTATTATGTCACCTCTTCGTAGTCTGTACTTCATGGAGGGTAATTTCATTTCATGCAGTCTTCTACCATAGTCCATATCTTTCAGGGCTGGTACTAGCTTGGTCGCTCGTCGCTGGACTTTCTCAATAGCCTTCAAGTCAGAAGCACATCTTGGGTACCATATTCAATTCGCATATTCAAGTATTGGTCTCACAAGTGACTTGTACAACCTTTTGATGTTTTCTTTGTCTCTATGCAAGAAAGTGCGTCGAATCATAGCAAGCACACGATTAGCTTTCAAGACTGCATTGGCTACTTGGGAATGGAATTTCAGTTGAGAGTCCATAATGACTCCCAAGTCTCTTTCCTTTGAAACTTCCTCCAGCATATCTCCATCTAGATGATACTGATGATGGGTATTCTGATGACCTAGATGGAGGGATCTGCACTTTGTTGTATTAAACTGGAGCTGCCACTTCTTGGACACTCAGTTAAGTTGTCTAAGTCAGCTTGTAGCCTGTCGCAGTCATCCTCCATTCTGATCTCTCTGAAGAGTTTGGTGTCATCGGCGTATATCTTCACGATACTGCTTACTATGTCAGGGAGATCGTTGATGAATACCACAAAAACTGTCGTTCCGAGAACACTACCCTGAGGCACTCCACTTCTCACAGGTAACCACTGTGAAGTTTTTACATTCATGACGACTCTCTGCCTCCGGTGGGTTAAGAAACTGTAAAGCCATTTTCCCAGACAACCTGTTATACCATAGGATCTGAGTTTCTTCATCAGTCGCTCATGGGGGACAGAATCGAAAACCTTACAGAAATCAAGGTAGATAGTATCAACTTCACATCCTTCATCAAGAGAGGCAGTCCACAATTCCATGACTTCAAGCAGTTGTGTGACACAAGACCTTCCTGGTAGAAATCCATGTGGTGCATCACACAATAAGTCATTCTGAATAAGGTGATTGAGAATGGCATCTCGCACAACAGATTCCATGATCTTTCCAATAACTGAAGTCAGGCTTTATGGTCTGTAGTTTTCAACAGCATCCTTCTTTCCTTTCTTATGTATTGGTGTGATATTTGCATCTTTCCATGACTGTGGAACATACCCTTCTTTCAAGGACTTTCTGAAGATAAGTGCAAGAGGTGTGCAAATCGTTCCAGCAGTTTCTTTCAGAACTCTCGGGTGAAATCCATCAGGTCCAGCTGATTTTGAACTCTTCAGCAATTTCAGTTTGTTGTTTACATTACTTGTGGTAATCTCCAGATCAGTTAGGAGATTACCCTTATGTCCATCTTCCAAAGTTGAAATCTGCTGCACATTTTCGTGTGTAAATACACTGTTGAAGAAGAGATTAAAGAGTTCTGCTTTGTCCTCGTCATTCTCAGCAGTGATTCCATGTTCATTTTTCATGACCCCAAAATTACCTCTGCATCTTCTTGAGCTATTTGCATATCTCCAGAAGGCTTTGGGGTTAGACTTGATATTGTTGGCAATGTCCTTTTCAAATTTCCTGCGAAGATTCCTCGTCATTTTACGAAGTTTGATGGCCTCTTTTCTTGATGGCTGATAGTCGACATCATCTCCACTGTGTACAATTTCACATGAATAAGGATACATTGATGATCACTTAGACCCAGGCCAGGTAAGATATATTTCCAATCATTCCTTCTTCATCTATATGCTGATGGAGGAAACAGTCACTCAAGCAGTCGATAAACTTCTGTTCACGTGAATGATGGGATGTCCAGTTCTCCCAGTTGATGTTTGGGTAATTAAAGTCACCAACGATGATAAGGTGCGAAGGATTGTTATCTGCGACTTTACACAGCAGCTCAGTCATCATGTCAGTAGTACTATGTTTGGAGATGGACTGCAGTAAATGCCTCCCAGAGTTAATGAGCCCATTCCTTTCAGCTTCATATTTATCCACACACAATCGTTGAAGTTTATCTCCTTGACTAAAGTAGCATAACGTTTGTGCACATACACCAAGACTCCTCTTACATTTTCTTTGTCAATGTTTGAAAACTGGACATAGTCTTCAAGCTGATAATTTCGCAGACGGCTTGATATCATAATTTTTGGGCAGGCATTCACAGATGACAATCAGCTGTACATGTACATTGTTCCAGCAGCAGGGAGAGTTCATCCAATTTGTTGAGTAGACAGTCACTATTGGTATACAAGACTGAAGAGTTTCAGTTGTCCAATATTGGAGTCGGCACCAGCTTTCCTGTGCGTCTTGCCAAAATCACCTTCAATTACTGTGTCGTCATCAGTCAAATGCCTTTCATCAGATTCTTTTTCTCCTTCTGTTTCGGTATCAGCTAAGTTTGTTTCTCCTGTTTCTAAATCATCATCATTTTCTTCATTTTCTGTATCTGCTTCTTCAGAGTTATCAGCATTTTCTGAGTCAATTTCTCCTATTACTGAATTTGCAATACAAGAGTCAATATCTCAACTTTCTGCATGAATTGCGATAATTTCCTCAATAGCTCTGTCTGCATCGTAGTCATTTACCTCCGTAGGATCCGAGTCTATTTCTCTAATTTCTGTGTTTTGAATGTCAAAGTCACAGTCTCCAGTTTCTGCAGTGTTTGCATCAATTTCTCTATCATAAGTATCAACAAGCACATGTACATCAAGTATTGTATGTGCATCATTTGAGAAAATTTCTCCAATATCTGTGTCAGAGTCCTTATCTCCATTTGAAACAGATTCTTTAGTGTTTCTTTTTGCATTAGATTCCTCTATATCTGTCTCCACTTCTGCATCAGATTTGTCCATTTCTTTCTCCATTTCTACATCAGGTCTCTTTATTTCTTTCTCTATTTCTGCATCACTTTTGTCAATTTCTTTCTCTATTTCTGCATCAAATTTATCTATTTCTTTCTCAATTTCTGTAGGAGAGTCCTCTATTTCTGTCTCTATTTTTGCATCAAATTTGGCTATTTCTTTCACAATTTCTGTATCACTATCATTTATGTATTTTTCTATCTCAATTCCTCGATCAGACTCCTTGATTTCTTCCTCCATTTCTGCATCAAATTGCTCTATTTCTTCCCTATTTTGGCCTTGGATTTGTCCATTTCATTCTCAAATTCTGCATTGGACTTGTCTATTTCTTTCTCCATTTCAATGTAAGATTCCTCTATTTCTTCCTTCATTTCTACCTTAGATTCCTCTATTTCTTTCCCCACTTCTGCATCTGGTTCTTCTATTTCATTATCCATTTCTGCATCAGATTTATCGATTTTTGTCTCAAGTTCTACATTTGAGTCCTTATTTTCTTTCTCCATTTCTGTGTTGGATTTGTCTATTCCCTTCTCAATTTCTGTTACAGACTCCACTTTTTCTGTCTCCATTTTTGCCTTCAATTCCACAATTTCTCCATTTCAGCATTGGATGCGTCTATACCAACCTTAGTTTCTGCATTGGATTTGTCTTCATATACTCCTTTCTCCATTTCTGTTGAAGACTCCTCTATTTCTGACCCCATTTCTGCCTTTGATTGCTCTAATTCTTTCTCCATTATGAAATCGAATAGGTTTATTTCTGTCTCCTTTTCTGCTTCCGATTCCTCTATTACTTCCTCCATTTCAGCATCGGATTCGTCTATTTCATCCTTAATTTCTGCTTTGGATTTGTCTCGTCGTTTCTCCATTTCTGTAACAGACTCCTCTATTTCTGTCTCCATTTTTGCCTTCGATTCCTTCGATTTCTCTATGGCCTTAGCATCACCCTTGAATCTGGGGTACCATATAGAGTTGCCATAATCCAAGATGGGTCTGACAAGTCCTTTGTAGAGTTTTGCTATTGTAAATTTATCTCTGCATTAAAAACTATACGGATCGTATACAAAAGAGTATGCCATTGGCCTTTTTCACAGTACTTGCAAAATGGTTATGAAATTTAAGTTCATCGTCAATTAGTATGCCAAGATCTCTTTGTTCTAAAGTGTGCTCAAGTACATTGGATCCAAGAAAATATGTGTGCTTAGGATTTCCTGGGCCGATATGTACTACTTCGCACCTTTAGTTTATCATGATGGCACGAGGAGGGGGAGCACGTATGTGCTCTTCTAGTTTTCTTCCTTGGACCTGTTTGATACTTCGGTCATCATGTAATTGTGCTACATATTTTTATATGTCTCTTGGAGACTTTTGGAGAACTTTTTGTAAATTGATCATGAATGGACTTTGATTATTTTCCTGATTTTTTCTGGAGATACTTATGCGATTCATCTAGCACTGTGCTTACTGTTGTCCCACCCATAGTACTTTCTAGGAATATAATGTGATTCACTTTCACATTCAGGTCACTTTCCTCTTCTGATGTTCTGTGGAGCCCATCCATATTGCATTGGCAGCGTGCACCCCGCGAGCGTACGCTTGCACACTCTAAGATGGAATAGCGTCGGCCAGCGGCAGCTAGCTGCGATAATTAAAGCACAATAGAACTCACATCCGCTCTCGCAGCTCCCCCTGTGCCTGCTGCCGCTCGCTGCCATACTTTATAATACATTTGATTATAGATTTAATCCTCAGCTTGCTGCATCTAGTGGCAGCTAGCTGCCGCTAGCTGCGCTGTAGAAATCTCAAGCGCTGTCGCTGCCCCCCATTTCTATCAAAATTCGCAAAGGCAATCTCACCCCGCGCCGGCCAAGGCTCGCCTTCAATTCCGCGCCTCGCTCTGGAATGAAGAGTAAACATGTACATCGTGGTGCCTGTACTAGTTCCACTTGTCGTGCTACTCGACTTCAAATTATTATATTTAAAAGCATGATAATGAAAGGCGTTCCTGTTTTATATCCGTATCGAAGCATTTCATGCAAGCACGCTCTATTGGAAATGACTACAGCTAGCTAGCGCTAGAATATACTCGGCCGCATCGTGTCGCATGGTGACCGAGTACTACAGATCAACATGTGCGCATAATTATGAATATGACAAAAATTCTCGATCTCGATAAGTCGATGGTTCTCAATAGTTTCCGTTGTCAACGAACTGAACTGAAAATTATCGCCATCGATAGAACTACTGCCGATTTCGAAAATGTTGCATTTTTTAAATTGAGATTGACCGGAAGATTCACACATGAAAAATAAGTTGAATTAATTACTTTTTTTAACGTATGATTTTGGGACCGGATACAGATGGATTACACGCCTATTTTATCCCGTTTTATCCGAAAGTCAACGTTGCTTTTTGGCACTGACAACAAAAATATTAATTCCCGAGCATGAAAATCAAGAAACGCAAGACAAACCGTTCGTTTAAAAAGAATATTAATGATCGAGCAGTTGCACGAATGGTACCCATGCATATTTTTTTTTTTTTTTTACCTCTATTAAGGCCACAGTTTGAGACATCTTGGTATGAATAGGCCTATATCATCCAACTCACAGGATAATGTCCGCCAAGAGTGTATAACTAGAGGGGTAGGCCTATTCATCTTTGCCACGGGAGATTAATATTTTTAGAACATCTATTTTTTCTGACAGAGGCCAGATAAAATGACACAACATGAATATGATGCCCGAATGTAACTAAATTAGTGCGAACATTGATATCAACGGCAAACTAAATTTTGGAGAACGATAATGACGCCATATTATTCAACACGCTAAATCGCAAATCAACAAAATGTCTACTTCTTTTTCTTTTGTTAGACATACTGCCTTACTTTTTATGTTGGTTTGAAATACTTCCTTTTATGTTATTTTTGTTTTGGGTGATTCCACACTAGAACTTCAAAAATATGATAAATTTCAACATGCTTTCAATAAGTCATAAGAAAAGTAATATTTTACTATGATACCTAAATTTTATGAAAATTATGAGTTTTAACCAAAGTGAAGACAGATATAGTTTTAATTGGGGGGAACAATGGAATTTTAAATTTTCAATAATTTTGCTCATTGAATAGTCAGCACAAACACCGCCTGAAACAATTATTTGCAAAGCAAGAGAAGATTGAAAATATTGCAGGTCAATAGAATAATATATCATTGATGGTTCCAAATAATATCTACATTTTCATGATCCATAATAGGGGCAGCCCTGATTTTTCCGAACCTATTTTTGGCAATGTCCCGTACGACACATGACAATGCAAAAGTTTTTCCTACAATTTTATTTTTGATGATGCAATTTCATAAAATCAGTTTCTCTTTGTTTAACCCATGGGTGATCGATTTATCCCGTAAGGATCTAATTACTGCCCTTCATTTTTCATTTATTGTCCTATTAAAAGTTGTCCCGTACGACACATGCTGTGTCGTACGGGACATGTCCCGTACGACACACAGTATAATAATGCATTTAATTGCAGGATTTGGATTCAGGAACCATAAATAGTAGGCATATTTAAATTCATTTAATTGATTTAACATAAAGTGAACTGAAAAAGTACTTTGTTTATCTCCATAGAACATGGAATAGGTGCTTCTAAACATTTTAATTGATTTCATGTAGGCTTATTCTTTTGTGAATCCCTTCAGCTAAACTGGTGATTTTCACTGATCAGAGCAGGTTAATTTCTTTTCATTGAGCATGAAAAGAAAACTTTTATAATTTCAACGTAGCCTGGAAGATGACTTCCTCTTGCATGTTAATGAGGACTTACATGTATCATAAGATGTAAAAAAAATACATATCAATCATCATGATCATCTATTTGGACTTCCCTTGATGATCACTATGTTTTTATATGTATTGAAAATCCTTACTTTTTTCGAGTTGTAAAAAAAAATCTGGAAAATAAGACAAACCATATGGTTTCATGAAATGCAGATGGGTTTGAAAAAGTAGAACTGAATTTCCTTAGAAAAAAATTTATGGAATTACAAGTGACAGTTGTTACTTGTTACTTGTCGCAATAATCCCAAAACGCAGCTCCTTGGAAGCTAAACTGGGATGTATAGCTTGTGACATATATCATGTAGATATACATTTTATATAAAAAATTATAACATTTTAGCCCCATAATTTACACAAAGTTTCATTCATTCATTCTTTAAATAGTGTTTGAAAATCATCAATTCCCTAAAATGTAACTTCACACAAAACCTCAAGTTTTTCAGCTCGTAAAAATGCTGTGAATACTAGTACATTTCCCATCATGAAAAAAATTATAACATATTGCTCCCAATTGTATATATTGAGGTTACTTAATTATATTGTCCTGAATGACAACTTTTTAAAAGATTTTTCATAAAAAAGAAAAAATTTAGGGGCAATGCTCCTTCTGATTGATAAAAAGTTCTTTTTTTTCCATTCAGGCTGCCCAGTACAACAAGCAAGTGCCTGTACAACACACAAGTGTCCCGTACGACACACAAGTGTCCCGTACCACACAGAAGTGTCCTGTACGACACACAATTGTCCCGTACGACACATTATTTTGTTTATGATATATTGACAGAAATATTCAGCTAATAGCGGTTTCTAACCTAATGAATGTCTTAGTTTGATAGGATTATCATTATCATCAGCCAAATAATGTGATTGAAGAAGTCAAAGTGACATAAAGTAAGAAAGTTTGGCTTCAATTTAGAGATGTCCCGTACGACACATTTTGAATGTCCCGTACGCCACATTGTTCTCGAAAATTATAATTTGCTTTATTTATTCATGAATGTTTATTTTGCTTTCTTTTAAAAATGTGTTTGTTCCTGGGTAATCGAGTGTCAATTTGAGTCCAGTTTCTATGAAATTTATCTGCCCAACTCACAGACTTTTGAGTACAAACTTGAGGTTTCTAAGAAAGCCACTTTTTCTGCGTCTGTACGACACGTTACTATTTTAAATCTGTATTATACAGGATTCGAATTCAAGTCATGTTAAGTCTTGGTTTTACTAACACTCTGGTAGTACTTGATGATCACCTATAGTTACTGGAATATTTTTAGTTTTTTCTTGTCAAAAACTGCCAAGTGCTCTCTAAATGTCCCGTACGACACGTATGGAATCACCCTTTTGCCGTTTCTTTATTTTGATGTTTTGACATTTTGATTTTGTTTCTGACATCGTATAAATTGTTTGGGTATATTTATGTTGTTTTTTTTAACTTATGCCGAATTTTTGATATTGTAGGCACTCTTGACTCTAGAAAATTATTGGGAACGCAATCTGCTTCTGTGGGACTTTATGGGAAAAATACGCGAATTGTATTTCTTCCAGGAGAATAAAAGTTAACATTGGAAGGTTTTAATTGATTTCATGATATATAATTTCCACTTCAAAACAATTTCAAAAATACGTCTCGAACGATCGTGCATTAATCTAAGACTAAGATGTTGAGTACTTTTATTTAAACGTATTTCCCTTTTATTGGAAAGATAAGCGAATAATATTTATTTCAGGAAAAAGAGCTTATGGTATCTGAAATAAATTCTATATAATTTCCACCTCAAAACAATTTTGAAATACGTTCCGATTGATCATGAGCTGTGATCTGAGACGTTGAGACGATTTATCCAATGTATTTAGGATTTATATTTTTGACTTAATTGAAAAGATATGTGAATTGTTCTTCTGTTTAGGAGAGAGTTTATTCTCAAAGGAAATTAAATTATTTCAATATAATTTCCAAAAACAAAACAATTTTAAAATAATTTCTGTCTCGAACGATTTTCAATTAATCTGAGACGTTTAAAATTTTTATTCCAACCCTTTACCTTTTACCGGACCTAATAAACTGGCCAAAGTCAACGATCAGCACCATTAGCGTACCTAATAGGGGGGGGGCGGGGCAGACTGCCCCCCTGACGAGTCACAACACATGCAAGTGACATATTCCTGCCCCCCCCCCCCCCGACGAGTCAAAAGTGATCCCTGACGAGCCATAAGTGACCCCTCTCCTATGTGAAGACTTTTTTTTTGCTTGTCAATTTTTTTTTTTACCATTTATACCTCGGTCACATTTGCTCTATGGCGGCTGTACGGTGAGTCGAAAACAGCCGTTTTAACATTTTTGAACCAGCTGCATATAGGTGGTTTGTATATAAAACAAATGAATTAACGGCTGTTTTAATTCGCCTTACGGCTGTCGTAGATCAAATGTGAAGGAGGTTTAAGTCTTGGTATAAAAATCAGTGCTTTTCAGTATCAAGGATCTTCAATACTGTCTTTCTAGGCACGGGATTAAATCCGATCAGCCTTTCATCCACCAGTTTTCTATACACTGTAAAAATGAGTTCATCAATCAGTCCGATAAATTGGTCAAATTGACTAATTTGGCTAGGTAATGTGTTTTGACTAACTATATTTGTACCGTTACTAATTTAAGTTTTCCAATGACTTATTCAGTTAGTCATCCACTTACAGTGTAGATAACATTAATCAATTGACCTATTTGGCTTGGTAATATATTCTGACTTACTTTGTTTTGACCCTGTACTAATTTAAAGTTTCCGTTGACTTATTCAGTTGGTAATTCATTCAAACGTTGCTAATTTAAAATTTCTGTTGACTCCAAATTCCGTTGACTTATTCATCAGCAAGTCATTCGCATTCCAATGGTTTGTCCCTGTACTAATTTAAAGTTTCTGTTGACTTTCAGCTGGTAATTCATTCCGACGGTTACTACCGGTAATTTAAAATTTCTGTTGACCTATTCAGCAATTAGTAATTCATTCCGATAGACTCCGAATCTGTTTACTTATTCAACAATTCATTAATTCCGATGGTTTGTCCCTGAACTAATTTAAAGTTTCCGTTGACTTATTAAGCTGGTAATTCATTTCAACGATTACTAATTTAAAATTTCCGTTGACCTATCCAGCAATTATTAGTGATTCATTCCGATAAACCAAAAACTCTGTTGACTTATTCAGCTTGTCATTCATTCCGATGTTTTGTCTCTGTACTAATTGAAAGTTTCCGTTGACTTATTCAGCTGGAATTTATTCCGACGGTTACTAATTTAAAATTTCCGTTGACCTAGGCCTATTCAGCAAGTCATTCATTCCGATGGTTTGTCCAACACTATTAAAGTTTATCGGAATGAATGACCAATTGCTGGATAGGTCAACGGATTCATTCTGATGGTTTGTCCCTGTACTAATTTAAAGTTTCCGTTGATCAATTCAGCAATAGGCCCATAGTCATTCGATCATTCCGATGGTTTGACTTCCGTTGACTTAATTCTGCTAGTAATTCATCCCGACGGTTACTAATTAAACATTTCCGTTGACCTATTCAGCAAGTCATTCATTCCGGTGAGCGCACTGTACTGGCAATCGATCTCGACGCGACTCGTCTGGGGCCTAGTTATTAATAACCTAGCCCCAGCTCGATATGGACTTGGTCTGTCATTGATGTAGCACTGAGGCGGTTTAGGAATGATAAATGTTCAACTTCCAGGTTAGAATTTTAATTTTCACGTAGCATAGGCCTAGATCTACAGGGTCTAGATTGTAGTCAGAAAATAGACCTAACGTTAGGTCTAGATTACCTCGAGCGAAGTTTGTGCAGGCTGGATCACTCCACTTCACTATCGCTACACTACGCTCCACCTACGTAGCGGTACTGGAGTGGGTAGGTGAAGCGTAGTGAAGTGGAGTTGAGCCTGCACGAACTTCGTTTGAGGTAGGTCTAGATCTAGAGTCTAGACCTACCTCGAGCGAAGTTTGTTAGATCTAAACCAGATCTAGCGTTTAGGTCTAACGGTACAGTTAACTTGTTTGGCTAGCCTAACTTTTGATCTAACTTAAATATTAGGTCTAAATTAAATAACCACAAATCCAACCCAGCTTTTTGCAATCCATCAGCCAGAGATCGAGTCTATAGTACAGCCACTAACTTGTTAGATCTAGGCCTATATCTATATCTAGACCGTACTGCTTTACCAGCAAAGCCAAGTCCTAGTCCTACTACCTAGTCTAACGTTTGACCTAGCTAGGCATCGGTCCGCTAGATCATGCTGTCGGGCATGTGCACAAAAGTCAATGCGTGAGTTGGCCCCAAGTGTTCCTGCATATATTTAGTGGTTCATTTAGTTTCGTTTAGCGGGATCTTGACACTTTCTGGCAGCTGAGCTGAACGATGGTCTGACAATGTGACATGTTTCCATGGCATCGCTCATTCGCTGGGAAGCACAACAGAGTTCAGGGCAGTAGATCTATAAAGCTATATATCTATATTTTTGGCCACTAGCCTAGCTATGTAATGATTGTACTGTGAGGGACCATTTCTTCTCTGTATTTTGGCACATAAACACGATTTACTAGTATTTTGCTACTTTTTCAGAAATTAAGGGAAATTCTAAGTTTTAAGTACCGTACCGTAGATCTAGACCCTATTTTTTATGATGTTATACTAGGACTTGATATTTATGTGTTTACTGTTTGTTATGAGAAATTAAGAGCTCTCTCAAGTTTGTGGATCTGCCTTGAACCTAAATTTAGATCTAGGTCACGCGTTCACTGCTACCACCCATCAGCCTGGGCCTGTGCTGGGTTAGATCTTCTAGGTCTAGATGTAGCCTATGCCAATGGCAATGCAGTAATGTTACAAAACATACACTGAAAAAATCTTTAAAACGTCATTTTAGTAACCAAAAATATTTCGATATATAGGCCTAACGTTAGACCTAGTTGTGATTTATTTTTCATTAGGCCTAGGCCTAGTAGATCTAACTTGGGGACTATTTCTTTCATTCACAAGGGCACTCGAAAACTGTAATTTTGAGCATTTTTGTGTAGGCCCTCCAGAATCTATTGTTCGAAAATAAAATTTCAAGAACATTATTATTTTCAATCTCTGTTTTTAATTTCGAAAAAAATAATTACAAGAACTCAATTTACTTAAGAGCCAAATTACATGATAAATAGTTGTAATGGAAACTGACTGTAAAAAGAATCAAGCATTTGTCCCAAGAACAAATAGCCAAACCTTGCTAACCTTAATTTGCCACGCAGGGAGTAGTAACAGAGAACAAGGTTATATCATAACCTTGTTCACTGAATAAGTGATCTAGATCTAGATCTTGATTCGCTAAATTTTCTGGTCCAGTATCGGGCCATGTAGGATAGATCTAGGTCTATTCCGACGGCTTTTGACTTGGTTATGAAATATCAAGGGGCGAAGGTCTATATCACAGCTACTATTTTCATGCTAGTATAATTTTATACACTTGTGTTTAGACTAACAAGTTAGCCCAAGATCTATATATAGTATAGGCTACACGCATCCTAACCCTGGGAGCTTTGTTAAGTCAGTCAGACCAAGTAATGTTAATCTGATTGACTAAGTTTGTTTAGTAATTTCTTTGACTTTCTCTGACTAGCTATGAAAGTCACTTGACTACAGATTAGTCCTATAAGACATCACTTGAATTACCAATATTTATCATTCAAAATGACTAAGTCTGTTTGGTCATTCAGACCAAGAAATATTAGTCTGATTGACTAAGTTTGTTTAGTCATTTCTGACTGACTAAAAGGGGAAGTCGCTTGACTAGCAATGAAAGTCATTGAACTACAGATTAGTCCTATAAGACATCGCTTAAATTACTAATATTTATTAGTCAAGATTACTAATATATATATTAGTCATGATAAGTGGCTGACTAATTAAAAGTGATCCTATTAGACATTCCATACGACTAATTTTTTTAGTCAAATTGACAAACTATTTTTTACAGTGTAGTGCGTTCCTAGTGACGCTAAAGACCACACGCAGAGTGGGGGGGATTGCGGGGGCGTTAAGGGTCGAATGCAAATTATCCCCCATTACCATTAACTTTCAAAGCTAGACAAACGCCGTCTTTTGATCGCTCTGTATCATTTCGAGCAGGAACAATAATAAAAAAAACGGATGTGCGGTTTAGTAGTGCATAGTTTTTTTTTCGTATTAAAAAAAAACATTGAATGAAGAAAAAGAAAATGCTTGGGATCCAGATGACATCCCCATACAAAACATCTTCCTTTTGAAAAAAAGTGAAACTGTATGATACTCATTGTAATTTTCATACTGCAGTATTTGATAAATCCAATCATTTGAGACCTATTTTTTTAGTTTAGCAACATTTTGTGAATAAATAGGCTAGGGCCATTACACACATAATGGGAACTGATACATGTGACAATCCTTTTTTTAGTGCCGCATGTGGTTATTCAAATGAGGAATCTCTTCACCCTCAATATTTTATTATGAACGTGATGAATGGGTGCTACTGCGTCTTTCGCGATCCGATTCCATTGTTGGATGCATGGAATATCTCTGTCGTTCTTTGATTTTCGCTATCATTTCCGATTGATGTAAGATCGATTGTTTTAAGGTGCAAACAATTTAAGACAAATTTCATATATCTTTAGGACTGAAATCATGTTCTCTGAGAACATAAATGACACTTTTCCGGCAATATCGGAAAGGCAAATGAAATGGAGTTACAAACATCTCAAATTAATGCAGGATCGATCACGCATGATTTTAAATTCAATGTGAGTGTAAACGATTTACATAACTGATATTTCCCTATATGGACGAACCCATTTTCTGTCAGAAAAAATTAAATGACTAATTTTCCCGACAAATTCGAAAAGGCAATTTTTTCATGGAATAAAAGTCGCAAAATTTCTTATTCTTGATCCAATCCGACATGAGATGAAAGTATTTCAGTATGGAATATCGAGTTAATAAAAATATATTTTAAGACTTTCGATGTGGAAATAATTGATTTTTGTTGGGCTATGAATACCTATATCTTCCAACAACATACAATTGTTGTTCTTGGTCCGACCCGTTAATATAAAGTGATGGTCGACTTTAAAAAATCATAGATATACCTATATACAGAGTTTCGATCTAGCTGATACTTCTAAAAGGTTTCGAATCGGAAAGAGATCCGACCCGACATAAAATGGCGATATAAAATTGACAAATATCGAGTTCATAAAGATCTTGAATTATTAAAAATATACTTCTGAAGAGTTTTGGAACGGAAAGAATATAATTCACCCTACGCTATAATATCTACATCTTCTAACAAGATGCAATTATTTCTTGTTCTTGATCCGACCCGATATGAAATTAAGTATACAAAAAAGTTACTCCTCCCCGTAATCAAAATTACCCTGCTGCCGCCCATCCTCCTACCCCGGATGGCGGGCAAGGGGATTTAAAAATATAGTAATGTACATAAATAATGATAATATGATATAATATATTTTGCGTTCAGAATTTCATATTGCTCTATATACACAGCACAATGCGGTAAATGAACGTGGACTGAAAAAGGGACATGTTCTATTTCCACTCTATGCAGAATCATTGCCATGTTCGTGCCATTTCTAGTTAATTGATGCATACGCAATTGTTGATGATTATTTTACATCTCGTCTTTTTTTAACAATTTTGTCCAATAGGCGTCACTTTTCTTCTGTGTCTAATTTGTCAACAAAGTTAGAGCTGCAAAATATGTTGCAAATGTGCTTTTATCCTCTCAACGATGAAATGCGAAGAAACAATAGATTTAATTCCTTATAGAATTAGAGCTATTGTGACAAGTTCGAGCAACTGACACTTCGTCATTTCACAAAGGAGTGATTAGTGCCCATGATCGAATTCATTGACCACGAGCTTCATTGAAAACATTTACGTTGGCATCTCGTTTTTTTTGTCAGGACGACCTTTGTGCTTTTCTTGGCAAAAATAACAATTACAAGAATTCTTTGAACAGGAGTGAAAGCAGGAAGCCTGACCAGGTTGACGTTATTCCAAATGGTGCAAAAATAAACCCCAACATGAAACTACAATGAGCACGCAATAAACAGATGAACATTATATTTCAAAAGTGGTGCGGGTAATTATAATTTTGTCGATGTAATTTGAAAAATCGCGAGAGCAAAAGTTTAAAAACAGAGAAAAGAAAGCAAATACAATGAATTGTAAGATGTGAAAAAAAAAACAAGTATGAAAAGTAGATCATGAAAATTTAAAGAACGGGATTTTAAAAATAGCGACCAAGCCGACCATTATTATGTTTTGGGTAGTTGGACATCAAACATGTGGGGGGGGGGGGGAGAACACGTCCTTCCAAAAGTCAGTTAAGCGTAGGGGACACAAAATGTCATACACCCCACCCTCTCCCTGGCTCCCCCCCAAAATGGAAGCTTTATTTCATTTGATTATTTACGAACGTTCTCTAAATGTCAAAACTATCAAAATTGTCGAAGATCTGCCTTTTTTATAGAAAATTCCAAGCGCGCTTCGTGTCGTGTTTTCGTGCTTGCGCCATTTACAAAGGCCAAATGAAATCTGATCTTAGTTAAATAGCAATATAATGAGGCATATCTTTTAAAGTACATGTAGCTGGAAAGGCAGCTAGGCATTGTGGCCCCGGGTAAATCTATTAGTGCCCTCACTAGTATGGACTTGGTTGTATACCCCCCCCCCGATTTTTTAATTTATCTTTCTTTTAAACAATTTGCATAGATTTTGTATCCCCACGCCGATACAAAAGGTAAGTTAGAATCAAAGTTCTAATAATCCCGCTTTCTAACAAGGTATTCTTTTTGGATGCCTATCGATATTGCCGCCCTAAAAATATGTATGTACATAATTATACCATAGGGCTATACATACTTTGTTGATTTCAACGTGACCAGGATTTTATAGGTCTAATAATTTTCGACACCCAGCCACCCCCCCCCCCCCCCATTTACATGAAATCGCCAACCAATTTTTCAAAAGATTCTAGTGTTGTATGACTTTTAAAAGCATTAAAATATTATAAGTGGGCAAAAAAGTAGAGACTCCACAGGATGTTCTTTCTTATCCTCTTTTAAGATCAACTGATTAAATACCTAACAAAGGTGCTGTTTAAGTCATTAAAGATCAAAGCAGCCATTTGCTTTCACAATATAATGCGCGGCGAGTTCTTTTCAAAGAAAGTATCCGATGTAGATTATATTGATTAATTTCATTGAAGGGTCATGGGCGTAGCGGACATAACTATTCTGCGAAAGATCCTGCTCTTTTCATTGCGCTTGAGCGTTTTTCAGTAAGACTACTCGTTACAATGGGCTCCTAAATTGATTGTGTATACATATACGAGTATGGAAACATAATGAATTGCGAAGAAGCACCATTATACTCACCTGCTGCGACAAAATAATCCAATGATTATGTAAAATGAAATGAAATTACTTGAATACTTTTGCATCAAATATTATGGCATAAAATCACAAATTTTGTAATTTGAACCATCAAATTAATGGCAAGGTGAATTATATCATTCTAAAACAGGAACAAGCGATTATCATACATTGGTAGAAAAAAAAGTTAATTTTTAAGCAGGGTTAATTAGATATATATGAAATCTTCCACCTTGAAACGTACTAGAAGTATTTATAAAATCATTTATTAGACAGTTTTTGGCTCAATGTTTCGTACATTTATGCCTTCATTTCATGTCGGAGCAGAAATACACACACAAGCGATAATCGTACATTGTTTGAAAATACCGTAGATTATTGGGAAAGGCAGTCAGATGCTTTCCGCCTCGTAACTATTTAGAAATCTACGACCTGTTTTATCTATTAACATTCCAAATATTTCTATCATTTCATGTCGGGTCGGATTCAAGAACAAGCTATCATTGACATTGTTCGAAGAAAAGAAAGTTATTTTATTTCCGCCTTAAAACTATTTTCGAATAATCTAGGACACATGTTATCTGTCAATGTTCCATATATTTTGTTTTCTGGTCGAATTCAAGAACAAGCGATTATCGTACATTGTTCGAAGAAATACGTAATTATTTGAATACGTAATACGTAATCATTTGATTATATGAACACGAATCTTTCCACCTAGAAACGTACCAGAAATATTTTCAAAACCATTTAAGACACTTTTTAGCCCAATATTTCATTATTTTATACCTTCATTTCTCAGTTCATTTCGTGCCAGAGCGGAAACAAACACGCAAGCGATAATCGTACATTGTTGGAAAATACCGTAGATTACAACGAAAGGTAATTGGATTCTTTCCGCCTTAAAACAATTTAAAAGTATATTTCAAATAATCTACGACCCATATCTATTAATATTCCATATATTTTGTTTTATCAAATGTCTGGTCGAATTCAAGAACAAGCAATCATCGGACATTGTTCAAAGAAATGCATAATTATTTTGCAAGTTTAATTATATGAACACGAATCTTTCCACCTTGAAACGAACTAGAAATATTTTCAACACCGTTAAAAACACTTTTTAGCTCAATATTTCATTCTTTTATACCTTCATTTCGTGCCAGAGCGGAAACAAACACACAAGCGATAATCGTACATTGTTGGAAAATATCGTAGATTATTACGAAAGGTGATTAGATTCTTTCCTCCTTAAAACCATTTAAAAGTATATTTCGAATAATCTAGGATCCGTGTAATCTATTAATATTTCATACATTTTTTTTTATTACATATCTATTCAAATTGCGGCGATCATCGTACATTGTTCAAAGAAATAACATAATTATCTCGCAAGTTTGATTATATGAATACAAATCTTTCCATCTTGAAACGTACCAGAAATATCTTTATAACCATTGAAAATACCTTTTAGCTCAATATTTCATTCTTTTATACCTTAATTTCCCGGTTCATTTCGTGCCGGAGCGGAAACAAACACGCAAGGGATAATCATACATTTGGGAAAATACCGTAGATTACTACGAAGGGTAATTAGATTCTTTCCGCTTTAAAACTATTTAAAAGCATATTTTGAATAATTTACGACCCATTTATCTATTAATATTCCATATATTTTATTATTGTCTGGTCGAATTCAAGAACAAGCGATTATCGTACATTGTTCTAAGAAATACATAATTATTTCGTAAAGTTTAGTTACATGAATACAAATCTTTCCACATTGAAACGTACCAGAAATAATTTTTTTTTTTAATCAGATTCTTTCCGCTTTAAAACTATTTAAAAGCATATTTTGAATAATTTACGACCCATTTATCTATTAATATTCCATATATTTTATTATTGTCCGGTCGAATTCAAGAACAAGCGATTATCGTACATTGTTCTAAGAAATACATAATTATTTCGTAAAGTTTAGTTACATGAATACAAATCTTTCCACATTGAAACGTACCAGAAATATTTTTTAAACCTCTTAAGACACTTTTTAGCTCAATATTTCATTCTTTTATACTTTCATTTCGTGCCGGAATGGACCTAAACAAACACGCAAGCAATAATCTTACATTGCTAGAAGATACTATGCCCTATTTCATGTCAGGGTCGGATTAAGAATAAGTGATGATCGTACATTGTTTGAAGAAATAGATCATTATTACGCAAGGGAAATAATATAAAACTAGTATCAATATCAATCTTTCCACCTCGAAACGTACTAGAAGTATTTTGCTAAAAATCTAAGACTCCTTTTAGCTCAATATTTAATACTTTAATACCTTAATTTCGTGTCGGGCGGACAAGAAAATCGCGCATCGGTCGCGCACATTTCACCAACGGATTTAGAAAGAAGCATATCATTTTGAGTACGAGTATTCGCCTGCAAGTTGGCTGCATGCAAGCTGCGAGAAGCGGCAAGAAGTTGCAATGATAAAATCTACGATTAGTGATTCCTGTTAATCTGCTTTAATCTGAGCAGCGCGCCGCCGCTAGCTGCGTCTAGCGGGGAGATACATCCTGTTCACTAATTACCGCAGCGGGGGTGTGCTCGCGGGGTGCACGCTGCCAATACAATATGGATGTGCTCCCTACCAAGATCTCTTTGTTCTAAAGTGTGCTCAAGTACATTGGATCCAAGAAAATATGTGTGCTTAGCATTTCCTGGGCCGATATGTACTACTTCGCACCTTTAGTTTATCATGATGGCATGAGGAGGGGGAGCACGTATGTGCTCTTCTAGTTTTCTTCCATGGACCTGTTTGATACTTCGGTCATCATGTAATTGTGCTACATATTTTTATATATGTCTCTTGGAGACTTTTGGAGAACTTTTTGTAACTTGATCATGAATGGACTTTGATTATTTTCCTGATTTTGTCTGGAGATACTTATGCGATTCATCTAGCACTGTGCTTACTGTTGTCCCACCCATAGTACTTTCTAGGAGTATAATGTGATTCACTTTCACATTCAGTTCACTTTCCTCTTCTGACGTTCTGTGTTTCTTTCGAGCGCTACCTTCTCAAACTCTCTTTTATTGCTGCCACCTGTCAACAATCTTTCAGCCAGCCAGGGCTCTGTCCATCAATCACTACTGGACTCACTTCAGAACAGTCTTTGTATTGTCTCATTACATTCATGACATTTTTAATATTGGAATTTTCTGTATATCTGCTGCTGTCCCTTCGTCATCATGGAGCTGATCCAGTCTAGTGGAGGAGTATCTAGGAGGAGCAGGACAGACAGAATGATAGGGCAGGTCCAAGCTATTTGACTTGTGACGTACGGGACATTTAGAGACTTTAAAGTTGTGTAACTTAAAAGATAAATGCACAACAGAGAATCTTTTATGGATTTTGGAAGGCCAGTCGTGACCTCTTTATTCATAAAAAAAATTAGTGATCTACAATTCCATTAACGATGTAATATTTTAATTAATATGCACTGTGACGTACGGGACCAGACGAAAGCTGATTTTTTTTGAAAAAAAGTTTGTCATTAAAACTCTGTGAATTGGAATAAGCTGGAAATCTCTCATTACCATGTTTTCATTGTGAATCTTATTAAGTTTCAATAGCCATGAATGAAATGGTTGAATTCATTTGTGGTATTATGTAATACATGTAGCTCAAAATATAAACAACCGCGCTGTGATGTACGGGACATGTGACGTATGGTACATTTGTCCAAGTGTAAAACGAATGGGGAAAGTGAAATTTCATCAAAATTTATAATTAAATTGATGCAAACCAAAGTAAGTTAAGTTTTACATGGTTTATCATCATACATGTACTTGCCAACTTTAGAAGAAAAAAAAAAGAATCCATTTTTCACGCAGAGTAACGAGCGTGTGACATTTTGCGCGGGAAGGGTGTGGGGGTACCCCCATGCCACGGTTAGAAATTTTTGGAATTTTAGAACATGAAATGGGGGGCTTTCCTTCACTTTTGAAGTGCCTTTTACCTGTCCACAAAGAAGAAAAATATCTTACTTTTGTCCCAAAGTAATGAAATATGAAACAGGAAAACCAACAAGATTCATTTCATGAAATTGTACCATATTTTTTTACTTCAAAAACATGTATTTCCATTACAATAATAACTGGATATTTCTCAGAATACTCCTTTTATTTCTAAATAATTTTGGCTTTATTTCACGAAAACAGACTAACAGTCTCAATGCATATATAGGTAACTTACACATGAACTTATGCAATTGCAAATGCACCGGTACGGTACTCACTAACCCAGGGAGCTCCGACCCACGAAGCGGGCGGGCCGCGACTGGGCTAGGTACCGGTACTCAGTCACTGCCCACTGCACTCATGCACTGTCTGTATAACGATCGGAATCACAGTCAGAACTCACATTCACAATCCAAACGACGCATTGGGGAGTAGCCCGCATTGGCGACGGTATCCAGTTTCCACACACTAAATTTGTAACTTTGGCTTCAAAATTTCACGGAATCCGACGATCGTTGAGCTGGATCTTACGTTTGCACACGTATGCACTTGCAGCGCGGTAACCCACGGAGCTCCGGCCCGTCGGTAAAGTGAAAAACTACGTACAAGAGTGTGTTCAGTTTTTTATGTTTTGTAATAGTACTTATTAATCATTCGTACAAATCATTGTACAAATACTCATGGTATTAACATAATCATATACAATGGATAAATTCAGTAACAAAAATTAACCACTTATAACCAATATAAATTCACAAAATCATACAATAGGTCATTTTCAAACGTGAGTGACACGACAATCGGAGAGGTTTAAGGGCTCATATCTTCAAACTTAAAGGTTATGAATCAATCATGACTACTATATTATATACAATGTAGGACTGGCATGGGCCACTACGAGTTTGATTTGAATTCAACAATTCGTTTAGTAGATATGATTAAAAAACGGTGCGTGAGTGACACGACAAATTTTGGACATGGGTTTCTGACCACTAACACATATGGTTGGATTCGTGCCCAAGTAGTTGTCATGGAGTACTGTGAGTACCAGTAAATGGACATAAATAGTGTACCTATCTAACACATATAGTCAAAATCAATCAAACCTCTATGGAAAATGGTACCCTCCTATATACCGTGAGTGACACGACATCCAAAACGTGAGTGACACGACTAGTGCAAAAATACATTTATCTCAACATTGAAAGTATTTTTTGCATGATGTAGAATAGTAAAATACCATTAACCAAAAAACAATCTTAATTACATAATAACTGCTTTCTTTTAAGTTCATAATATGTTATCCTGATGTTTTATTCTTGGTTTATGGTCATATTTGCCCATCAACTCACATTCCCTATACCATACCACATTGTCACACTAGGGCTTCTAGATACCACTCTCCTCTTTAGAGGAGGTGGGGGCACTTGAAGGAGGTGTTATTAGGTCTTGGCATTGACATCAACTCAAACATTCTTTTTGTGGCCTGATATCATTCAAAACTTTAACTCTTTCTCCCTATCTGTATATGAAAGTTTTATACAGGTTTATACAATTCAGCATCCACAACGGATGGAATAATTTTTCCTTGTATGAAAGGTATTCTCAATAGTCACTCACATCATCTGGCATGGTCTGGTAGCCAATGATGTCATGTATGACTCCCTTTTCTTGAAATATTGGATTACAATATTATTCTCCTTTAATATTTTTATAGGCATTGTCCAAATAGGACATGGCAATTTAAATGTCTTTTTTGGTACCAAACCACAATCACGTTGCTGCACACTTCTGATCATGGACTATCAGCAAATCGCCTTGAGAAAATTGGAAATTCAACTCAACAAGCATAGGTTTTCTCCTGAACACTGCTTGTATGTGGACCCTCCCAAGTCAGTACATGTAGGCACTGTACCAAAATTCAGAGCTATGCTTTTTGCTGGAATTTGTAAGCGCCTTTTCATTGCTAATTATTTGATCATATACCATACCATGGGAATCCAGGGAAAGCCACAAGGTGAAAGACGCAGTCAGTACTTGATTCTTGCAGTCTGCTAATATTACATAACAACTACAAGTCATTAGCCTTTCCTTTTCTAAGCCCTTGGATGTCACACTAAAATCCAATTCAACATCCCAACCAGGCTCCCTTTATACCTCAATAGCTTTTTCCCCTGGAGGTCCAGCTCTGTTCTTATCAGGGTTCCCCCCACCAAAAAAAAAAAAAAAATTGATCTACTGGTACATGGCAACCCATCCAAAGTTGCTGAAATCAAAATGCGGTCTCGGTTGGGACTTGTTGGGACCTACATGAACATGCATCATTTTGTTGTAATGAATATGTGTAAATGCAAATCTGCTCTGAACACACATCGGCCCACTTACGGTAGTTTGCTGTTCATGCCCTACATGTAGTTAATCACTAGCGGTATGAATGGTGGCCGAACAAATAATGATTTTGAACTTGGCATGTAGCTGCTTCAAGCAATATCCAAGATGTTTGTTTTCTTGCAAATTTGTTTATTTCATGTCCTGGAATACAAGCTTTATGGCAAATGAAAAGGTTGATTTAATCAATCAGAAGGAAAAGAAAAGTATTTTCTTTTCCGAATTTGAAAAAATGTTTGGTGTTCATGGTGATCTCTTATATCACATGTACACTACTTTACCACTAAAATTTCTGCAAATTTCAAAAAAGGATCTGTGACTTTTCTAGCTGAGTATTATAACAAAGAAATAACATTACTCAAAAGAAAGGTGAACTTTCTGCTTATTTCTGTAATGGAGACAGAGAATGTTTGAGTAATACCTAGGTACATGTATGACTTGAACCATCACCATCACCAACCCTTTATGCATTGTAAATATGTCCATTGCTTAAGTATAGTGGTTTTTCTCTTGATACATTCATAATTTTGTGTTGATTATGTTGTTATATTCTTAATCACAGTACATTCACCAAAATATGAATTAGGATCTGAGTCTTCACACCAATGGAAAATTGTCAGGATTTTTTAAACCAAGGCAACCACGGAGAGGAGAGAAAATAGATGAACTCAATGTCAAATTCAATATTTCCATAAAAAGGTATAAAAATTAGGAAAATGGAGGAAATTATTAGCCTAAAATAGGCCTAAATGATGTCAGGAACAACATTTTGACTGTATCCCTGGTAAAACGCTTCAAAAATTACTTGATGTCCTTTTTTGTACACAATATAATACTGTGAGTGACACGACATTTCGTGAGTGACATGACATTGTGACACGACACAACTTTGACAGTTAATTTTAGCTTTACCTTAACACATTGGACCAAGTTACTTTATATACAATAAGGTACAGATAAACTGTATTTGCTCCAGTACTGGGACAAATTAATTTTCAGAATACACAGCTCTAGAAAACTTTTTGCATTTAAAACGTGAGTGACACGACAACCAGTTTTGAAAACTTCGAAACCCAATTTTTTTCAGAAAAACACTTCACAGAATTTTTTTTTGCTTTTTTGGAGTTAGAGACAATACACAGCTTGTATCTTGCCAACAAATGTGCCAACAAATGTGCTTCTAATACAAATTTTATATTGTGATAGGCAAGGCTCCACATTAACTTTTTTTGCATATATATGTAACTTACACATGAACTTATGCAATTGCAAATGCACCGGTACGGTACTCACTAACCCAGGGAGCTCCGACCCACGAAGCGGGCGGGCCGCGACTGGGCTAGGTACCGGTACTCAGTCACTGCCCACTGCACTCATGCACTGTCTGTATAACGATCGGAATCACAGTCAGAACTCACATTCACAATCCAAACGACGCATTGGGGAGTAGCCCGCATTGGCGACGGTATCCAGTTTCCACACACTAAATTTGTAACTTTGGCTTCAAAATTTCACGGAATCCGACGATCGTTGAGCTGGATCTTACGTTTGCACACGTATGCAAAGGCAACCACGGAGAGAGAAAATAGATGAACTCAATGTCAAATTCCATATTTCCATAAAAAGGTATAAAAATTAGGAAAATGGAGGAAATTATTAGCCTAAAATAGGCCTAAATGATGTCAGGAACAACATTTTGACTGTATCCCTGGTAAAACGCTTCAAAAATTACTTGATGTCCTTTTTTGTACACAATATAATACCGTGAGTGACACGACATTTCGTGAGTGACATGACATTGTGAGTGACACGACACAACTTTGACAGTTAATTTTAGCTTTACCTTAACACATTGGACCAAGTTACTTTATATACAATAAGGTACAGATAAACTGTATTTGCTCCAGTACTGGGACAAATTAATTTTCAGAATACACAGCTCTAGAAAACTTTTTGCATTTAAAACGTGAGTGACACGACAACCAGTTTTGAAAACTTCGAAACCCAATTTTTTTCAGAAAAACACTACACAGAATTTTTTTTTGCTTTTTTGGAGTTAGATACAATACACAGCTTGTATCTTGCCAACAAATGTGCCAACAAATGTGCTTCTAATACAAATTTTATATTGTGATAGGCAAGGCTCCACATTAACTTTTTTTGGTGGTGGCCCGTTCGGGCCACCAAAACCTTCAAATTATATTTTTTGGTGGCCCATTAGTAAAGCTTGGTGGCCCGAAAAATATAAAGAAAAACATTAATCAAAAATGAATAAAACAAATTGAATTCTGCAGTCACTAACACGTACCACTATTCTTTGTACATCTTGTATGTAAATCATGCTTGCTGTTATTTTACGTTGCTTATTTTCTGGTAATATATGAATTGTTCTATCATTGTAAATTATATGAAATGATTGAAAGAGAATAAAAGAATTGTATTGTTCCCAGGTTGTGGGGACTTTTAATCTCCATATCGACACACACTCATAATGGTAAAGTAATAACATGTAAATAGTGCATATAGCAAACTCAGATAGATTTACAAAAGAAATCAAAAATTGTAAAAAATGAATAAGTGAAATAAAACAAAAGAAAAAATGAAGAAAGAAAAAACAAAGAACAGGGAAAAAACATTTGAGAAAAAAAAAAAAGAAAATGTAAGAAAAATGAATAAGACAAAATTATCAAAAAATGGGGAAAATTATTATTATTATTCCGTAGAAACATGTTCTTTAATCAGGCATATTCAATGGGAAGGGTATAAATGGTTTAATCACTGTAAAAAAATGAAAGAAAAATGAGAAAACGGCAAAAATTATCTGTAAAAAACAGTGAGAAAATTCCTTCCATATATGTGACAAAATGATGGGAAAATTCACATTTCATATCAATGAAATGCCTTCCCAAAGTATTTACTTCCTTAAGAGTGGTTTAAGAAGTCATTTGTAAACAAGAAAGAAAGAAGCTGCCTATTTATTTTTGGCTAGAAGAGACACAGCTTCGAAATAAACCAAATATCAACATACATACAAATGCACATATGGGACTGTGATGTACTCTCCTATGTGTTTTATGTGTATTAATGCATTTGGAAATCAGTCTTTTTGAGTCAAAAGAGAGGTCATAATTCCTCCTTTTAATGCTTGCAGATAATCAGGTTTCAGTAATATGGCCTGTAGAAGGGCATTTCATCGGTGTAAAATGTGACTTTGACGTAGATTTTCAAAGTTCTGGGGAAGATTTCTAAGCAGGAACATTCCGTATCGCAGCTCCTTGAGTCTGAATAGTCTGCTCGCGCACAGCTAGCTGCAGTGGTTTCATGCATGCAAAGCTCAGAAAGACAGCCGGCACGGCCGGCTGAATAATAGTTACTGTATGCTAGCAGTAGGCCTACGTACTGTCATGACTATGCAATCTTTGTGTTTGTGTATTTGTGTGTAGATTAACAAAAAAGGCGCATGATTTTGGCTTGCAATTGGAACTGTAGAAAGTTGATAAATACATGCAAAATCGGGAGAAAAATTGCGCTACTTTGAAAATTATTGGTTGCCCGATTCGGGCCACCAAAACTTAACATTTTTTCAATAATGGTTGCCCGAGATAAATTTTTGGTGGCCCCACCGCTAATGTCGAGCCTTGTGATAGGCAATATGTGAATTTTAATGCAAAAATCAACATTTTGTAACATTTAATTTCCCTTGCATTAAATTCCATGTATCTCAAGACATAATTAATAATTTTATGTAAATGAAATGGAAAAATATACTTTAAGATGTCTAGTTTCAAAAAACATTGTAAAGCCTAATGATTTCTAGCAAGTTTTAATTTTCACCCCCATGTCCACTTTTGTTTGAAAATGACCAATAATTATGTAGAAAATTTATTACTCAACATTGTTAAACTGAATGAAATTTACAATAAAAAAAGGGTTCGAGTGCACCCACAGACACACACAGAAGAGACATAAAACAATAAGACAGTACAACAAAAAAAATACAAAAACAAATTAAGAAAAAGCAGAAGGAAGGAAAATAGAGAAAAAAAAGGAAAGAAAAGAAAGGAAAGAAGTAACAAGCAAAGTAATAAAAAGAGGACAGTCTACAGTGACAGACAGACCAGCCAACCCCGCAGGTGTGGAAACCGGGCAAAACCATCCCTCTCTCATCCTTCTTAATTGTTTTTTACGTGTTCCCACTTTTTATAATGCTGTGTTAATGTTTTTCTCTCGATAGCAATTTTCTTTTCTTCTTCTTTACTTTTAAAAAGCTTTACTTGAATCTCTTCAGCAGTTGGTAGTTTATGATTCCCCCTCCCGTGACATATTAAAAATTTGATAAGTAAAATGATATGATTTAATAATTGTCTATTTTCTGATGTCTCGTCTAATCCAACATGGATATCCTTCCACTGTAAGATTTTAAGAATCGGAAATTTTAATATATTACTACACAATCTCCATAATACTTTAACCATTTCACATTCATAAAAAATATGTCTATAAGTTTCTTCATCTTTACCGCAAAAAGAACATTCATTACTCGATGTAAATCGAAACCTATATAAATGGTGGTTAACAAAGACAATATTGTATAATAATTTATATTGAAACTCTCTTAGCTTATTATCTAATGTGCAAAATCTTGGACGATAAAATACTCTCTCGATTTCTTTTTCAGACATGTTATATGATGATTCGAGATTGTAAAAACTGACAGGAGTGTCGGCAATTTTGCTTATACAGGATCTATACAGCTGTTTTGAACAAACTGACTCAAACTGGAAAACATTTTTAGAGAAAATAAATTCAATCTTCAAACCATCAACTAAGGTATTATTTTTTAATTTGTTATTTTTTAATTCAGTTAATGGAAAAAACATGCTATTTGGGATATCGCGATATCCAGGTGTCCGCAAGCTTCAGATTGGTCTAACCTTCGCTCCAGCCGTTTTTTCAATATTATCAATGTAAAAATTAATGAAAATCAGAATTATGGAGTTGATATTCGTAATGCGGAATTGGCAATAAAAAATCGGGATGATTCCCCCAAAATCGGAATGGTTGGCAAGTATGTATCATGATTGATATATATTTCTCTAATAGCATACACTGAAACAAGACACAGCAAACACTTTACGACCTTATAAATATTATGAAAGAGGCCTTGCAAATAATTCCATGTGTTAAACGAATGGGGAAAGTGAAATTTCATCAAAATTTATAATTAACTGGATGTAAACCAAAGTAAGTAAGTTTTACATGGATTATTATGATTTATATATTTCTATTATACAATTAAACAAAACATAAAAAAACTTGATGACCTTATAATTATGAAAGATTTAATTAATGAATTAACTAATTAATAATAATTAATGTTATTTATTACAAATAGTAACTTTATTATCAGCCTTTTACCAATATTCAACCTCTGATATGATATCATTTATTTCAATTTACATTATCTTTGCTCCTTATTAAAAAATAACCCTAATTAGAATTACATAGAAATCCTATGTGTAAAGTATGGTGTGTCCCGTACGTCACAAAGATTCATTAGCTGATATAATTAAACAGGAAATTAATTCAGTAAATTCACTTTAATTTTTGGATGTATTGTAATATAAATTAGAACTTTCCAAAGTGTGAAGAAAACTGTTCAACTTTTTAATTAGAATCTAAAAAAACATATGCCAAATTGTGATGTATGGGACACTGCCTGTTGGACACCACATAATTAACTTAATTAATTTTCAAAATTATTTTTTTCTCAAATGTTTGCATGAACTTAGTACTACAAGTCCCCACAGAAATATTTTCAAATATATAATTTGCATTATCTGCAGATCAAAAAATGTGATGTCCCATATGTCACGCTAATTAATGATTTCTTGGAATCGTGACCTTGGCATTCATTAACTTTACGTTTTCAGAAGAAAAAAAATATAGGGGAAAAAACTTCAGAGTATAAGCTTCAAAATGACATACAATATGTTAGATTTAAGCAAAGATTTAATTTTGGCTTCAGAGGGGACAATAGCTTGGACCTGCCCGATAGATGAAAGCTGGAGGCGGGAGGTCTGGCTGCCAGGGGTGCCCATGGACCTACTAGAGATCGAGGCTGAAGTAGAGGGACTCCATGACTGACGAATAGACTTTTATGCAGTATTGTAGTTTGTAGCATCGTAGTTAAAGTTTACGTTTTTAATTGAGTTTCTTTTATCCACGTTTGTCTTTGTATTTTGTTTCTTTTGTTAAACACTGTTTGTTGGTGTGGGACTACACTGAGATGAATGTATTGGTACTTTATTTTCTAAGTTCTATAATATGTTCTCATAATGTCAACACAATTTCTCAGTATGTTAGTCTTCCAGCGATAAAGCGTTTGAAATATTTACGCTCGCCTATTTTGTACATAACTATCATAACTATGTAGCAACCTTTCAAGCCTAATAATGTCAACCTAGCAACAAATCCTGGTCCAAATTATAAATTTCCATGTAGAAAATGTCAAAAGCCTGTGAAAAAAAACCAAACTGGCCTCCTGTGTTCTACTTGTAATAAGTGGCACCATTCCAAATGTGAAGGCATACATGTAAGTGACCACGAGTACACAAGATTATATTACAACCCTAGTGAATGTTGGACTTGTTTAACATGCTCCTTACCGCCTTTTAGTGATTCCTTATTTTTGCACCCCATTCGAACAGATGGTAATACCACACCGCTTTTGCCTCCCACTGAACATGTAAATAATACCCCACCTCCTGATAAAACAACAGTGTATGAGTCCTTTGAAGAAAAATTTGAAACAAAAGGGTTACATTTCATTTAAACGTGAGATCAATATTGAATAAAATATCAGAATTTCGGCTTCTTTTTTCTAAACGTAAAATAGCTATTATTGCCATCACTGAAACATGGTTAAACTCATCTGTAAATGATGAAGATGTATAAATAGATACTGTATATTACGTAAAGATCGTGAATGTGGGCTAGGTGGTGGTGTTTGTCTGTACATAAGAAACGACATTGCATTTAATATAAGAAAAGACTTGACTTCAAGAAATATTGAATCATTGTGGATCAATATCTTATTGCCTCGGACAAAGCCCATTACACTGGGTGCTCTTTACAGACCCCCTAAAGATAATTTCATTGAATCACTCTCTGACACTATAGATAAATTTTAAAAAGATGAATAGATTATATAGGGACATGAATATTTGCCTTTTGAAAAAGTCTCCTTTATCCCAGAAATATGAGAATATACTTAAAGTGGTTTAAGCCAACTTGTAAAGCTGCCCACACGTACAACTCAGACATCTTCCTCCCTGATAGATCACATACATGTATTATGTAGTAAAGTAGAGCATATTAGTCAAAGTGGTGTTATTGACCTAGGTATAAGCGATCATTTATTAATCTATTGTTCAAGAAAGATTGTAAGGCCCGTATTTGGGCACCACAGAACTGTATCCATCAGGAGATTAAAAGGTTATAATGTAGACGATTTTAACTTAAATTTATCCCGATCAGACTGGTCCAAGGTAACTGAATGTAACGATGTAAATATGGCTTGGGCAAATTTTAAATCTATGTTCTTATCAATTATAGATATGAGCGCACCTCTGAAAGAGGTAAGAATCAAGCAATCAACTGAAAAATGGATGAACCATGAAATTATTGTTTTAATTAAGAGAGAAATGTAGCTTATACAAGTATGAAAAGGAATCTTGGCAATTTAGACCTTGAAAAAAAATATAAAGTTTTAAGGAAGTTAGTTCAAAGGAAGGTAAGAAGTGCCAAAAACGAACAAATTGAAGAAAACAAGCATGACTCTAGAAAATTGTGGAAGAATTTGAAAGGTTTAGGTCTAAAAAGTAAAAGGAAATCTGACCAAAAAACAGTTATTAACGTGCAAGGTGAATTAAGTCATGATAAGGCTAAAATTGCAAATAAGTTTAATCGTTACTTTACGACTGTGGCCGAAAAGCTAGTTTGTAAATTACCAGTAAATACAAACAAATTCCATGCAGAAAGTGACCAATTTCAAAAGTTTTATGAGGAAAAGGGTATTTCAAAAAGTAGTTTACATTTTTCCCCTGTTACAGAAAAATTTGATTTAGACGAACTAAATAGGTTGAAAATATCAAAAAGTACTGGTCTAGATATGATACCTGCAAGATTTCTAAAAGATGGGGCAAGAAATTTGTACAAACCTTTAAATTATGTTATTAATTTATCTCTTATGTCTTCTACCTTTCCTGATGATATGAAATTTGCAAAAGTTACCCCGCTACATAAAAAGAAAGATAAAACTGACGTTAGTAATTATAGGCCTATAAGTGTATTAAGTGTAGTGTCGAAAATCTTGGAAAAATCTGTTCATGCTCAACTGGAGAAACACTTTCAAGAAACCAATCTAATATATAACTTTCAGTCCGGCTTTCGTAACGGATATTCCACTGAAACTTGTTTAATACATTTAACAGATTTTAACAGGAATGAAATTTCACATGGGCGCATGGTTGGAATGGTTCTCCTAGACTTACAAAAAGCCTGTAAATCATAACATACTTTTGAAGAAATTGGAAGTGATGGGTTTAGACTCTGCATGTGTGACATGGTTTAGATCATATTTATCTAACCGTCATCAAGTAGTTACCATGCAGACGGTTCTTTCTGATTCACTGCCTATTAAATGTCTTACATCAATGATATGTGTACTTGTATTTAACGAATCTAAATTAATGTTATATGCTGATGATAGGGTCTTGCTATATTCGGATACAAATCCCAAGATAATTGATAATTTAAACTTAGTGCAGATTTGGCAAATTGCATTGAATGGATGTCTGAAAAGCTTAGTTTACATGTTGGGAAAACAGAAAGCATTTTATTTTGTTCGAAACGCACGATTTCAAGGTTTCATATAATAATCAGGTAATTGACAGAAAAGATTCAGTGAAATATTTGGGAATTAATTTAACAAGTAACCTATCATGGACGGGTTCGGTAGACTCAATCGTCAAAAAGGCAAATTCGCGCTTGAAATTTTTGTATAGATATCAAACCTGTTTGAATATGAAGTCTAGACGTATTTCATGCTTTGCGTTAATACAATGTCTATTCGACTATGCTAATGCGGGATGGTACGATAGCCTGGGTGTTACGGATAAGAAAAAACTAAGAATAATCCAAAATAAAATTGTGAGATACATAAATGTTTTAGGACCAAGAGCACATGTCGGATGTAATGAACTTGAAAGGGCAGGATTACTTCATGTAGATCACAGATCACAACAATTAGTATTACACCACGTGCATAAAATATTCTATTCGGATACATTAATTACATCATTATATAGCAAATAATCTCACCCGTGTATCAAATATCCAAAGGTACGGTACTCGAAATAGTAATTTTAATTTTGTTTTACCAAAACGTGAAGGACATATAGGGAACACTTTTTATTTTAATGGCATCCAATCTTGGAATGCTCTTCCCAATAAAGTAAAAGCAGTTAAAATATTTTCTCAATTTAAGAGTGCATTAAAGAAGCACCTAAAACTGGAAGCTACTTGGGAGTAATATTACCATTAAAAATCACACATTTTGTAGTTGTTTTTTACTATTGTAGATAATGTATACATTAGGGTATGTTAAAATATAATCTTGTTTCACATATTAGGATTGTTGTTTGCTTCAGATGTTTGCATATCATATCATATATGTATTTTTTTTTTACCATATTCCAGTTTTGTTACAATATATATATATATAAATCATCTTTATTTCATAGTCAAATAGAGAAGTTACAATAAACCCAGGTCCTCTGCCAGTGATTATGGGACAAACTCCCCTTCACTGGCAATAGGCAGGGTGATAATACACAATATTGATTGAACACGTACAATTCATAAGGTACAATACATATAGTAAGATTTAACACATAATTTACATTACATAAGAAAGCTGAATATATACTTGACTAAACATGACTAAATGGAATGACGTAGAGTATGCAGAAAGTGACAAGCATGTTAAATGAAAAAGAAAGGTGACTGTCTCAAGATATATATACATATAGGTACGCATAGCCACAACGAAAACAGTGTACTGTACGTACTTATTCAAGTTCATAGAATGTTGTTATGATAAATATTTCCATTATGTGAACTATTGTAATTATGGTGTTTTAAAATATGATAGACTAATAAATGAAAAAAAAAATTCAAGTTGTTTATCCTGATTGACATTTGGAAGTTATACATATTACAGATAATCCATTGATTTAATCAAATATATTGTTTGAATGATTCACATTCTATGTATGTTACCATTAGACGGTAAGTATACATGTAATTGTTTCATAAACGTCACTGAAGCGTTGTGGCCCAGTGGATTGTAGAGCGTTGTGGCCCAGTGGATTAGTCTTCGGACTTTGAAACAGAGGGTCGTGGGTTCGAATCCCAGCCATGGCATAATTTCCTTCAGCAAGAAATTTGTCCACGTTGTGCTGCACTCGACCCAGGTGAGGTAAGTGGGTACCTGGCAGGAATTTATTCCTTGAAATGCCACCGCGCTGTAAAAGGCTGCGGGGCTAAAGCCAGGGTAATATCCAATGAAGCGGATAGGGACGCATTTGGCAGTGATATGCGCTATATAAGCGTGTTGGTATTGTAAGAGTTGAATTTTGCCTTATTTGATATAATTGTTTATTTCACACTTTGCTTTCCATACTTCACTACCATTTCTATACCATTGTCACACACCTGTTTCTCTCATTCCTTAGTTTCTTCATCACATTCCATTGCCATTCCAACTCCATACAGCTTCACATGTTTCTATTGTCATTTTCTCATTTACATTCAGAACATTCTTCTTCATTCATATCATCCTATCTCATCCTCATTGGTTCACCTTTCACCCTTGGTTCTTCCACTTTTCTGGGTTCTTCCATTCTCTGTTTCTCTATTGGTTGAATTTATCATGTGACTTTATTTTTGAATATATTTGAATGTATAATTTGTGAAGGCAATGCCTAGTGAGGTCTGCATTGCAGACCAATAAATCAGAACCCTACTACACTACATTTGGTCAACATCTTTATTTTTGGGTTGGCTTGCTTATGACTGCGAGGAAGACCTGTTAGAACCCCCGGCCACACTACAAACTGGTAGCAGCGGTGTCTCCCTAACTTCAGGCAGAGTTTGCAGCCAGTGATAGCCCTACCAAGCTAATTTCACCTGCTTTAACTGACATGTTAGCTCTTCCTCCTTCATTAAAGCTATTTGCCTCCAGTCCTGATTTGTACTCAGCCAAATCTCACCCTACTTCATGTGCATAGACTTCGATATACTCATCGCGGATTTAGTACTTCAAGCATTTTGCATCCTGCTTCAAGTCTTGATTTCTCCCTTCATCTTGAATTTTAGCGGAGTAAATTTGTCTACATGTTTGAGTAAGTCTACCACCATTTTGTCAGATATCTTATATATTTGATGTCATCCTTCATCATTTATTTCTCCAGTTATTTATTAGTATGCAACTTTAATATGAGATAGTATTTTCATCCTTTGCATGATTAGTAAGCTCCCTCCTTCATTAAGACACATTTATGCTGTTTATGAAAGTTGATCACCCTTCTTCATTTACATAATCTTGTACAGCATTGTCTGGTAGTCTTAATTCATCATGGCAATGTTTCGCCTCGAGTTGCCAGAGACTTTCACTGGAGGTCAAGATTTTCACCAATGGGTGAAAAGATTTGAAGTTGCAGTTGACTCAGTAGGCAGTAGTAATGCTCAGAAACATAGCTTACTTCCTTCCAGACTTTCAGGTTCAGCGTTTACTGTCTGGGAAAATATTCCTGATTCTGATAAGAAAGACTTTGAGAAAGTAAAGACAAATCTTTCAGAAATATTTGGCAGAACAACATACTTAACAAACTTCCGTTCTTGTGTTACTGCATGGACTAGACAGCCCCTAGAACCTATTGAAGTGTTTGCAGCAGCTATTTCAACTTTAGTTGGTGAAGCTTTTCCCAAGTACGATGAGGAAGCTCAAGATGGAGAGAAGTTTCGTCGCTTCATGGCAGGCTTAGACTTACAGCTGAGGAGAAAGCTATATGAACACGGTGTCGAATCTTTCAAGCAAGCCGTTAATACTGCAGTTCGCATAGAACAAGCATCACTTTTGGGTCAGCCTGATAGTACTCAGATTCAAGTGGCTGCTACATCCAAGTCTGAGAACTCAAACGAAGCACTCATGCAGCGTATTGCCTCCTTAGAGGAAAAGATTGAAACACAATGTCAGGTCGCTCAAGATCTCCTTCCTCCTTCGAGAAAAGACCACATGACAGAAATTATCATCGGTCACCATACTCAAGTCCAAATAGGTACTCACGTGTTGATGATAGATCATACCATCGTCGGTCAGCATACTCAAGTCCGACTAGATACTCCCGTCGTGATGATAGGCAATATCATCGTCATCGTTCACCCTCATCTAGTCCGACAAGACATGGGTACTACCAACATAAGCATACTTACCAGCAAGAGAGATCACGTCACAAATCATATCCTCATTCTTATCGTGATTCCTCCCTTCATCGATCAGACTCGCCTAGAAGGAATTTCTCGTCGCCCTCATCTAGTCCGACAAGATACTTGTCGCACTCACAGTCATCTTCTCCTTCAAACCAGATATGCCGAGAAGACGTTCCCCTACTCCGCCCAGAAGGCAACGGAATGTTCGCTTCAACGACCAAGCTGATAGAACTTACCAGGGAAACTACCATTAGTTGGTGATACGGGCCACTCATCAACTCCCACAACTACGGCCCAAGTAAACAAAGAAAATGGATCTGAGTGTTCACCACAACAACCACCCTTCATCCCTGTAATCCTTGACAACACGTCTTGGCGTACTTAGACTGCGGATCATACACCTCCCTAGTCAGCAGTGATTTCTATGACTCGATACCAAAGTCTCAGAGAAGCCCTCTAGTGAAATCCACTGTTGCAGCAACGTCTGTCACCAAACAACTTCTAGACATCATCCGTACTACATCTTGGTAATACTACACGACGACATACGTTCATGGTCGCCAGAGGAATAAGCCACCCTGTCATCTTAGGTTGGGATTTCTTTTGGAGAAACGACACAGTACTCTCCACCACTACGTTCACCATGCCAGGTGTGACGATACCTCTAGTCGACAAGCACCGTTACCAAGCCCCTTTCAAGTGTATTGTTACACTGGTAGGACAAGTCTCTATACCAGCAATGAGTGAGATACATGTATGTCCAAGGCAGACTAGAACCTCAACAACCAGACCTAATCCCGCAAGGATATGATGGTATCTTTGAGCCAACATTACAAGAATATCATTCTGTAGCTGGTGCCAGATCAGTGAACACAGCCCAAGATGGTCTCATCCTTGTTAGACTGGTCAATACATCTCAAGAAAAGGTTGATCTTACAGGTAACACCACCCTTGGTCATTTCCACTCACTGACCAGTGATCCAGAAGAAGAATACAAGATCTTCGATAAGGTGATTGCAGCTACCCAAGAGGCAAAACCAATCTTACCAGTAGATGACATGCTTTCCAAATCAGACCTTACCAAGGAACAGTATGACAAGACCAAGCAAGTCCTAAATTCCTATGCTGATGTGTTTAGCTCATCTCAAGATGATATAGGACAAGCTGATGTCTACCACAAGATAACCACAACGACTGACACACCCATCCGTCAAAGAGCTTATCGCACATCACCTACCATGCAATGTGAAATCCAGAGACAGGTAGATGATCTTCTTGAACGTGGAATTATCGAAGAAAGCCACAGTCCTTGGTCAAGTCCTATAGTGATGGTAAAGAAAAAGGACAACACATACAGATTCTGTGTGGATTACAGAGCTCTCAATGCCGTCACCATCAGAGACTCTCACCCAATACCTCGTCAAGATGATTCTGTTGATGCCCTTTCTTCGTCATCCTACTTCAGTGTCATGGATCTTTCAAGTGGGTATTGGCAGATAAGACTTGACCCAGAAAGTAAAGAGAAGACAGCCTTCACCACCGGTACTGGCTTATATCATTTTAATGTCATGCCATTCGGCTTAGTAAATGCACCAATGACATTTCAGCGGCTTATGGAATCTGTCTTACATGGTCTGCATTGGTCGACTTGTCTCATATACCTCGACGACTGTATTGTGATGGGTAGAAGCTTTGAAGAACATCTCCAAAACCTCCAAGAAGTCCTCCAGTGCTTCAAAGACGCCGGATTGAAGTTGAAACCTACCAAATGCCAATTTCTACAGAAGTCACATATCTAGGCTATGTAATTGGTACACAAGGAGTGCTTCCAGATCCAAACAACACAGCCAAGGTTGCAGCATGGCCAAGACCCAAGAATCCTTCACAAATTAGATCTTTCTTAGGCCTTGCTTCATTCTATATCGTTGATTTATTCCAGGCTTTGCCCAAGTTTCCACACCTCTTACCAATCTGACGCACAAAGGAATGCAATTCGTCTGGAATGCCGACTGTGAAAACGCCTTCATCAAACTGAAGATGGCACTTACCAATCCACCCATACTAGCATTTCCTAACTTCAACAAGACTTTCAACATAGCCACAGATGCTTCTTGTGATGCTGTTGGAGCTATTCTCTCCCAAGTCCAAGATGGAAGAGAACACGTCATAGCCTACTACAGCCACAAACTATCAGAAAGTCAGAAGAAATGGTCTACGTACGATCGAGAATTGTGGGCCATTGTCTCAGCTGTACGACACTTCCGCCACTATCTTAGAGGCCAGCCTTTCTCGGTATACACAGATCACCAACCACTTCTAGGATACATGAAAGTACCAATCCAAGATGATGCAACTGGTAGACGTGCACGCTGGATAGTAGAATTGGATGCCTATTCCTTCAAGATCATACATCGCAAGGGACGCTCCAATCAGAATGCTGACGCACTCTCTCGACGTCCACACAACCACTCAAGAGATAACCAAACCAATCTCCTACATCAAGACCAAACCAGTTGTAATGTAGTTCACACAAGGTCTACTACAAAGTCTCACACTACTCAGGGATCGACTGAACACAAGTCCCAAAGTACTAACCAGACGCAACCAGAAAATTTTATTCTAGCCAATCAGCAATCTGAGTTGCAAGAATGCCAAGAACAAGATCCAGACATCAACCAGGTCAAGGAGTATGTCAAGTTTGGATATCGACCATCTGTCAGAGAAATACGTCGCTTCAATCCCCGTATGAGACGACTACTCTGGGAATACCCTCGTCTGACAATTAAGGGAAACATCCTCTATCGTATGAAATATGATAGACTTGGCACAACGATACTTCAACCAGTCATACCTCAAAAACTCATTCCTAAAGTACTCGAAGAACTTCATGGACATCCTTCATCAGGCCATTTTGGAATTCAGCGCACACTTCATCGAGCAGAAGCCACTTGTTACTGGCCATTCATGAGACGAGATATTACCAACCATTGTTCTACTTGTATGGCATGCGAGTCGTTCAGGTCACCAAATCCAAAACACCAAGCCCCATTACGAAGTATAATGACTGATCACCCTTTTCAGATGATCTTCGCCGACATCGCTGAACTCCCTATTTCTCGTCGTGGATATCGCTATATACTAGTCATCACCGACCACTTCACAAAATATGTCAACATCTACCCTATGAGTAACCAAACTGCCGAGACGGTCACCAAGCACATCTTTGAAGACTACGTCACAGAGCATGGTGTGCCAGAAACTTTGCACACCGACCAAGGTCGACAGTTTGAGTCGAGGCTCGTACAACAACTTTGCGAAAAACTTGGAATTCGTAAATCCAGATCTTCGCCTTACCATCCTCAAGGTGCTGGAATGGTCGAATGAGCAAATCGTGTGATCAAAGAGCAATTAGCACGATACGTCGCTGACAAACGTGGAGATTGGGATTCTCACCTCCCTCAACTACAACTTGCATACAACTCAAGTGTCCACTCCACAACAGGACTTAGTCCCTACTTCCTTCTTCATGGAAGAGAAGCTCGAGTTCCAGTGAACATAACATGTCCAGTTCCAGCCCAGCAACATACTACCTCACCAGAACAGTATGTTATAGCTCTCCAACAACGTCTTAAGAAAGCATTTCATTATGCCAAGCAAAAGTCTGAACTAGCCCAAAAGCAGCAGAAAGTAGGTTACGACATGAAGACTCGTACCATCAAGTACTCTGTTGGAGACCTAGTTTGGCTTCATGACCCAGCAAATGCCAGACACAAGTTACAACCAAACTGGACCGGACCATTTTCCATTATGTCTTCCTCAGAAGATGGTCTGAACTATCGTATTGAAGATATCCACAATCATAGAATACAGAAGGTAGTGCATCATAACAGACTGAAACTCTTCCGATCAAAGCTACCTCAACAATCCAAGTCTAGGAAAGAAGGTGGAACTCATCCAACCATCCCTCCTTCAACCTCAAAACTTCCTTCAAACTCACAACCTCCTTCAAGTTCTCAATCTGATCCTCAAACTTCCTTCATCGAATGGTCAACTACCAAACCACAACTGACGACAGATACTGACCAACCATCATGGTCAGGGCATTCTGTCTCTACACGTGATGCCCAACGTCCTCCTTCATCTGACCAACCTTCATGGTCAGGGCAATCTCGTTCCACACCAGATGTACAACGTCCTCCTTCATCTGACCAACCTTCATGGTCAGGACAGTCTCGCTCAACATCCTCCTTCATCTGACCAACCTTCATGGTCTGAATTGTCATCACCAGATGTTCACCCCCAGTCTACAGCTGACCAACCATCTAGGTCAGAGCCCATCCAGCCGAGGCGAGAAGTTCGTAGAACTGACCGGAGTCAGTCAGATGACCAACTACTTCCAAACCCCTCTGATGAGCGCGGACCACATCTTCCTAACCAAACCCCAGGTCCATCTGATGTCAGACACCATGATGCCCCTCAAACTCAACCCCATGGCAAATATCTCAAACGAACTGTAAGAACATTTGAAGAAAATGAATATTCGGAACGTTAAATATTTTATAACATTTTGATCAAGCAATCGTTTGAAATATATGCTATTTTTTTATGTTATATTATGTGACATTTGAATTAATTGCATGTGCATCATGTATTTTCATAAATGCATCAATATTTTCGTACTATTACAAAACCATTTTATGCTCTTTTTACATAATGGGCTACTTTTTCTTCTTTTATATTGCGGAAATTAGGTATTTTGCTTGTATACAATGTACATGTACCAAGTCATCTGTTAACATGTACAAAAAAAATTGGACGATTTTGATATACATAGCTTTAACAAATTTTTTTTTCACTTTCATACTAGGTTAATTATAGATTGTTCAGTTTGATACAGTTCAATACTTTTAGAAGTTATTGTTTTAAAGAATCAAGTTATTCAAATTGTACTTTTGCGAACAATAACAAAACAGTTCAAAAGTTTAATAAAAACTTATATTTTCTTTCATTTTGAAATTTTCCAAATAAAAGATCATGTGATGTATAGTTTATTTAACAGAAAAGAAAAGTTTATTATTATGTATGTTTTCTTTTCATATTCAAGCACATTCAAACATATTTCAAAAGTTTATTTCAAAGAAAAAAAGAGTCAATTTAGTGATCCGAGCATTTCATTTTGCATCCGCAAAAGAAAATATTGGTATAAAAGAATACTTTTGTTATTCAGTTCTAGTTATTGTACAGATTACTGTATATTGTGCTTTATACATGTAGATAACGGCAAGAAAAAAAAGTTATATTTCTTGCTTTGTATTGAAAAATGACTAAACAACTTTGCCATGTACATAAATTTATGTTAAAAAAAATGCATTTATTGAAATGAAAGAAATGAAAGAAATACACATGTTCTTGTATATCTATTGCAACTGACAGAAGAACAGCATTCATTGATCTTATATTTTGTTCAAATAAACAAGTGAAACCTTTTCATTTGTAAAAGAAGAAAAAAAATGATAAATGTTCTTTCTGGATAATTTCATTTTGGCAAATTTCAAATTATCAAAATCAGAAAACTTTTTGTTTTACTGACAGTTGCAAAAGTTGCAGATAATGCTTAAAAAATATATATATATTTATGGATTTCCTTCATCAAAAAAAGTACTCATCCTCATTTTGTGAATCAAAAAGTTTTCGGAAAACTACTTTTGACAAATAAAAAAAAAAAAATTATCAATTTGAAACTTATAAAAATGAGGACATTTTTAGCGAAGAAGGAAATTTATGTAAGAGTTGAATTTTGCCTTATTTGATATAATTGTTTATTTCACACTTTGCTTTCCATACTTCACTACCATTTCTATACCATTGTCACACACCTGTTTCTCTCATTCCTTAGTTTCTTCATCACATTCCATTGCCATTCCAACTCCATACAGCTTCACATGTTTCTATTGTCATTTTCTCATTTACATTCAGAACATTCTTCTTCATTCATATCATCCTATCTCATCCTCATTGGTTCACCTTTCACCCTTGGTTCTTCCACTTTTCTGGGTTCTTCCATTCTCTGTTTCTCTATTGGTTGAATTTATCATGTGACTTTATTTTTGAATATATTTGAATGTATAATTTGTGAAGGCAATGCCTAGTGAGGTCTGCATTGCAGACCAATAAATCAGAACCCTACTACACTACATTTGGTCAACATCTTTATTTTTGGGTTGGCTTGCTTATGACTGCGAGGAAGACACACTACAATATTATTATTATTATATAAATTATAATTTAGAGATCACAATACCTATATCTTGAGAGAAAAAAAAGTGGAGTTACTTATCTTTATAATGGTCAAAATTATCAAGCAGATAAAGTAGGCTAGCTTTGGTTGTTTTCCGGGACACTGAGCAATGGGGGCTCGGTCCAAGTTGGTTGGTCTTTTGCAAGGAACAAAGAATAGCTAGTCATGATGCTCATCTTGCTTATTCTATTCAACATCATTTTGTTTTTCTTCCCTAGTTTCGTTTTGAGTAATGATTTGATTCTAACTTTATTTTGCTTAGACACATAACCTCTTGAACCTACTTCTATACAGAAAAGTTTGCATGAATTTCCCTGGTCAACAATGTCATTAGTTAGAGCATTGTTTAAACTATCGATAGTAAGGACAGTGCATAACACAGGTACCGCGATGTCTATGGCTTTTTCGACCAATGTTGGTGCAAGGAACTTGCTTTTTTTTACAGTTTAAATGAATTTTACGTAAGTTTTAAGTGGTTTCACATGATAAATCATACAGCAAAGAAAATTTTGATATCATTCTTGGGGACAACAAACACATTTTGAAATTCTTGTTGTCCTGCCTAAATTATATGGATGAAGGTCTAACGAGTGGCAGTTTTCCTGACATCTGGGCAGACTGGAACCTCAAAAATCGAAAAGTTCTCTCCTTCTACCCCCGTTTCGATCGGCCATTTTGTTACAATTCATAACAAAAATGGCCGATCGAGACGGGGGTAGAAGGAGAAAACTTTTCCTTTTTTGACTGAGGTTCCAGTCTGTGCCCAGATGTCAGAAAAACTGCCACTCGTTAGACCATCAATCATCCATATAATCGTGGTAAGTGCATAATTTCTGTTTTCATAATTTATCTTGCTAGATATTTTGACCATAATCTACCCTTGTCCCGTGAGTATGGTCAATTACACGGTAAGCTCCTGGGCTCCCGCCCGCTATGCGGGCGGGAGTTCTCTGGGTTAGGTATACTGTAGGCCTAATTCTAGTATAGGCACGTATTGTATTACCGGACACTATCATATTTCCGGACGCGCATATTACTGCGAATGAAATCAATTTCGTTCCGAAAGACTTCCGCAGATCAATTTCACAGATCAATTCAAAGAACAAGTTTGCAAAAACAAGGCGAAAAAATCCAACTTTTACCTTATTTTTCTCTAAAATGACAGAAAACGCTTAAAATATCTTATAACATAGTTTTGCATTAACAATTGATCCCAATTGATCTATTTTCTGATGGAAATACGGGCCTAATTATTTGCCGAATTTTAATCTCGTCCGCTCCATCACTCAGATCGTCGACGGCTAGTTCTCAAGGTACTCGGTAGTCCGGCCGTGCGCGATGTTTACCGTGATAGATCTAGAGAGCCGTCGATGATCGACAGCGCATCGATCGAACTTGATGACTGAGGGTCACGATATGAATGAGCATTAATACTGGAAAGTGCCATATCGAACGCGCGATGAAAATGAAATTGGTTAGCAAACACAAATTTATTACAAAGATCTGTTCAGAATCGATATAAGCATGATAAGAAAGCAAACAAAAACTTAGAATTTACTCATGATATGATATATCATGAAAAAATCACACGCAATTCTTTCTTACATCAATATAATCAAGAATATTTTTACCCATCCAGCGCGCGTCCGGAATTATGATGTAATTTGTCACGCACGAAAATAATTGTTTTTCGCGAAGGGTATGCGGCAAGTGCGGTGCAAAGAAAACGGTTGGAAAATATACCTATACCTATGGATACCTATGGATGCTTCTGAACGCAGTCTAAGACTCTATATTCAGTTCCAAATTCTGTCTCCTTTTTAGGTTGGCCGGGTCATGTCCTGGTGGGTCAGCATCAAACTTGAACTTCACAGGTTCACATCTCCAATACTTATCCAATCCATTCTCGAAGCTGTGGACACTGGGTGCATTTACTAATTCATTACTTAGGCTATTCCAAGGTTTCCTCATTCTTATGTAAAAGGAATTCTTACGTTTCTCAGTTACTGACCTCGGAATGTACAATTTTTTATCATGACCCCTGGTAGGCCCCTGCACCTGTCCCAAATCTGGCACTACTTCCTGGTCATACCTGTGAAATAACTTGTATGTTTCGATCATGTCTCCTCGCGCACGGCGATAAGCTAATGTAGGAAGTTTTAGTTGAATCAATCTTTGTTCATATGGGAGGTTCTTAACCTCAGGTACCAACTTAGTGGCCCTTCTTTGTACATTTTCTATTGCTTGAATATGTTTCTTTAAGTATGGACTCCATACTGCATGAGCATACTCCAAATGAGGTCTAATCAATGCTTTGTATAGGAGCAAGAAGTTCTCCTTGTGAAGATAAACAAATGTTCTCCTAATAAGATTCATTAGCCTATTGGCTTTATTTATCTTTGACTGAAAGTGCTGGTCAAAACTAAGCTTTGTGTCAACGATCACTCCTAAATCTTTACTAGTTTCAACTTGTGATAGATTATGTGAGGCATTATCATGTGTCATTGTATAGTCATTGGAATCATCATTTCTTTTACCTATTGTAAGTACACAACATTTATCCGGATGGAACTTTAATAGCCACTTGTCTGACCATGAAACTAGACGATTTAAGTCCGCCTGTAATAACTCAGCATCTCTGTCATTTTTTACATGCTTGTATAACTTGGTGTCATCTGCAAATAAATGAACAGTACTTGACAATATCTGATCTGGTAGATCATTAATGTACATTACAAAAAGCAGGGGTCCGAGGACACTCCCTTGCGGTATTCCGCTGGTTACATCAGCCCAGTCAGAGAACACACCATTCACACAAACACGGTGCTGTCGACCAACAAGAAATGACCTAACCCACTCGCATATGAGCTTAGATATGCCAAATCCCTCAACTTTGGCTAAAAGTCTTTGGTGTGGGACCTTATCAAAGGCTTTCATGAAATCTAGGTAGATGACATCAACTGCACCACCAACCTCCAACATATTTGTCCAATCATCTAACACATTGAGTAATTGCAACATTGTTGATCGTCCTGATACAAATCCAAATTGTTTTGAACTGAGAAGATTGTTGCTCTTCACATGCTCATATATTTCATCCCTCAGGATAGACTCCATGATTTTACATACATGTTAGACTTATTGGTCTGTAGTTAGAAGGGAGTTTACGATCACCCTTTTTGAATACGGCACTGACGTTGGCCTTTTTCCACACATTTGGTACTACGCCTGATGCAAGAGAGTTTGAGTAAATAATACTCAATGGTTTTGCGAGAACAGGTGCCAGTTCACGCAAGACACGGGGATGCAACCCATCTGGCCCTGGTGATTTGGATATATTCAAACTCTCTAGTTTCTTAAATACACACTCTTCAGTAATTACAATTGTGTCTAGTATGTGAACGTCATGACATTTAACAGATGGGAGTGGTCCATCCGGATCTTTAGTAAAGACACTAGAAAAAAGTTTCAATAGTGCATTTGATTTCCCTACATCTGATTCTGTCAATGTTTTACTACTTCCAGTTCCATCTTGGTAGAGTGGTGGTATTCCACTTTACTTTTATATAAAATAATTTTGTCATATTCATAATTCTCAGAATATTTGGAATAGCAAATGATAATTTTTCTTGATTGTATTTCCTCTAGTTGTCATTTTTAAAGCACTGAAATAAAGGTGTCCGGCAATAGGATACATTATTTGTACTGCCATACGGTACTACCGCGTATACCGGTACCACTCACGATAATAAATGCGTGGGACTTCATCATTTCATGAACTCAAAATGCCGACGCCTACGAATTATGAGAAAGATTACTGTATTATGCAATTCCTCTGAATGAAACTTAATATTTGTAAAATCTACGTATATAGGGTCTACATACCATCATACAAGTGTGTCTTCTTCACTTTCTGAAAATCTTAACTGTTTGAGATTCTGGCATTTCGACGTGTCAAAAACAGTAAACCCAGTCTTCTTTTCCAAATATTGTAGTATCTTTGCTACGGTCTCTCCCAAACATTTAATAAAAAGTAAAAAGATAAATTCTTTTTTTTACCTCGACATGTATACTCAGACCTTTAATTTCTGTGATGAAGCATTCTGTTGCAAAATCAAAATAATTTCAGACTTCATACTATACTAGTAAGTTGATTGATTGATTGATTCTATTTGGCAAGTCACCATAACATAGTAGCATTAAAACAACATGCTTGCACAGGATGACCCACGAACTTGAGCTCGAAAGTTTATTTCAAGTGGGGTCCTCGATACAAAATTAAGATGATAAAATGGTAAAATACTATTTATATTTTAAAAAATGAAGAAAAAAAATCATAATTTACTCTTACCAATAAATAAGATATATAGATAATATAGGGCCTATACAAGAATATAACGAAGAAGAAAAGAAGGAGAAGAAGGAGGAGGAATAGATGAAGAAAGGGGAGGAAGAGGAGAATGAGACGGAAGCGGGACGGAAGAAAAGGACCCGGGAAAAGGATGAGGAAAAATAAGAAGAAGAACAGCAACAAAAAAGCGACAACAATAACAACACGAAGAGAAGAATAGAGGGAAGAGATGATAGAAAAAAATAGAAGAAAGGACATATCGAATCTTCAGTCAAACTATGGAAAAGAAGAGAAAAGAACGTGGTCAGTATTCAGGCCAAATCAACATCATTTGCATCTTCTCTTTGACTCTCAAGTTAAAGATCTTCTTTCAATTTCATCTTATATGCAAAAGTTTCCTATTTCCTATTAAATTAAATTCGATTCTTTTTATTTCCATACAAAACATAATACAAAGTGAATATAAAGCAATACAAATCAAGTCCAATTTTACAGAAGGAAATTAATTCTTACTTCGTAAAACAGACAAAAAATATAATATATAGAGCATAAATGGAAATTAGGGGGGTCCACTATAAAGCAAAGTTTGTAAAGTGTGGATCCCCCTTGGAAATGAAGAAATTATAATCGACTTATTATATGCGTACATGCATGATGTATTACAGGAAAGAAAAAGAGAACAAAAGAAATCATATTGATGCAAACATAATACTGAACGAATGCAAAGCTTTTCACACAAAGAGGTCTTCGTTGTAGAGGATATGTTGCGCAAGACAGAAGAAAGAGAGAGAGAGAGAGGGGATGACAAGACATAGAAGACAAGACAAAACAAGAGACAGTACAGTACAAGACAAGATAACAATTTTTTTTAAAGGAGGAAAACTAAGAATGGGAAAGGGCTGACCATGAACCAGCTTAATCTGGTGAAATAACAAAAGATGATATAACTAGACAATATCAGATGAATAAAAGTGAAAAATGTAAGGATTATAATCAAGATAATTAAGTGTTAGTTCCGTTGCGAAGGATTATAGGAACTAAGCAGGATAAGTTTGAGTTTACGTAATATAATTAGCGAGTGAGTTCCAGAATTTAGGACCGTAGAATGTATTTTTGGCCAGTAAAGTTCTGTATAGTGGAATGTGAAGTTCGTCAGAGTATCTCGTGGGGTAGTTATAATTGATTTTTAGGGAACATGGCATTTGAAATATGGGAGAGTGCATTATTATTATAACTTTACATGAAGTGCCCTAACTGTAGTAAATACAGGTCTTTGACTTTCAATAGCTTACTTTCTAGAAAAAGTGGGTCCGTATGAGAACGGAAACATGTACTAAGCCTATACGTGAGTGCTTTCTTTTGCAAAAGCAACAATTTATCTAATAAATATTGATGGGTATCACCCCAAATAAGAATCCTGTAGTTTAAATAAGGCAAGATTATGAGTAAAGCAAGATTAATGATGTGGAGGAAATGCAAAATTTTAGCCTATTAATAATACCTATATTTCGTGAAATTATTTTGGATATATTTTCAATATGATTTTTCCAACAAAGTTTACTGTCAACTGTTATTCCAAGAAATTTGGTGTAAGGTACCATTTCTAATGGGATATTATCAAACATAATTATGGAAGCTTAAAAGTGCCACCGAGATGTTGAGATAATTATCTCGGGAAGTCGACATCTTGATAGCAAAAGTTAAGATGACGAGATCCTGGATCTCATCATGTCAACATCTTTTAGAAGAGATGATGAGATGACAAGATCCCGGATCTCATCATGTCAACATCTTTTAGAAGAGATGTTGAGATGACAAGATCCCGGATCTCATCATGTTGACATCTTTTAGAAGAGATGATGAGATGACAAGATCCTGGATCTCATCATGTTGACATCTTTTGGAAGAGATGATGAGATGACAAGATCCCGGATCTCATCATGTTGACATCTTGTAGAAGAGATGATGAGATGACAAGATCCTGGATCTCATCATGTTGACATCTTGTAGAAGAGATGATGAGATGACAAGATCCTGGATCTCATCATGTTGACATCTTTTAGAAGAGATGATGAGATGACAAGATCCCGGATCTCATCATGTCAACATCTTTAGAAGAGATGTTGAGATGACGAGATCCCGGATCTCATCATGTTGACATCTTGTAGAAGAGATGATGAGATGACAAGGGCCTGGATCTCATCATGTTGACATCTTTTGGAAAAGATGATGAGATGACAAGATCCCGGATCTCATCATGTTGACATCTTGTAGAAGAGATGATGAGATGACAGGATCCTGGATCTCATCATGTTGACATCTTGTAGAAGAGATGATGAGATGACAAGATCCTGGATCTCATCATGTTGACATCTTTTAGAAGAGATGATGAGATGACAAGATCCCGGATCTCATCATGTCGACATCTTTAGAAGAGATGATGAGATGACAAGATCCCGGATCTCGTCATGACGACATCTTTTAGAAGAGATGATGAGATGACAAGATCCCGGATCTCGTCATGTCGACATCTTTTAGATGAGATAATCTGACAAGATGCTTGCACCTGCACGCATTAACACCGACAGGAATTTGGTTGATATTCGATTTTCGATATTCAAACTGTGAAGTTGGTTCGATATTCAAACGCGTGTGAATATGGTTAATTTTCGATATTAAAAATTAGGGGCTTTCAAAGCTAAATAGGGGGTTTAACAGGTGCAGCACATCTCGGGCAACCATAAATACACTGGCTTGCCCTATTACGAGGACATTTAGGGGACAAGGTCAGTGAATAAAAGGGCATGAAATTTTTAATTTTTGATTTTTTTTTCGAGGGACCCCTAGAGATATCCCGACGGCTTAGCCAGGGTAACCACGGATCTGAACTTGTAGAACTCGACTCGGGCAACCAGATAAACACTACCTTGACCCGGTGCATGCACATTTAGGGGGCTCAAATTAACAAAATTAAAGGGAATAAAGGGCTATTTAGAGCATTTTTTAACTAAAAAAGTATTTTTTCAAGAGGCCGGCCCCAGGGATATCCCGACGGCCTAGCCATGGTAGCCACGTATCCTAACTTGTAGAATTCGACTCGGGCAACCAGATAAACACTAGCTTGACCCGGTGCATGCACATTAAGGGGGCAACTCGGTAAAGCATCTCATGAGCAGATCTTAATCTATTATACTCAGTCCTCATTCCTCCGCCAATAAAATATTCCGAAAGCTGAGTGACACATGTATTTTTCTTTTATTTGCACAAAATATGTTTAGTGGTTGCCCATTCTTTGTTTTTAGAATCAGTCTAATCATTACACATACTCTTCATTGTAATCAGTTTACAAAATTTAAAAAAAAATGAGAATTGGTTGGGTCGAATGAATATATTTAACCTTTTGTTGTGGATCGTCATATCTTGGAGAAAAGATGTCGACGTATATCGATAGAAAACGTATTGTCAAAATATAAAATATGAGTATAAAGCTCCTCTAATCTTTGAATGATTGTCATGAGACATTTTCTTTTGCATGTATCTTTCAATTCAATTAACCAGCAAGGAGTAATACCCCTCCAATAAAACTTTCATGAACGAAAATGTCTCTTTTAGACAATATCGCGTGACTAATTTCAAAGCTCTTGATTGATTGATCGACTAAATTTCCAAAGCGACTATCACATAATTAGAATTTAATTTCAAAATCATTTTAAAAGGCCAAAATTTTCTAGCTCGCTTCGCTCGCTTGCGACTTTTTCAAATTATTCCACATTTGCTATGTTGTCGTGCCTTAGCATATTTCGTTTATTATCCGCAACTGCGTTGAATTTAATATAATTGTGGTGTATGTACCCGCGATATGATAAAAAAATTGGCCATCTGCAATATTTAAAAAATTATCACGAGGTTCCGGGGGCTCCGCCCCAGACCAGTGGCGCCACCGAATGGGGAGGCCCCAGTGAGTTCCCCCCCCCCCGAAATTTGAAGAAAAAAGTGTGTTGTAAACGTCATAATTCTCCAAAAATGTTTTTTGTTCTTTAAATTTTATTTTTTTTCCTCCATTCAAAATGTTGCTCGCGCTACACGCTCGCAGTTATTAATGATTGAGATAAGTAAATTATCTGTTCACATGGGGCTTAAAAATCATACGTTATTAGAGTTTTCATTATTCGTTTTAGCGAGATACATATCCTGCGTATTCATAATTTTCATAAATGAAATATTTTCAGCTAATTAGATAGCCATTCAGTTCATGATTAGTATTACAAAAAGTGCTTAGAACGTCCAGGTATCATCCCGGATATCAAAAATTTTCAGCTCGCGCTTCGCGCTTGCATCATTTATTTGGTGAGATATCATTTTTATGACCCGATCAATGCAAACAGCTAATCCTTAACAGGTCCCTTTTCAATTCAGTATAGGGACTACACTTTCGAGCTCCTCACTCGATTTTTAAAAAATTGTGTGTCACCACCCCCGGCCCCAAAATGTTTGTTTTTCCTCCTCCTAGGTTAAAAAACTTGGTGCCATCATTGCCCCGGACCCGATCCGCATAGCACTCCCCCCTCCAAAAAAAAATATGATGTCATTTTCTGCATACCATGTCAAAATCAATCTCAAAGTTAAAGGTGATTTTTTTGTCTCGCTCACTTCGCTCGCCTGAGATTTATTATGAAGCAAATTTTTGCTGCGTGCACCATGGTGTGTCCTCTCTTTTTTGTCCTTATCACGCATTGAGCTTCGCCCTTATGCTCGGGGCATGATTATAAAATATCCTGTTCATACAATGATACGATCAACCCATCAGTTCTCCCTTTCCTTTCTCTCCCTCCCCCCCCCCCTTCTTTCCTATTTCCCCCTTTCGCTTCTTTCTCTTTTTTTCTATCTTTCCTTGTTTTTTTACTGTACCCATTGGCGGTACCAAGGGATGGGGGAAAAGTCAGGACCGTGGTTCCCCATGCTTGAAATAGCCCTATATTCCTTTAATTTTGTTAATTTGAGCCCCCAAAATTTGCATGCGTCAGATGAAGCTAGTGCAAATCTGGTTGCCCGGGTCAAGATCTACACGTTAGGATACCTGGTTGTCCCGGCTATAGGCCGTTTGGATATCTTGGGGGGCCACTTAAAAAAAATCACTTTATTAATATAACAAGTGGAATGCCTCTGGCCGTCTCACCTGCATCACGCGGTTCAATATAGCAGCAGTGCTGACTTTGAATACTACTCAAACTTGCACAAGATGTTCAGTGATACATGGTTACTCTTATGTCCACTTTTTATGAACTAGACCAATAAACTTACAGAGATATGATGGTTATTCAACAAAACACCCCAACATGGCCAAAGTTCATTGACCTTACATGACCTGTGACCTTGATCATGTGACCTGAAACTCGCACAGGATGTTCAGTGATACTTGATTACTCTTATGTACAAGTTTCATGAATCAGATCCATAAACTTTCAAAGTTATGATGGTAATTCAACAGATTCACCCAGTTCGGCCAAAGTTCATTGACCTTTGACCTTGGTCATGTGACCTGAAACGCGCACAGGATGTTCAGAGATACTTGATTACTATTATGTCCAAGTTTCATGAATCAGATCCATAAACTTTCAAAGTTATGATGGTAATTCAACAGATACCCCCGATTCGGCCAAAGTTCATTGACCCTAAATGACCTTTGACCTTAATCATGAGACCTGAAACTTGCACAAAATGTTCAGTGATGCTTGATTACTATTATGTCCAAGTTTCATGAATCAGATCCATAAACTTTCAAAGTTATGATGGGAATTCAACAGATATCTGCAATTCGGCCAAAGTTCATTGACCCTAAATGACCTTTGACCTTGGTCATGTGACGTGAAACTCGTGCAGGATGTTCAGTGATACTTGATTAACCTTATGTCCAAGTTTCATGAACTAGGTCCATATATTTTCTAAGTTATGATGACATTTCAAAAACTTAACCTCAGGTTAAGATTTCGATGTTGATCACTCCAACATGGTCTAAGTTCATTGACCCTAAATGACCTTTGACCTTGGTCATGTGACATGAAACTCTAAAAGGATGTTCAGTAATACTTGATTAACCTTATGGCCAAGTTTTATTAACTAGATCCATATACTTTCTAAGTTATGATGTCATTTCAAAAAACTTAACCTCAGGTTAAGATTTGATGTTGACGCCGCCGCCGCCGCCGTCGGAAAAGCGGCGCCTATAGTCTCACTCTGCTTCGCAGGTGAGACAAAAAATGCTTGATATAGCCCAATATTCCTTTATTTTAGTTAATTTTAGCCCTCAAAATGCTCATGCACCTGATCAAGCTTGTGTTTATCTGGTTGCACGGGTCACGTTCAACAAGTTAGGATGCCTGTTTGCCCCGGCTAGGCCGTTGGATATCTCTGGGGGCCCCTTGAAAAAAATATACTTTTTTAAATTAAAAAAGGTGCTCCAAATAGCCCTTTATTCCCTTTAATTTTGTTAATTTGAGCCCCCTAAATGTGCATGCGGCGGGTAAAGCTAGTGTTTATCTGGTTGCCCGAGTCGAGTTCTACAAGTCAAGATACGTGGTTACCCTGACTAAGCCGTCGGGATATCCCTAGGGGTCCTTCGAAAAAAAAATTAAAAATCTCATGCACTTTTCTTCACTGACCTTGTCCCTTAAATGTACTAGGGCAAGCCAGTGTATTTATGGTTGCCCGAGATGTGCTGCACCTGTTAAACTCCCCTATTTAGCTTTGAAAGCCCCTAATTTTGAATTTCGAAAATCAACCAAATTCACACGCGTTTGAATATCGACCCAACTTCACAGTTTGAATATCTAAAATCGAATACCAACCAACTTCCTGTCGGTGTTAATGCGTGCAGGTGCAAGCATCTTGTCAGATCATCTCATCTAAAAGATGTCGACATGACGAGATCATGGATCTTGTCATCTCATCATCTCTTCTAAAAGATGTCGTCATGACGAGATCCGGGATCTTGTCATCTTATCATCTCTTCTACAAGATGTCAACATGATGAGATCCGGGATCTTGTCATCTCATCATCTCTTCTACAAGATGTCAACATGATGAGATCCAGGATCTTGTCATCTCATCATCCCTTCTACAAGATGTCAACATGATGAGATCCGGGATCTTGTCATCTCATCATCTCTTCTACAAGATGTCAACATGATGAGATCCGGGATCTTGTCATCTCAACATCTCTTCTAAAGATGTTGACATGATGAGATCCGGGATCTTGTCATCTCATCATCTCTTCTAAAAGATGTCAACATGATGAGATCCGGGATCTTGTCATCTCATCATCTCTTCTACAAGATGTCAACATGATGAGATCCAGGATCTTGTCATCTCATCATCTCTTCTACAAGATGTCAACATGATGAGATCCGGGATCTTGTCATCTCATCATCTCTTCTACAAGATGTCAACATGATGAGATCCAGGATCTTGTCATCTCATCATCTCTTCTTAAAGATGTCAACATGATGAGATCCGGGATCTTGTCATCTCAACATCTCTTCTAAAAGATGTTGACATGATGAGATCCGGGATCTTGTCATCTCATCATCTCTTCTAAAAGATGTTGACATGATGAGATCCAGGATCTTGTCATCTCATCATCTCTTCTAAAAGATGTCGACATGATGAGATCCAAGATCTCGTCATCTTATCTTTTGCTATCAAGATGTCGACTTCCCGAGATAATTATCTCAACATCTCGGTGGCACTTTTAAGCTTCCATACATAATGTTCACCGGTAACTTGTCTATAGAATTACTAAATAACATGTATTTTGTTTTGTTAAGGTTCAAAGATAGTCGATTGTCTCTTATCCAATCATTAACATTAATATGTCTAAGTATTTACTTGTGATTGTTTATTTTTGTCTTTGTTTATCTATCTTTTTAACCATATGACTCTGGGAGCAACGTCGATAGGTATTTGACCTTTGTTGCTCCCCACATTCTAGACATATATTACTATTTTTTTCGTTTTGTTCATTTTTCTGCTTTGTATTTTGATGTTTTATGTAAGTTTTCTATGTACTGTCCTTTGTATCTTTTTATGTATACGAATGTGGAAATTAATTTTTAGGAACTTTTTATGAAATAAGTTCAGAATTGATAACATCAACTAAGGTTCGTGGATTCTGATGAGAAAAAAATAAGGTCGAATCATCTGCAAACAAGATAAGGGACAATATTCGGATGATCTACAGAAATCATTTATAAATCATGAAAAGAAGTGGGTCCAATAAGCTATATGGGGGACTCAACAGTTTCTCAACGTATTTCAAATTGGAGTTGTGATCTTTAACAAACACGTATTGTTGTTTGTTGAATAAGTAGCTCCTGAACCACTCCAAGGCCTTCTAGTGTGGTACGGTATGTAACTGACACAGCTCCCGTAGGACTTGCGTGCCAAATTTGATTTTTCGATTGTTTTGGCTTCAATAGGGTCCCCTTAGACCAAAAATGATGGGGTTCAAATTTTCAGCCCCCTCCTTCCCTTCGCTGGGGGTCCTTTTTGGCGCCATATGTTGACCTGTACAAAGCACAATAGAATAATCCATTGTTTTCAACATTAATTCTCACTTTTCTTCGCCAGTTTTATTTTTAAGGTGTCTGAGGTGTATGAGAATGAATATTTAGTCCAGGATAGGCCCCATAGAAACTTGACCAAACCTCGTTTTTTTATATATACAATATTTTTTGATGGTTTCTTGTCAATTCGAGGGTGTTGATTACAAATCTGGATGATGCCACTCGTGTAACCTTGAGCATTTTCCGCAAATTGGCAAAATCAAATATGGCCGCCAAAATATGCAAATTACCCAGCATGAAAATCCTAAAATTGTCCGCACACCCGGAGGGGTCACTTACATTGACGAGTGGATACCATGCGCGACCAAAAAAACACGTAAAAAGGATGTCTTTTTCACGATAGGGCACGTTACGTACGTAACGTGATAAGGGTGTCAAAAACACAAAAATAATGAAAAAAGGGTATCTATTTCGCTAGGGAAATTACGTGTTTAGGGTCGAATTTGCGGGGATGATAAAACAAAATTAAAATGTTTTATAAAGGATGTCCTTTTTGCCCCAACACTTCGTGTTTAGAGTCCGATTTGCGCGAGGTGTAGAAGATGGGGTCGTACTAAACCAAATAAGGTAAAGCCGACGACCGAAGGACCCGTAACAATATGATTCCTGTACTTGTTTAGGGGTTCATTTCAGGGAATATTTGCTAAGAGTATATCGTTTTGTTTCCAATACTTGTTAAGGGTAGGGTTTCACACGCCAATACTTGTTAAGGGGTGCATTTTCAGAATATGGAAATTACGTGTTTAGGGTGCTTTTCGAGACCCCATGGTCGCGCATGGTATCCACTTGTGAATGGAAGTGGCCCCCCGGGTCCGCACATTGGCTATGGAATGCATGAAAGTGTGTGTCAGGAGTAAAATACACTGAAAAAATAATTGTTGACAAAATATTTATTTTCCTGATATTCAAAATGGCCGCCATAGTCCATTGTGTACTCTATTATGTACAATATATATAAATAGGGAAAACCAATTTTCACAAAAGTGAGCACTAAACCGCAAAAAAATTCGATGTATGAACGAAGTAATATATGCAAATCATCATTACTAACGAGATATATCATTTATTATGTCATAAATGGGAACATTTCTGTATTTTGATATCTAAAATGGCAGCCACTGGCCCAAACAGTATTGCGTACAATGGCAATGGGGCCAACAAAATTCACAAGAGTGATCACAGAAATGCATATTATTAAGATTAAACGAGTGGAATATTGACTAAAAACATAATTTTTAACGAAATGTATTATTAATATGCCATGTATGTGATGAATGTTGTATTTTGATATTCAAAATGGCTGCCAAAGGCCCTAAAAGTATTATGCACACAATGAGAAAGTGGGGCAAACTAAGAAATCACAAGAGTAATCACTAAAATGCATATATATGTGATAAATTAATGAGATACTGTTTAAAAACATATTTTCTAACGAAATATATCATTCAGGTTTAAAGTATGTGTTAAATATTGTATTTTTACTTTCAAAATGGCCGCCAGAGACATTAACAGTATTATGCACAATGCAAAGTGCGAAAAACCAATATTCACAGGAGTGAGCACCATAAATGCAGGTATTAGTGATCTATGAATAAAATATTGTCTGAAAGCATAATTTCTATTAAGCAGTTAAGAGATATCATATATTCTGCCAGTTAGGTAATAAATACTGTTATTAGAAAGTCAAAATGGCCGCTACAGGCCCTACAATGTGAATGGGAACAAATTATTTCAGCAGAATTTGGCTTTGCTTGGCCAGATGGTGCCAGGTAAAAATGGCAGAGGTAAAAATGGCAGATACTGAGGTAAAAATGGCAGGAGTAAAAATGGCAGAGGTAATAATGGCAGAGGTAAAAAATGGCAGAGATAAAAATGGCAGAGGTAAAAATGGCAGAGGTAATAATGGCAGAGGTAAAAATGGCAGAGGTAAGAACAGCAGATATAAAAAGAGCAGAGGCATAAATGACAAGAGGTAAAAATGGAAGACGTGACAATAAAAAAACAGTAGATATTACAGAAGAAAAATAAAAAACAGGTTTTAAAGAAAAAAAAATGTTTGAAGATTATAATAACAGGAGGGTTTTCCACAATTTTTCTTCAATTTTACAGAACAGATATGTTTTAAAAAAGGGGAAAACAGTTTTATTACAATAAATTTGTAAGGGTACATGCACAAAATACCAATTTTCTGTAAGTTTATACAAATGCATGCATGTAGGATTACACAGTGCAGTAAGATTACAGGTGTTCTCCAGACTCTGCTGCAGGTTTTTTTTTTATTTTTAAGTATAAATTTCTAACAGTGTAAAAAATGGCGGAGTTGAAAATGGCAAAGGTAAAGATGGCATAAGCAAAAATGAAAGAGATATGGGGTGCTGGTTTGTTAAAAAGCCGAGAAGAAAAAAGTTTTCACTCTAAAATCAAAGGGGATTTGGTTAAGGGGGAAAATGACTTAAAAAATAATTTCAACTAAGTGAAGTTCTTTTGACTCAGAAAAGGAATTACAACAAAAATAATAACAATCAGATAATAAACAATGTTTTTTTATCATACCAAGCTAATTACCAAGAGGGTGCTGCTTATGGTGTACAAAATACCCAACAGCACTTCCGCTTCCAAAGGTTATGACCATCAAGCCGTCTATATCATATTGGATGCAATGGTAATAAAGGTTCAGGGTCTTCTTTTATGCAAAGAATCTGAACCAGACGGTCCCCCTCGATCGACCCCAAATTGGTTTACCAGTCAAGATTATTATTGATTTTCATAATCAGTTACATATTCAGTGCCAAGCCTGGGAACGCATTCTTATTGTCATTCAAATATATAAAAAGAATAGTACAGACGACATTACAAATAAGGACATAATACATAACAGTGTCCCCCGCCCCCTCCCCTTGCCTCTGTCTCTGCTTTCCTGGTTTTCATTTTTCGGATTAACGAACCTTATTTCGTTTTCGGATTAACGAACCTTATTTTGTTTTCGGATTAACGAACCTTCGGAAAAACGAACCTTATTTCGTTTTCGGATTAACGAACCTTCGGAAAAACGAATCTTATTTCGTTTTCGGATTAACGAACCTTATTTCGCTTTCGGATTAACGAACCTTCGGAAAAACGAACCTTATTTCGTTTCCGGATTAACGAACCTTCGGAAAAACGAACCTTATTTCGTTTTCGGATTAACGAACCTTCGGAACAACGAACCTTATTTCGTTTTCGGATTAACGAACCTTCGGAACAACGAACCTTATTTCGTTTTCGGATTATCGAACCTTCGGAATAACGAACCGTCGGAATAACGCCACAAATGTTCGGATTAACGAACCCTTTTTCGTTTTCGAACCTTCGGAATAAAGAACCTTCGGAATTACGAAGTGTAACCAAAAATATTTGTCGTCTGATTTCTTTTTAAAAAGCCTTCACGGTACACCTCCAACGAATTCGTAAATAGCATTGTTAGGCCGATAAAAACATAATGATATGATGAAATGCCTAACCGTGACATGCACTTCTAATTTAATCTATGTACATGCGGGGGCTTTTTGACAATTCATTGCATAGGGGTTTGAGGCTGGCAATATTTTACCTAGAGCTGTCATTTTTACCTCTCCCATTATGACCTCTGCCATTTTACCTCTGCCATTATTACCTCTGCCATTTTTACCTCTGCCACTTTTACCTCTGCCATTATTACCTCTGCCATTTTTACCTCTGCCATTATTACCTCTGCCAATTTTACCTCTGCCATTATTACCTCTGCCATTTTTATCTCTGACATTTTTACCTCTGCCATTATTACCTCTGCCATTATTACCTCTGCCATTTTTACACCGAGTCGGCCAGATGGTGATGTATGAGTAAAATATCGTCTGAAAACATGATTTATAACAAAACATATCATATCTTATGTAAATTAGGTGATAAATACTGTATTTCAACATTCAAAATGGCGACCAGTGGCATAAAGAGTATTATGTACAAGGGCAATGGCCGGGGCAAAAAAAAGTGACAAGAGTGAGCACTAAAATGCATACAATTAAGATAAACTAGTGGAATACTGACTAAAACATCATTGTTAATATGCCATTTATGTGATAAATGCTGTATTTTGATATTCAAAATGGCCGCCGTAATCCCTATATTTATTATGTACAATGCGAATGGAGAAACTAATTTTCACAAGAGTGAGAATCATAAAATGCATATGAATGTGATATACGAGTAGAAATATTGTCTTAAACATGAGTTCTAACTAAATACATCACATATTGGTTGTGGAGGTAATAAATGCTGTACTTTGAAATCCAAAATGGCTGCCATAGGTCCTAAAAGTATTATGTACATTGTAACATTGGACATATAATTTTAACATAATTTGGCTTTGTTTGACTCTAAATATTGCCTATAATTGTAAATTCTGATGCAAGGGTGGAATGTTGTCTAAACCATGGTTTCTAGCAAGATATATCATAATGTCGTGTATTTAAGGTGATAAACACTGCATTTTAAAATGAAAATGGCCACCATAGGCCCTTATCGTATAATATACAATTTGAGTGGAGACAAATAATGTTCACAAAAATGGCATATGGCAGCCATTTTGAATGTTGAAATACAGTATTTATCACCTAAATTATATATATTTTGTTATAAATCGTGTTTTCAGACGATATTTCACTCATACATCACCTTTGGCCAAGCAAAGCCAAATTCTGTTGAAATAATTTGTTCCCATTCACATTGTGCATAATATCATAAGGGCCTGTATCGGCCATTTTGACTTTCCAATAACATTATTCATCACCTAACTGGCAGAATAAAAGATATCTCTTAATATAAATTATGCTTTCGGACAATATTCTACTCATAGATCACTAATACTTGCATTTATGGTGCTCATATTGGTTTCCCACTTTGCATTGTGCATAATACTGTTAATGTCTATGGCGGCCATTTTGAAAGTAAAACTACAGTATTTAACACAAACTTTAAACCTGAATGATATATTTCGTTAGAAAATATTCTTTAAACAGTATCCCATTAATTTATCACATATATATATATATATATATATGCATTTTAGTGATTACTCTTGTGATTTCCTTGCCCCTCTTTCTCATTGTGTGCATAATACTTTTAGGGCCTTTGGCAGCCATTTTGAAAATCAAAATACAACATTCATCACAATACATGGCATATTAATGATATATTTCGTTAACAGTTATGTTTTTAGTCAGTATTCCACTCGTGTAATCTTTAATAATAATATGCACTTTAGTGATCACTCTTGTGAATTTTGTTGGCCTCATTGCCATTGTACGCAATACTGTTTGGGCCAGTGGCTGCCATTTTAGATATCAAAATACAGAAATCTTCCCATTTATGATATAATGAATGATATATCTCGTTAGTAATAATGATTTGCATATATCACTTCGTTCATACACCGCGATTTTTTGCAGTTTAGTGCTCACTTTTGCGAAAGCTAGTTTTCCCTCTTTATATTGTACATAATAGAGTATACAATGGACTTTGGCGTCCATTTTGAATATGAGGAAAATAAATATTTTGTCAAAAATTATTTTTCAGAGAGTATCTCACTCCTGCCACACAATTTCATGCATTTCGTAGCAAATGTGCGGACAATTTTAGGATTTTTATGGGTAATTTGCATATTTTGGCGGCCATATTTGATTTTGCCAATTTGCGGAAAATGCTCAAGGTTACACGAGTGGCATCATTCAGATTCGTAATCAGCACCCTCGAATTAACAAGAAACCATTAAAAAATATTGTATATATAAAAAAAACAAGGTTACGCCTCTTCTATCCTGGACTAATTTGATGATGTTGTGATGTCAGTGTTTTTCACTTTTACCATATGGGGGCGGAATTTACGAAAAATGCCCCAAAATTGTAAAATATTACCCCTAAAATTATATTCCCCCCCCCTATTTTGGCAAAAGAATTAGGACAAAAGGATTACAAAATGAAATGTATATGTCTTGTTATACAATCCAATAACAGAGGAATATATCACATGCAATTGATATCATTATTTTGGGTCAATTGATGTAAAAATCAATCCCATTTCAGGATTATATGCAGTGAAAACCTTACTACAACACTAGAGGGCGGCATAACTTATGATCAGCACTTCCCTTTAAAAAATCGAATTCTAGGCACTGTAATTTTATCAATGAATTTGAAAGCTGATACATTTCAAGAGCAATTATTTCCAATGCCGATTCATAGTATGGGCATCTAATTTATTTTGATTCTACCCCCCCCCCCCCCCACCCAAAATGGTTGCCTTAGGCTAAAAATCCTGGATTCATTTTTTTTTAATTTGGTTCCAATTCAAAGGTTTTTAAGGGTGAAGAAGTATATCGAGGAAATTTACAAGGAAAGCAAGTGGTCTCGTGCCCAGAAATCCAACATGTCCACGATGACTTTCAAAAATGGAGTTTAAAATGACTGTTGATACTTTAAATGGACATAGCACATTTTATATCAACCTGAGATAGATGGAATCGGTGTCTAGACCATGGTTTCAAAGATCAAAATTGGGACAAGAATACTGTTTCCTTTATTTTCATTTATTTAATTTTTGGAAGCCATCTGGGATTTTTCAACATACCGGGACAGTCAGTGGTCCGGTATGTTGAAAAAATCCAAGATGGCTTCCAAAAATTGAGTTTGAAATTGCTGTTGCTGCTTGAAAAACAGATAAAGTTTGTTCATATCCGGAAATATGAATTTTTGTGTCTACCATGGTAAAATGGGTCAAATAATACATTTAGAATAAGTTACAAGGAGAGTCGTTGGTCGAGTATGTTAAACAATGGAGTATAAAATAGCCACTATTATCTGGTTATTTACAAATGGACATGTAATACCCATCAAGGATATGGTTTTGATGTCTAAACCATGATAATTTAAAGTAAGAACATTTGTTACAAGCGTTCGAGTGTTGTGGCTCAGTGGATTAGTCTTTTGACTTTGAAAGGGTCGTGGGTTCAAATGCCAGCAATGGTATTATTTACTTCTGCAAAAAATATCCACATTGTGCTGCACTCAACCCAGGTGGGGTAAATGGGTACCCGGTAAGAAGAAATTGCTTGAATGCTTGAGCGCCTAGGCAGCCCATTTAAAACAGGGGTAATTATAATATAGCAGGGCCCGCTGGAAGAACAGTTTTAGAACTGAAGGGGCTTCCCTAGGTAAATATACCTATATTATAACAACGACAGTCAGTGGTCTATGTCGAAAAATCCAAGGTGGCGTCAAGAAATCTGAGTCTAAAGTGACTGCTGTTACTTAAAATTGGACATAGTTAATTAAAAATCCACCAAGGACATATGATTTTGGTGTCCACCCAATGGTATCATTATAAAAATGATACTTTCGACTGGTTACAAAGATAATTCACTGGTCCATTTTGCCTAAAAATCCAAGAAAGTTTTCAAAATGGCATCTAAAATGATTCCTAACAGTTAATAATGATCAGAGTTTATACAATATTAATCTGTGAGGAATAATTTTGGTTTCTACATGGTGGTATAAAGGGTCAGATAATACATTCGACAAATAACAAGGATATTTTGTTTCCATTTTGTCCAAAATCCATAGATTAAAAAATTTCATCAAATGTGTGCTATTACAAACTCATGAATCAATATAACTTATCCCATACATTTAAGTGTAGGCACCAAAATATTTCTCACAGGTTGATACTGTATGAATGATGTCATTATGAAAGATTTCTGCCTAAATGAGACAGAAAATCGTGTACAACTCTTTAACATGTTGAACGCACACACAGGTCACGGAGTGACCCTGAGTGCAAACAGCTGACTGTGTTCCAACTTAGGGGTGATACATTTTCACAATAGGGGTGATCAAACTCACTGGAGGGACTTTAATTCACTTATAACAAAGAAATGTGTACTACAGTACTCCTGTTGAATGCTCTGATGAAAATTATATGAGTTTCCCATTCATTTGAACGAGAGGACAAGATTATTGTATATATCGAGTGCATTATGCGTAAATCATACTACCATTGCGACCCCTGCCAGGCCGATGGTTTAGGCATGACGATCCTGAGAGACCTCAAATGCCAGGAGAGCAACTAACTTCATCTAAAAAACACGTATTGAAGATAACATCCAATGGGGAAATGGCTTTCATTTTCATGAAATATACACTCCATTCTTCAATAAATCTTTAACCCCGTCGTTAACTGGCCATTCATTCTCGAGCAATGGGGGAATGAATACAGAGTGTCTCAAAGTTTGTGTGAAAAAAGGTGCATTTTCCGTAGAACTTCTGCCAAAAAACAATGTGAAAGGGAAAGATTAGCCCCAAAACACGAATAGGTGAGTTAATCAAATGGAATGAATCATGAAAATCAGTGAAATATAGTTTCTCCTGTACTCATTACTGAATACCCCGACTCGATGCGATTAATTTTTCCCCCTCTCCATCAACTTTTAAGAAAAAGGGTGCATATTTTCATAAAAACATCATGTGTTATATCGACGGACGCCCGTGCGTACGAGCAGGAGGAAGCCAAATGTCTCGTATTTTTCATATACAATAGTTTTTTTAGAACCCATTTTTGAAAGCCAACTTGGATTTTAAGGTAAAATGGATAACTGCATAATCATTGTAACCAGTCCTTAATAAGTATTTTTAACACTTAAAATACTAGTGTAGACACCAAAATAATTGTCCCAGGTGTATGTTTTTGTTTTAATGTTATATATCCACTTTTAAGTAAAAGCAGTCATTGAAGCTATCTTGGATTTTTTGACAAACTTGACAACCGACTGTTCTTTCAACTTGAAACAATATACTTGTTCCTTTAAACTCTAGTGTAGACAACAAAATCAAATCCACAATGCGCATTTCTAATGAACTATATCTACTTTTAAGAACCACAGTCAATTTAGACCCTGCATTTTGGAGGCCATATCGCATTTTTGACATACCAGCGGGGCGTTTCATCTATATTTTCATCCGACAAGTTGTCAGATCTGACATCTTTCCATGATTTTGATTGACTGAGAGGCACTGTTCCTATGGTAACTGTCGGATAAAATGGGACTTGTCGGATAAAACGTCCGACAAGTCCTTTCATGAAAGCCCCCCTGTTGCACCCACAAATGTAATAACGCCCACAAATGTAATAACACTTTACCCACAAATGTAATAACGCCCACAAATGTAATAACACATTACCCACAAATGTAATAATTTCGCCCACAAATGTAATAATGACTTTTACCCACAAATGTAATAATGACTTTACCCACAAATGTAATAAATTTGAAGGGATTTTTGGCGAATCCGTTCTGAACTAATTTCCTATAGTAATGCGTTCATATAGCAAAAAGTGCAAAGTCTTTGTTGGAGGTAAGTCCAAAGTCTTTTTCCAGATCAGGTTGTTTCAAAAACTATTATGTAAGTCCAAAGTCTTTTTCCAGACCCGGTTATTTCAAAAATTACAATATAAGTCCAAACTAAGATACGATAATGATATTCCAGTGGAATAAAAATGAGAATCGATCGTAGTGTTTTCTCCAGACCCAGTTAATTAAGACCGGTAGAATTAATGTCTTTGTTGTTGTTTCAACTTATATTTCTTATATTATGAATATATGCGATAACAGTAAATCGAGAATCAAGCGTAGTCTTTTGTCCAGACCTGGTTACTTAAAACTAACAACTAAAACCCCAATGTCTTCATATAGCACAAAAGTGCAGTCTTTTTTCCAGAGCCGGTTAATTAAAAAATTGCAATATAAGACTAAACTAAGATACGATAACGATATTCCAGTGGAATAAAAACGAGACTCGTGCTCAGTCTTTTCTACAGACCCAGTCAATTAAGACTGGTGGAATTACTGTCTTTGTTGTTGTTTCAACTTACACGGCATATATTGTGGATATATGCGCTAAGAGTAAATTGAGAATCAAGCGTAGTCTTTTCTCCAGACTCGGTTACTTAAAACTAAAAACTAAACCCTAGAGTAATGCGTTCATATAGCACAAAAGTGCTAAGTCTTTTTTCCAGACCCGGTTAATTAAAAAATTGAAATATAAGTCCAAAGTCTTTTTTCCAGACCCAGTTGTTAAACAAATTATACGATATGTCTAAAGTCTTTTTTCAGACCCGGGTATTTCAAAAATTATAATATAAGTCCAAACTAAGATACGATAATGATATTCCAGTGGAATAAAAATGAGAATCGAGCTTAGTCTTTTTTCCAGACCCAATTAATGAAGACTGGTGGAAATAATGTCTGTAGTTGTTTCAACTTATTTGGTGTATCATTGTGAATATATGCGCTAAGAGTAAATTGAGAATCAAGCGTAATCTTGACCTGGTTACTTAAAACTAAAAACTAAACCCTATAGTAAGCGTTCATGTAGCACAAAAATGCAAAGTCTTTTCTCTCGACCCGGTTACTTAAAACTAAAAACTAAACCCTATATTAATGCATTCATATCGTGCATTAAAGACATTTCTCCGGGTCATTTAAAACATTCATCAAATCTTTTAAAAAAGACCACACAATCTATTGATGTTGAATAGCATGAAAATAAAGTGTAGACATTCATCCAGACCAGATTATTTCAAAAGAAGAAATGATTGAAAAAAAAAATCCTCCACTCTTGGTAATGTTGAATTCCATGAAAATATAGCAAATAGTCTTTCCTCCAAACCCAGTTATTCAAAATTATGAATTACATGTACATTTTCAAAACAGTATAAAGACCCCATAATCTTATTAATGCTGGATAACATGGACATATACATGTAGCGTAATCTTTCAGCCCGACCCAGTTTTATTTTTCAAAATTACGCTAATAGTACGTAATAATAAAAAAAATCAAAATCTAAGACCAAACAATCCCTAACCTAAGAAATGTTTTAAAAAGAAATTTAGAGCGTTGTCTTTAGTCTAGACCTAATCATTAAAACAAATATGCAAAAAAATCTTCTAACATAAGACCCTATCATATTCTTATTCTTGTGGAATAACGCGAGTTTTAAAACGTACTCTTTTCTCCAGACCCGGCTATTTAAAAAATGAATTTACAAAACTTCAAACCTAAGACCAATCTTCCAAAGTTACACCCAGTAAAGAAATATGTCTTTACCCCACACCCAGTTTTTTTTCAATAATACTAAGACCCCAACAAAATATTGCAATAATGCATGGGTAAAGCAAACATCCTTCCTCCAGACTTGGTTATTATTTGAAAAAAATGAAATAGTTTTTACAAATATTCTAAAACGAAGACCCAATAATCTGATTACTGTGGAGTAACACGAAGACCAATTGTCGAAGATCGACTTTCCTCCAGACACAATTATTTCAAGAATAAAAAATCAATAAAACCCGACCCCCAACAACGAATCTAAGAACCAACAATCCTCCAAATTAAGACCATGCATGTAGAAAAGCACATGTTTAGAGCGTTGTCTTTATTCAAGACCCAGTCATTTAAAAATTATTTAAACAATCTTAAAAACATAAAACTTTGTCATATTCTTATTCTTGTGGAATAAGACGAGTATTATGCTTAGTCTTTTTTCAAGACCCGGTTATTTAAAAGAAAACAAATATTGAAAAAAAAATCACAGCTAAGACCAATCTTCAAAATTAAACCCAGTATAAATGCTTGGGCTCAGAGTAATGTCTTTACCCCTTACCCATTTCGCTTAAAAATACAAATTAAGCGAAACATTAATCTTAAAACTTAGACCACAACATCTTCCGAACTATGAAACCTTTGTGATAACGCATACTTATTTTGACCAGACCAGCTTATTAAAAAAAACAGAACAACAAAACAAACATTTAAAATTAAAACCCTCTTCCAGCCTAAGATCCTGTAATATATAATATATATTTAAACTTTCACTTTTTCTTCCAGCTAGGCAAAGAAATTTATAATTAATAAAAACCATCAAAACTTAGAGCCCAGGGAGCATTTCATGAAATGAGTTGTCTGACGTTTAATCCGACAAGTCCCATTTTATCCGACACTAACCATGGAAGCACTGCATCTTAGCCAATCAATATCAAGGTCGGACATAAATGTTGATGAAATGCTCCCACAATCATCTTATTCATGTTGAACAGGCACGAGAATAAGATTGAGTCTTAGTTATGAAGATTTCATTTATCTTATATTTGAAAATGACAAGGTCTGGAATAAAGAAAACTCTCTAAACTTTTATTCATTGAAGGTTATTATTTTGAAGGATAGTTGGGTTTTAGATTCTGTTGTTCTTTTTAAAAATAATTTTTGATATTTTGAAATAATTGGGTCTGGAGAAAGACTACACCATATTTCCATGCTATTCAATGTTGATAAGATTACAGGGTCTTTGTTTTGTTGTTGGTTTTTGTTGTGTTTTTTATGATTTTTATAACTGGGTCTGGAGGAAAGACCACGCGATATTTCCATGTTTCTCAATATAAATAGGATCGTGGGTCTTTGTTTGCTTTTCTTTTTTTTATTATTACTAACTTATTATTATTATTCATCATGTGTTATTTGAAAGATCTGGGTCTGGATGAAAGACTATGCCATATTTCATGTTATTAAACATTAATAAGAGGGTTGGGTTACTTTTTGCCTGATTCCATCAGTTTTAAATAAATGGGTCTGGAGAAAAGACTATGCTTGATTCTAATTTTTATTCCACTAGAATATCATTATCGTATTTCAGTTTGGACCTATATGATAATTTTTTAAATAAACAGGTCTGGAAAAAAGACTTCGGACTTATATAATATTTTGTTAATTAACTGGGTCTGGAAAAAAGACTTTGGACTTATATAATAATTTTCAAACAACTGGGTCTGGAAAGAAGACTTTGGACTGATATTATAATTTTTTAATCAACCGGGTCTGGAAAAAAAAGGCTTTGGACTTATGCAATATTTTTTTAAACAACTGGGTTTGGAAAAAGACTTTGAACTGATATTATAATTTTTGAATTAACTGGGTCTGGAAAAGAGACTTTGGACTCATATAACAATTTAAAAAAACTGGGTCTGGAAAAAAGACTTTGGACTGATATTATAATTTTTTAATTAACCAGGTCTGGAAATTTTTTTTGGACTTATATAATAATTTTTGAATTAACTGGGTCTGGAAAAAAAGGACTTCGGACTGATATTATAATTTTTGAATTAACTGGGTCTGGAAAAAAGACTTTGGACTGATATTATAATTTTTTAATCAACCGGGTCTGGAAAAAAAGACTTTGGACTTATACAATAATTTTTTTTAACAACTGGGTCTGGAAAAAAGACTTTGAACTGATATAATTTTTGAATTAACTGGGTCTGGAAAAAAGACTTTGGACTCATATAACAATTTTAAAAAAAACTGGGTCTGGAAAAAAGACTTTGGACTTGTATACTAGTTTTTGAAACAACCGGGTCTGGAAAAAAGACTGGACTTATCCCCAAGAAAGACTTTGCACTTTTGTTCTATATGAATGCATTCCTATAGGATTTTAGTTTAGAACGGATTCATCAAAAATCCCTTCAAATTTATTACATTTGTGGGTAAAGTCATTATTACATTTGTGGGCGATCAAAAATTATTACATTTGTGGGTAAAGTGCATTATTACATTTGTGGGCGAAATTATTACATTTGTGGGTAAAGTGTTATTACATTTGTGGGTAAAGTGTTATTACATTTGTGGGCGATTATTACATTTGTGGGTGTAACACCCTCCCCCCGACCACTGACTACCCCTATTAACTTGTCCTAATGTCTTATTTGACCCTTGAAACCATTGGTTTAGACACCAAAATTATATCTCCCAGGCCGATATGAAATGAACTATGTCCGATATGAAATGAACTATGTCAACAGCCATTTTAAGATAATTTTTTGGAATTCATCATTGATTTATGGACATACCAGACCACTGACTGTCCTTAACTTATCCTTTGACCCAAACAAGTGGTTTAAAGTTAAACATCGATATCACATTTCCCTGGACTATATGAAATCAGCTATGTCTGCTTTAAGTTTAGCAGCCATTTCAGAGTAATTTTTTTATAGCCATCATGGATTTTTGGACCCACCAGACCACTCACTGTCCTTGTAACTTTTTCCAGTTTACTACTTCACTCTTATAATCATTGACTGGAAACCAAATTGTGGATTTTTAGCACACGGCAGCCATTTTTTTTATGCCATCTTGGATTTTTCAAGTATCCTGGGGTCCTTATATTCACTCTACCCCGTTTCAACAAATTATTGTACCTCCTAGACCATGGAGTATGAAACCAATTAGGATTCTCGGGTGGATAATGAGTGAGTCGTATTTATTAATTTTCAGTGAATACAGGTGGCCATCTTGGATACTATTTTGAAAATAACCACTTTCCCTGATGCAGATTTTCGTAGATTTTTAATGTATTATTCCTGAGGTCAATTAGTACTAAAAACTGTTGAAAAACAATTTGTTGCAATTTTTCTGAGTAAAGGTATTTTTGGTCGTACATTGAGTAGTCTATAGGCCCTACCTTAGAAATTGAGGCACAATGCATGTTGTAAGTTCGGAAGTTCTCTAAAAATCTTGTGAAGGTCAATTAATAAAACAACACATATTATTTCAATAATGATTATGTGCATGTGTGTGCGTGGGGGGGGGCTTTAAAAAATGCTTTATGTGTTTCTTTCTGTCTATCAGTAATTGGAAATTAGCCGAGATGTAATTGACAATCCAAATAGAAGTCCTTTAATCGTAAATTGTACTCTAGAACGAGTGGCCGAATGGTGAAAGTTGTATGCCAGTCAGGGGGGGTAGGGGATATGGTTGGTAGGATGCTCGTCTAACTGGAAGTCTTCAGATATAAGTATTCTAGCTGTCTAGGGATGATAAAATACCATAAAACAATTTATTTTTTTAACCAGGCGCAAAATTGCTAATAGTATATACCTGATTTTAGGGGGTCTTGATATAGGTGACCCCCCCCCCCTCGAGCAGTGGGTAAGGGCGGGGAAAATTGGAACCCTATTATTTCCTGATAGATTGGACCCAAGTGATGAATCCAAAAATAACAAAAAATGGCGCAAAAGTCCTACAGGAGCTTTGTCATGACATACCGTACCGCACTGATATCATAATGATAAAATATGGCACCCTCTAGTGTTGTAGTAAGGTTTTCACGGCATATAATCCTGAAATGGGGTTGATTTTTACATCAATTGACCAATATTCCAAGAATAATCATGTAAATTACATGTGATATATTCCTCTGTTATTGGACTGTATAGCAAGACATATCATTTTGTAATCTTTTTGTCCTAATTCTAGAGCCAAAAAGGGGGAAAACTACATTTTTGGGGTAATATTTTACAATTTTGGGGCATTTTTCGCAAAATCCGCCCCCATGGGGTAAAATTGAAAAACCATTGACATCATAACATCATCAAATATTCATTCTCATACACCTCATACAAATTAAAAATAAAATTGGCGAGGAAAGGTGAGAAATAAGGTTGAAAACAATGGATTATCCTATTGGACTTTGTACAGGCCAATATGGCGCCAAAAAGGACCCCCCACAAAGGGAAGGAGGGGGGTGAAAATTTGAACCCCATCATTTTTGTCTCACCTGCATAGCAGAGTGAGACTATAGGCGCCGCTTTTCCGACGGCGACGGCGGCGGCGGCGGCGTCAACATCAAATCTTAACCTGAGTTTAAGTTTTTGAAATGACATCATAACTTAGAAAGTATATGGACCTAGTTCATGAAACTTAGCCATAAGGTTCATCAAGTATTACTGAACATCCTATCAGAGTTTCATGTCACATGACCAAGGTCAAAAGTCATTTATGGTCAATGAACTTAGACCATGTTGGAGGAATCAACATCAAAATCTTAACCTGAGGTTAAGTTTTTGAAATTACGTCATAACTTAGAAAGTATATGGACCTAATACTAAATAGATTCATTATTGCGGATTGAAATAATCGCTAGAGGGTATTCATTTGTCTCGCAATCTACTATGGTCAACAAGGAAATTCGTGATCACTCTCGCAAAAAGTGTTCACTAGCTTACAAGTTCACGGCTTATTTGCATAACTCCTGACCAATCACACAACGGATCAGTGCCCACCTATTGTTCTCGCGTTTGTGCGTACGGTCCGAGATTAGTATAAATAGAGTACGATATCGGATAATTTTCGTCACTTGATAAAGAGTTGCAGCGGCACTCGAAAGCTCGTGAACTTATAAGCTAGTGAACACTTTTTGCGAGAGTGATCACGAATTTCCTAGAAAGCCAGTGAACACTTTTTGCGAGAGTGATCACGAATTTCCTTGTTGACCATAGTAGATTGCGAGACAAATGAATACCCTCTAGCGATTATATGGACCTAGTTCATGAAACTTGGACATAAGGTTAATCAAGTATCACTAAACATCCTGCATGAGTTTTATGTCACATGACCAAGGTCAAAGGTCATTTAGAGTCAATGAACTTTGGCCGAATTGGGGGTATCTGTTGAACTCCCATCATAAAGTTTATGGATCTGATTCATGAAACTTGGACATAAGAGTAATCAAGTATTACTGAACATCCTGTGCGAGTTTCAGGTCACATGATCAAGTTCAAAGGTCATGTAAGGTCAATGAACTTTGGCCATGTTGGGTTTTTTTGTTGGATACCATATCTCTGTAAGTTTATTGGTCTAGTTCATAAAAAGTGGACATAATAGTAACCATGTATCACCATGATCACTGAACATCTTGTGCGAGTTAGAGTAGTTTTCAAAGTCAGCACTGCTGCTATATTGAACTGCGTGATGCAGGTGAGACGGCCAGAGGCATTCCACTTGTTGGTCTAAAGGGACCCTACTGAAGCCAAAAAAAAAAAAAAAAAAATCAAGTTTGGCAAACAAATCCTACGGGATAACACACCATACCGCACTATTCCCTCGCACACAATAGTGAGATATTTCTTTAAGTAGGATTTCATGATTACTAAGAAAGAAAGAAAGAAAGAAAGAAGGAAAGAAAGAGAGGATGAGGGGGGGGGGGAGAGAGAGAGGGAGATAGAAAAAAAGGAAGGAAAGAAAGAAAGAAGATGAATATATTGACCAACCGGTCCATGAATATATTTTTCTACGTGTATGGCGCCCTCTTGTGGATTAGATGTTACCATGCATTATCGACCTGCCTTGGGTCCTGGACCTGGACTGGGCTCGAACTTAGATTTAGATCTAGGGCTAGGCCTAAACAAAGTTGATTTGAATAGAAAAGGGTCATTCACTGCGCTAGACTAACGTTACTTAAATATCTATAGATCAAGATCTAACGTTAGATCTAGAACAGTTCAATCAATCACTGTGAATAATCATAAACATGCTGCACGCATATAGGCCTAACTTTATCTTCATCATTAGAGGCTATCTAATATAACAGATATTGACTGATGGGATTTGTAAAAAAGAACATTCTTTGGTCCACCTAAAGGATTAATATTTTCCCTCGTAATCATATTATCCCTCAGCGCTGCGCGCTTCGGGAAAATACAAATCCGGCGGTCCAAAAATGTTTATATATTACACACCCCATCAATATCTGTATATTACTTGACGAAATCTTATCCGGCAAATCATCGATGTACACGACAAAAAGCAGGGGTCCGAGGACACTCCCTTAAGCGAAATGATCTTGAATATTTGATCGAAATCGGATAACAAATAACGAAGTTATAGAATTTTAATGATGTATATTTCCGGTGAAACAGTTCTAGGCATGTCTTCATGAATATTCATTTGGTGGACTTTTAATGTCGTATCCCCACTTGTTCTTTTGTATTTTTTTTTTAAATATAAAATCAGGTTTATTAAAAATATGTTCTACCAAGAAGTAAAACAATTGGATTGACAACTGATCTGCATTAGTTATTCAATGCTGCAACTTAATTTCTTCATAATGGAGACATGCACAATTATAATCATGTAATAACATACGAAAAATGAAAGTGGGGGAAATGACATCATCAGCCCACCAAATAAATATTCATGAAGATGTGAACTGTTTTCACAAAATATTGATAAAACTTTAAAATTCAATAACTTCGTTATTTGATATTCGATTTTCGTGAAATTTTCAGCACTCTAATTGCTCTGTGAATTTTACTCTATTTATTTAGATATAAATATTTTCAGCCCGGACCATCCCTTTACGGAGTTTAAAGTCAAATCTCACAATTATATAATTAGAACCCAATTTCAGTAAACATAGCAGTGACTCTACACCTACGCTTCCAAGAGCTATGTTTATTTTGATAATTTATTTATCACCCTTCATAATGTTATAGAAGAAAAATAGTATATGACTGGAAACAAAAAAACATTGAGAAAAAAAATTAATCTGAAATCTTATTTTAGCAAATGTGTAATGTTCAGCTTAATTGGATGAGCCTGAGACTTCGGAATGTTTTTAACAAAAATATGGCGTAATATGATTGCCGTAGATATACACTTTATTTTATTGAAGATGATGCTAATTTGATGACAAATAACAAATATAACACAGGGGTAATTAATGCACGAGCCACTAGACATTATGTTATGATTTGAATTTGACACATTAGGGAGCTGCATATGCCAATGCAATTTACTTTTTAATGAACAAACAGGTTTCAAAATTTCATTTCATTTTATTTTATTTTCCACAAATCAATCAAAATACAAAAAACATACAACTTATTCCGAAATAGTACGCATAATTATTATATATAAATGCAGATTCTAAGCGGATGGACCTGAAGTAAAGCAAAAGCTTGTTGTGGATAGGCCCTTAACAAATAATTAATGTGTAATCATTGATAGCTAAAAATAAAGCTGAGCTCGGAGAAAGTTACAGAAACTGGACAAGGACGAAAACAGAAAACGTTACAAAGAACAGGGACACACAGGTTACTAGACAAGAAAGGGGAAGACAAAGCAAACATAAAAGAAAGAAGGAAAGAAGACCCGTCTATTATATTGCTGTTAACGATTGCGACGTTTAAGTATGACATGAGATATTTTGACAGAATTGATCGTATGCCAGTGAAATGGAAAATAGTAGACGGGTCCTTTCTAAAGGTATCTGCAGCTGTAAATATGAATACATATAATTTATTTACAATGACAAACATACGGACATTGTGAGGGGATGGAGCACTTGGCAGACGAGGAAAAGAAAAAAAACTTGATAGTTATGCTATATGAGAGAAGGTATCAAATGAAGCAAAACTTAAGGTGGTGTCACACCTTGGCGTTTTAGACAGCGTATGCCCGACGTATCAAAATTTCTCTAAAACGTCGGCATACGCTGAACTTTGATTTTTTTTTCAACTCTGGGCGTATACTTAGCGTATTCATAACGAGTTGGACGCATACATAACGTATTAGTAACTTATATCGAACGTTTCGTTAACTTATAAGTAACGCATTCCAACGAATGCTTAGCGTATTGCTGGCGTACACAACTTATGCCATACGATAGCCTAACTTACGCATAGCGCGCGGCAGCGTATTGCTGACGAACACGTGTCGTAGCCTATAAAAAGGCTGCCGCTCGACTATTCAAATCATAACCGCACGATACATCACCTATCAACACCACCGCCATGCCGAAGAAAACTCCTGTGAACCCCACCTTTATACACCAATTCCTATAAACATGATAAACGTTGTCAATACGCCATTATATGGTAGCTGTAAGTTATAAACACGTTAAGTAAGTTTTGTGGTCGTCCGGAGCACATTTTCATACGTCAATATACGTTGGAGTTAAGTTACACATACGTTCAAAGCACGTTACTCATAGGTTAGAAGTAAGTTTTAGGGTACGCTGGACATTATCTCGACGTACATCGACTTATGAGTAGCTTACGAGTAACGTGTGTCAACGTGTATCAACGATCGCGTAACTTGCCTACAACTTACAGTGTGGTACGGTATGTCACTGACACAGCTCCCGTAGGACTAGCGTGCCAAAATTGATTTTTTGGTTGTTTTGGCTTCAATAGGGTCCCCTTAGACCAAAAACGATGGGGTTCAAATTTTCAGACCCCTCCTTCATTTTGTGGGGGGTCCTTTTTGGCGCCATATTGGCCTACAAAGCTCAATAGGATAATCCATTGTTTTCAACCTTACTTCTCACTTTTCTTCGCCAATTATATTTTTAAGTTGTCTGAGGTGTATGAGAATGAATATTTGATGATGTTGTGATGTCAATGTTTTTTTAATTTTTACCATATGGGGGCGGACTTTACGAAAATGCCCCAAAATTGTAAAATATTGCCCCCAAAATAATATTTTCCCTCTTTTGGCACTAAAATAAGGACAAAAGGATTACAAAATGAAATGAATATGTCTTGTTATACAATCCAACAACAGAGGAATATATCACATGTAATGTATATCATTATTTTTGGTCAATTGATGTAAAAATCATCCACATTTCAGGATTTTATGCAGTGAAAACCTTACTACAACACTAGAGGGCGCCAGAACTTATGATAAGCACTTCCCTAAAAAAAAAATCAAATTCTAGGCACTTTAATTTATCAATAAATTTGAAAGCTGACACATTTCAAGAGCAATTATTTTATAGTATTGGCATCTAATTTGTTTTGATTCTACCCCCCCCCCCCGGGGGGGGGGCAAAATTGCTGCCTTAGGCTAAAAATAAAAAAAATCCTGGATTCTTTTTTTTTTTTTACTTTTTATAAGGGTGAAGAAGTATATCGGGAAAAGTTACAAGGACCCAGAAATCCAAGATGGCTTCCAAAAATGGAGTTTAAAATGGCTGTTGATACTTTAAATGGACATAGCACATTTTATATACCTGAGATAGATGGAATCGGTGTCTAGACCATGGTTTCAACGATCAAAATTGGGACAAGAATACCGTTTTCTTTTTTTTTATTTATTTAACTTCTGGAGGCCATCTTGGACTCAACATACCGGGACAGTCGGTGGTCTGGTATTTAAAAAAATCCAAGATGGCTTCCAAAAATGGAGTTTGAAATTGCTGTTGCTGCTTGAAAAACCGATATAGTTTGTTCAATATCCGGGAATATGAATGTGTGTGACTACCATGGAAAAGTGAGTCTAATAATACATTAGAATAAGTTACAAGGAGAGTCGTTGGTCGAGTATGTTAAACAATAGAGTATAAAATAGCCACTGTTATTTACAAGTGGACATGTAATATCCATCAAGAATATGGTTTGATGTCTAAACCATGATTTTTAAAGTCAGAAAATTAGTTACAACCGTTCGAGTGTTGTGGCCCAGTGGATTGGTCTTTTGACTTTGAAAGGGTCGTTGGTTCGAATCCCAGCCATGGCATAGTTTCATTCTGCAAGAAATTTATCAACATTGTGCTGCACTCAACCCAGGTGAGGTAAATGGGTACCCGGTAGGAAGAAATTCCTTGAATGCTAGAGCGCCTAGGAAGCCCATCTAAGGCAGGGGTATAATAATAATGGCAAGGCCCGCTGGGAGAACATTTTTTAGAACTGAAGTGGCTTCCCTAGGTAAATATACCTATAGTATTAATATCATATCATAACAAGGACAGTCATTGGTCTATGTCGGAAAATCCAAGATAGCGTGAAGAAATCTGAGTCTGAAGTGATTGCTGTTACTTAAAAATGGACATAGTTCATTTAAAATTCACCAAGGACATAATATGATTTTGGTGTCCACTCAATGGTTTCATGATTATAATGATACTTTCGACTAGTTACAAAGATATGCACTTGTCCATTTTGCCTAAAAATCCAAGAAAGTTTTCAAAATGGCATCTAAAATGATTTCTAAAACTCATTAATAATGGTCAGAGTTTATACAATATTAATATGTGAGGAATAATTTGGATGTCTACATGGTAGTATAAAGGGTCAGATAATACATTCAACAAATAACAAGGATATTTAGTTATCCATTTTGTCTAAAATCCATGGTAGATTAAAAAAATTCATCAAATGGGTGCTATTACAATCTCATGAATCAATATGATAACTTATCCCATACACTTAAGTGTAGGCACCAAAATATTTCTCACAGGTTGGTATTGTTTGAATAATGTCTTCACTTTTAAGTAACAATAGTCATGTTGGAACCCATTTTTAAACCGAACTTGGATTTTAAGGCAAAATGGATAACTGCATATTGTAGCCAGTCCTTAATAAGTATTTTTAATTTCAACTCTTGAAATACTAGTGTAGACACCAAAATAATATCCCCAGGTGTATGTTTAATGTTTTATATCCACTTTTAAGTAATAGCAGTCATTTAAGCAATCTTGGATTTTTGATAAACTTGACATCCGACTGCTCTTTCAAATTGAAACAATACTTGATCATTTTACCTCTAGTGTAGACACCAAAATAAAATATACAATGTGCATTTCTAATAAACTATGTATACTTTTAAGAACCACAGTCAATTTAGACCCTGCATTTTGGAGGCCATATCGCATTTTTTGACATACCAGACCACTGACAGCCCTTATTTACTTATCCAAATGTCTTATTTGACCCTTGAAATCATTGGTTTAGACACCAAATTGGGGGCCGTTTCATAAAGCTGTTCGTAAGTTAAGAGTGACTTTAAGAACGACTGGTGATCCTTTCTTACGCGCTAAACCATCGCCTATATGGTGTATACCATTTACCAAAAGAAAGGATCACTAGTCTTAAAGTCGTTCTTATCTTACGAACAGCTTTATGAAACATCCACCTGATATCTCCCAGGCCGATATGAAATGAACTATGTCCGCTTTAAGTATCAGCAGCCATTTTAAGATATTTTTTTGGAATTCATCTTTGATTTTTGGACATACCAGACCACTGACTGTCCCTGTAACTTATCCTTATATATTACTTGACCCAAACCAGTGGTTTAAAATTAAACATCGAAATCACATTTCCATGGACGATGTGAAATAAGCTATGTCTAATTTAAGTTTAGCAGCCATTTCAGAATAATTTTTTTAAGCCATCATGGATTTTTGGACCCACCAGACCACTCACTGTCCTTGTAACTTTTTTCCAATTTACTACTTCACCCTTTAAAATCATTGAATCAAAACCAAATTGCGGATTTTTAGCACACGGCAGCCTTTTTTGATGCCATCTTATATTTTCCAGGTGTCCTGGGGTCCTTATATTCACTCTACCCTGTGTCAACAAATTATTTTAACTCGTAACCATGGAGTATGAAACTAATTAGGATTCTAGGGTAGATAATGAGTGAGTCGTATTCATTAATTTTAAGTGAATGGTGGCCATCTTGGATACTATCTTGAAAATAACCACTTTCCCTGATGCAGATTTTGGTAGATTTTTAGTATATTATTCCTGAGGTCAATTAGTACTAAAAAATGTTGAAAAACAATGTCAATTCGGAAGTTCTCTAAACATCACATGTTATTTCAATAATGATTATGTGCATGTGTGTGTGTGGGGGGGGGGGGTGGCTAAAAGATATATTTTATGTGTTTCGTTCTGTCTATCAGTAATTGGAAATTAGCCGAGAAGTATATAATTGACAATTCTAATAGAAGTCCTTTAATCGTAAATTGTACTCTAGAACGAGTGGCCGAATGGTGAAAGTTGTATGGGAGTCAGTTGGGGGGGGGGGGGGGAGTACGGGATATGGTTGGTAGGATGCTCGTCTTTTCGTCTAACTTGAAGCCTTCAGATATAGGCATTCTAGCTGTCTAGGGATGATAAAATACCATAAAACAATTCATTTTTAACCGGGCGCAAAATTACTAATACTCCTGATTTTAGTGGGTCTTGATATAGGTGACCCCCCCCCCCCAGGCAGTGGGTAAGGGCGGGGAAAATTGGATCCCTATTATTTCCTGATAGATTGGACCCAAGTGAATAAAAAAAAACAATTTTGGCACAGAAATCCTGCAGGAGCTGTGTCATGATATACCGTACCACACTAATATCATCATGATAAGTTATGGCGCCCTCTAGTGTTGTAGTTAGGTTTTCACTGCATAAAATCCTGAAATGGGGGTGACTTTTACATTAATTTACCTAGAATAATCATATAAATTACATGTGATGTATTCCTCTGTTATTGGACTGTACAACAAGACACATGCACTTCATTTTGTAATCTTTTTGTCCTAATTCTAGTGCCAAAAAGAAGGAAAATTATATTTTGGGGGTAATATTTTACAATTTTGGGGCATTTTTCGCAAAATCCGCCACCTGTATGGCAAAGGTTAAAAAATATTGGCATCACAACATCATCAAATATTCATTCTTGTACACCTCAGACAACTTAGAAATAAAATTGGCGAAGAAAAGTGAGAAATAAGGTTGAAAACAATGGATTATCCTATTGGGCTTTGTACAGGCCAATATGGCGCCAAAAAGGACCCCCCACAAAGGGAAGGAGGGGTCTGAAAATTTGAACCCCATCGTTTTTGGTCTAAGGGGACCCTATTGAAGCCAAAACAACCAAAAAATCAATTTTGGCACGCTAGTCGTACGGGATGACACACCATACCGCACTATTATGGCCCGCGTATGCGGGACGTATGAGCCATACGCTGGCATACGTCGAAAAATGTTGTGCTTGCACAAAATTTTTCGACGACCTCGCCGTATGACGACGTATACCAGCGTGTTTTAGCGTACTCTTATTCGTATGCAAAACTTACCCGTAACGCATTCGACGTACGCCAGCGTATTCGCCAAATTCCTCATACGTCGGGCATACGCTGTCTAAAACGCCAAGGTGTGACAGCGCCTTTAGAAGAGGTACGTGGTTGATAAGAGTTTCCCTGACTAACAGGTGACCAATCCACTCTCTAACCGTCCTAAAAGTAATACACAATTGAGTACAACTAGATAAATATATATTGTGTATTTAAAGCGTACAGTTGGGTTCTACGAGAAGGGATATTGTCTCAAAAGAGACGTTTTCAATGCTCTTTTAAATGCAGTTAAGCTAATAGTCAGGCAGCATATGTCATCTACTTCGAAAAATTGGCTAAGTCTGATTTTTCACTTTTATGTGATTGGTGACATCACAAGGAACAACTTTCAACTTGGTGACAAATTTCTAATGGTCATCTTGACCATGTGAGGGGTCAAAATGGGGTCAATAGGGGTCAATTTTTGGAATTGCCCCGGTTGTATTGAGTCATACATCAAATTGTTTGTCTGGTTATACTGAACAAAACAGTGTACACAACCATATACTCTTGACCTCCCATTAAAAAGTTATGACCGAAAATGTCAAGAGGTCAACGAACTTTCGTTACATTGTATAAATATGGCAAATTACACTGAAGGTGATAAAAAGCTTATGTTTTCGTGTTTTTTTTTCTTTTTTGCATGTGTGTACTTTTTTATTTTAATAAGTTCATCTTCAGAGGTCATTTTTCAGAAGATATTAAGGGTCAAGACAAGGTCAGGGAAAGGTCAAAAGGTCAACAAACTTTCATTGGTATCCAAAATACACTAAAAGCGGTTTGAATCTTAGAAGTAGGTTCTTCATTTTGAAAAGTCTCTAAGAAGACATCATCCATTAGATAAAAAGGGGGTTAAATGTGCTAATTTAGGAACAAAATAGATAAACAGTGATATACGTCGAATAGTTTAGTGTGGTATTATGGTTTATTGCAGGAATACCTTGAAACGACTTGACAAAACCTATGAAAATCGTATCATCTTCATGATAGTATAAGTGCAACCAGCTCTTTCCGAGTTTCTTGATTTAGGAATTCAATTCAAGTTCTTTTCATTTCCAATTTACCGGTCTTTGATATGTAAAGAAACATTTCATCCATTTGCTTTGTACAGAATATTTTAATCAACAGAAAATATTTTAATGTCCTGGGGTATAATGTGTAATACTTTGCTAATAAACACATCGATTGATCAGTGCTCCCAACTCCAAAGAAAGATGCCTAACATCTTATTTAATTTAAGTTACGAATAAGATAATGAGGTTAGGATTGAGGATGATACGATAAGTTGGGTTCCAATTGTTCCTTGATTAATTGGAACGAGTGACAGTTATAAATATTTCTAAGAGGCAACATTTTGCAGGCATGCTCATTGTAGTCGTTAGTCATGTCCATTATGCTGATGTGATGTATTCTGACCATTACTCGATTTCTGGAGCCAAAAAAGACTGCACAATAATATTTCTGATTGTGCTGTCATTTACACGGCTTTAGGCCTACTATCTTATCAAGTGTTTATCAAGGTTTTTTTTCCAGAGCATACAACGTGAATCTAAACTTAATACCTGTTCTCACGATAGTGATATGCATGGATGCTGATTTTTCTTTCGTCGTGTTTTTTCCTACATGGTGAACTACCTGCATGTTGCCAGAAAGAATAATCACAAATGTCATTGAAGTAAACCACGGCCATGCCGCAGCGGGCGGGGGTGGCATCTGCCCCCAGAAATTGTGAATAATTGCATTTTTCTTTACTGAAAGATACATAATAATTGACCAAAAGTATGCGCGAAATCTATAAATTTCTCTTTACAATAAAATGCAAAAACGGCCAGATGATTAGCTCAGAACAGCACAGCACCAGAAATGTGTAGTCCTTCTTGACTCCAGAGATCGAAATGGTCAGAATATATCACATCAGCATAATTGACATACATGACTACAATACGCATGCCTGCATGATGTTGCCTCTTTGTCAGAAATAATATATCCATCACACATTTGAATTAATTAAGGAGCAATTGGAGCCCAACTTATCATATCATCCTCAATCCAAACCTCATAATCTTATTCTTAAGTTAATCCAAATGAAATGTTATGCATCTTTCTTAGGAGCTGGGAGCACTGGTCAATCGATATTTATTCCGTTAACATAGTATTACACTTATACCCTACTACAATACAATAATTTCTGTTGATTGAAATATTCTAACAAAGCAATGAAGGAAATTTTTCTTTACATATCAAAGACTAGTAAATTAAATATGAATTGAACTTAAATTAAATTCCTTAAAAAAGAGAAACTCGGAATGAGCTGGTTGCACTTATTACAGTCTTATTACATCATGAAGATGATAAGATTTTAAGGGCATAAGGATTTATTCAAGTTGTTTCAAGGTATTCCTGCGATACCATGATACCACTATAAATGCATTCGACGTCTATCTCTATTAATCTATTTTGTTCCTTAATAAGCCCCATAATATATTAAATGTCTTAGATACAGACTTCTCAAAATAAAGAACCCACGAAAAATTAGACTTCTAGGATTCTAGTCGCTTTTAGTGTTTTTTAGCTACATGTTGACCTTTAACCTTTCCCTGACCTTGTCTTGACCGTAATATCTTCTGGATAAGGATCTCTGAAGGTGAACTTATTAAAATCGAAAATTAAAAAAGTACAAACATGCACAAAAAGAAGAAAAAAAAATCCGGAAAATAGCTTTCTTAACACCTTCAGTGTAATTTGCCAAATATACAATGCAACGAAAGTTCGTTGACCTTTTGCTATTTCCGGTCATAACTTTTTAACGGGAGGTCAAGAGTATATGATTGTGTACACTTTTTTGTTCAGTATAACCAGACAAACAATTTGATGTATAACTCGACACAATCGGGGCAATTCCAAAAATTGACCGCTCACATGGTCAAGATGACCATTAGAAATTTGTCACCAAGTTGAAAGTTGTTCCTTGTGATGTCACCAATCACATAAAAGTGAAAAATCAGACTTAGCCAATTTGTCGAAGTAGCCGGTTAATCATGACATATGCTGCCTGACTATAACAGATCTTTTTATATCGATATTGAGAGAATTCCAATATTTGGGACCTGAATAAATAATAGTATTGTGGGCAAATTTTTTTCTGGCTTTTGGAAGATGAAATGAAAATGCTTGGCGTGTTGGATAGTCATGCAACTTTTTGCTTGTTATGAACATAAGTGCCGGAGGCAAGTCTTTATTATTCAGTTGAAACATAAAATAACCCAACTGCAGTAAGAAAATAAAAGAAACTTTTAAAACACCCTTTTCTAAAAAGAGAGGACCTGTATGAGCCCGTATATGGGCATTGGAAATTATACGGATTGCTCTCTTTTGAATAACCCAAATTTTATCAAGTTGAAGCTTACTAGAATTTCCCCATGCAGGCAAGAATACCATAGTTTAAATACGGGAGTAATAAAGTAGAATATAACATTTGCATAATATGGAGTGGAAACATTGATTTAAGTTTATACATTAAAATTGAGCAAATGTGGTTTGAATGAATTTTCCATCATGAAATTGAAATCATGAGGTCTTAAACATCGATTTCCTAAAAAAAAATCGGCATACAATAGACTTGAATTATAAGAATGACCAAATTCCCAATCTCTTGGTAAAACTGAAAAAATGCATGAGAAAATGGTTGTTTATTAGCCCATGTATTGTAAGTTATGTAAATCCTGGAATTTCACCCAAAGGTACCCATCCTTCCATTAAACAAGAACAATATTTTGAATTTGGGTTTAAAAAAACAAGATGCATGGTCATTTGATCACTATTGAAAAGCAAGATTGCATTGCATATATATAACAACTAAGAAAATAAAAAAGAAACAAATGTTTTTAAAGAAAACCTGTCGATTTACTGCATCTTGATGTTAAATTAAGGTACATGAGATAATATTGTCTTAAGGTTTGGTGCTGCACCCCCGTGCTCTGGGAGGGGAGGGGGGGTACTTAAAGTTGGTTTGGACGGGGTGAGCGGCTGAAGGTTCAAAACCCATATCCATTTACGAGTCATTTTGGCTAAAAGGTATACCCGTTTATAGGGATCTATTACCGATTTGACAAGCAAGCAAGCAAGCAAAAAAAAAAAGGCTATCACCAAAAATTGGAGGAAAATATGGACCAAGTTTAAGACTGCAGTGTAAATTGGGGACAAAGACCCATGTTTAAGGCCAGTACCTAAAAATTGGGGCCATGTTAGGGACTCATTTTTCAGCATAAAACCATACCCCATGCTTAGGGATTTCTTCCAAAAAGCGACCCATTCCAGCGCGGCACATCCCCTTATGCCTTATTTCTTTAGTACCCCCCCCCCATGACCATCCTCTGTTCCGAATTCCCATGGATGACGTTGTAGTATTTTCCAAATTTCATCCTTCTTCATTTCTCAACTTTGCCTTCTATTACTCATCATCTTCAAAAGGACATTACCCTTGGGTACCAGTTACTTCCTCTCATTATAGCAATAAACATGCCATGCCAAGACAGCATGTGACTCACTGTAAACTCTCTGAATTAGTACCCAGTGGCGTACCGTGTGTTACGGCATGAGGGGGCACCAGCAAACAATTTTGAGTCACTTCAAGAACGCGCGAAGTGCGCTGATTTGCCAGGTATACTGACATAATAGAAACATTTTAAGGCAACGCATTTCAACGGATATGTATTTCACTGATCAAATAATACGACCGCGAAGCGCGAGCTGAAAATTCTTGATATTCATACCTAAAAGGGACATCATAATCAAATTTGTGTAACCATGATACATCCTGTCTCGCTAGACAATGCGACCACGAAGTGAGAACTGAGATTTTTTTGTATATATTGACCCCAAACAGGGAGATTTTAAGGACTATATTTTAGGATCGATTCCATTAAGAGTATACTGTACATATCTCACCATACACTGTTAAAAAAACCCTGATTTTACAGAAAAATAAAAGAAGATTTTGCAGAAAGCAATACCAGAATCATTCTTTAAATTCATGAAACAGGAATTTTTCTGCAATTTAACAGAACAGGTCTGTTAGAAAAAGGGGAAAAGAGTGTTTTATTTAAGGAAATTTGTAAGATTACACACACCAAATACCAATTTCCTGTAAGATTACGCAATCTGGTAAGATTACAGGTGTTCTCGAGACTCTGCTGCAGGAACTTCTTTTAGTTTAAGGATAAATTTTCTAACAGTGTAGTTATCTAATGCAAGTTCCAAGCGCTTGCTGATTTTGCTAGAATTACACCTGAAGCAATTGCAGTAATTGTAATCATGAATAACATACGCATCAGGGGCGGATCCAGCCTTCGCCAAAAAGGGGGGGGGGGCGGAATTTTTTCAGCCATACTTTCCCCGATCGGCCGCTCGAATATGATTTTTGCCGGGATTTTTTGTTTCTTTGAAGGGGTAGTCCTAATGGTCACTTTTTAGCTTTATTCTTATGAAGCATAAATGTGTAATACCATAACCCTTATTTATATAATGCGAGCGCGAAGCGCGAGCTCAATTTTTTGGAAATCTTATGTACTCTTTCATAAAATTTTGAACATTCTGGCAAATGTTTGTTTTCCTGTGCGGGAATGACTGATTGAATCCGATGACCGGGGTAATAATATATCTGTAAAGCGCTCAGACACGTCGTTCCGATGGATTAAGCGCTATATAAAAGCGGATTATTATTGTTATTATTGAAAAAAAATGTGTATGCAAGTTTATACGAACGTAAAGAGCGAGCAGAAATGAAGTGACGGAAAAGGAACTGTTAAATACCATGAAGACGTTACATATTTTTAAAAATCGCGAAGTGCGAGTCGAAATTTTTGACATTTTTACCTAAGGAATGGAAATTCTTAGCACTTTTTGTAACTTAACAGAATAGGTATATAATTAAACATGCGAGCACGAAGCGTGAGCAAAAAATGTCGATATTTAGACCTACTGAACAAGACACTCTTTTCAATTAGTTTTGTAAATCATGAAAAGAATGAGTAAGTGGGGATCTTCCTTACATTAATAATGCGAGCGCAGAGCGCGAGCAGAAAATTTTTGTATACGTTTTGAACTGCTCGAAATTGTACCTGTTATGGACTATTTATCTATTTAAGAGAATCATTGGTGTCCCATTGACTGCACCAGATGAGATAGTCTTCTTGTTGACTGGCCTCATCCCTATTTCTCGTCAAATAGAGTTAAACAGACTCCTTCTACTAGGACATGTAATCAACCTGAGCCCTGGACGTTTTGAACTCAAGACCTTTCTTCATGCCTTTGCCCTCCTCACTCCTTCTATAAGAGCTTTGAAGGATTTACTACTTAAATACCAACTGCCTGACTTGAACTCACTTCTTGAATCGACTCCTTCATACCAGCAATGGAAGCAGGTGGTCAAAAGTAAAGTTCATGCAGCTGTGAGAGAGCAAGTGGTCGGAAGTATATCCCAGAAATCCTCCCTGAAGTTCTGGATGGGAAAATCAGAAATCAATGTAGAGGTACTCTATCCTCCGGTCCTGTCCAGGATGGCTTGAGGCAAGCGTTAATATATCGAGCACAACTTCTTTCTGGGACATATCTAGTACAGGCTAGAAGATGTAAGATCGGAAAGAGCACTAATACCCTCTGTCCTCTTTGCAAGCTTGAAGATGAGACAACCGAGCATTTCATAGCATCTTGCATCTTTCTAAAGCATATTAGAGATGATTTCATACTAAAAATCAAGGAGATATTACAGGATCATCAATGGTATCTGGAGCATTCTTCTGACAAACCAGCTGTAAACTACAATTTCAATTTCACCCAAGATGTTCTTATTGCCTTTGACTCAAAGCTCCCCCTGGATATCAATGCCAAGCTATTAAAAGCGACTTTGATATATATCACAAAAATCCATAATAGCCGTTCCAGTGCTCTCCTGGCCTGATGAGTCACTATTATTCAGTCATCAAGATTCATATACGTCACATGCGGGTTGGACCCGACGATCTCCGAACCAAGCGGAGGGATGAGAACAGAGAGAGAGAGGGACTGTTTGCATTTAGCCATGAAGACGTTACACATTTTAACATTCAAATATTGCGAGCGCGAAGCGCCAGCTGAAAATTTTTGACCTTTTTTACCTGAATAATGGAAATTCTAAGCATTTTTTGTCATCTTTTAAGGACTCTAAGTATATAAACTAAGCTTTATTGATGCGAGCGCGAAGCGCAAGCGGAAAAATTCTGGACACTCTATTCATGTTTTGTAAATCATGAAAAGGATAAGTTATTATCAATTTTCATACATTAATAATGCGAGCGCAAAGCGCGAGCAGACACTTTTGATATTGTGATCTGAAACTTGATAATGATTTAAATAGAGAACAATCTGCGTATCTGAACAAACGTGTGGTTTAGATTTCCACCTAGAATTTGGGTATTCTAAGTACCTTTCTTATCATGAAAATCAATCAAGGGAGCGCAAAGTGCGAGCTAAAAATATATGATATTCCGATCTAACAAAGGGTCAATTTAAGCTCTGTATTGCAAACACTTTGTGGGAAAATTGTGATGGATCACAGTTAAAAAAGAGCTGATGTATATACTTTGAGTTTTTTTTACATAGGACTGGGACATAATAATAATTAGACCATTTATATAGCGCAGTCACTATGTAAATATACTCTTCTGCGCTGTAGTGTAACAGAGCTCCCAACAATGCTACTGCTCAAACAAATTAAATAATTATGCATATAATACAATTAACCAAAAACTTCTGAAAAAAGATGGGTCTTCAATAAATGTTTGAAGATGGTAACAGTTGGTGCTTTTCGTATTTCCAGGGGTAATTTGTTCCAAAGCTTTGGAGCAGCACAACTGAAAGCACGATCCCCAAGAGTTACTTTTGTTCTCAAGTGAGGTAACTTTAGAAGCAGCTTATCCTGTGTACTTCGTAAGTTATGTGCATATGAATGTGACCTAAATGATATTAATTCAGACAAGTAATTCGGAGCTTGACCATTCAGTGCTTTGTAAACAAGCAAAAGTATCTTAAATGCAATTCTCTGCCTTATTGACAACCAATGTAATTGAATCAGAACAGGTGTAATATGGGAAAACTTTGATGAACCGGATACAAGTCTTGCACATGCATTCTGAACATGCTGCAGCTTGTTGATTTGTGAGTCTGGTAAACCAAACAATAATCCATTACAATAATCAAGCCTACTGCTAATAAATGCATGGATAAGGGTTTCTGCGCTTTTCTGGTCCAAGTATCTACGAATATGGCGTAAGTTGTATAACATATAAAAAGATGATCTACTAATGTTGGATATGTGTTTCTCCATGTTTAAGCGAGAATCAAGCCATACACCCAGATTTTTCACAAAGTTTGACGGTTTAACTTCTGAGTCTCCAACTGTTATGTTGCTAACACTCAGTTTTGATACTTGCCTGCCTGTCCCGACTATGAGAAACTCTGTTTTTCCATCATTAAGCATTAGCTTAAGTTGGGACATCCAAAAACGAATATAACTTATACATGATTCCAAGTTTGAAATAATGTCATTATGGTTTTCCTTATCAGGGCTGAAAGAAATGTATAACTGTGTATCGTCAGCATAGCAATGACAAGAGACATTAGGGAAGCGCCTTTGAATGATAGTAATCAAGTTACTTGTATAAAGAGTAAAAAGAAGGGGGCCGAGGCGTGACCCTTGAGGCACTCCGTATGGAACATCAAAATTCTCAGATATAACATCATCTACTATTATTTTTTGTTGTCTGTTAGAAAGGCAAGATTCAATCCATGTGAGGACACAGTCGCTCAAACCAAAAGATGTATGTAGTATGTTCAACAATATTCTATGATCAATAGTGTCGAAAGCGGCGCTCAGATCCAACAATACCAAAAGTGTTACCTTTTGATTGTCCATTGCCAATAGAAGATCATTTTTTATTTTGACTAAGGCTGTTTCGGTATTATGAAACTGTCTGTATGCTGACTGCATACATGGAAACAATGCATTATGAGAAATATGTTTTAGAATTTGCTGAGTAGCAGCTCCTTCAACAAGTTTTGATATATACTGTAAATTACTAACTGATCTAAGATTATCAAAAACTAGGCTCCTTACCATGCTTCTTAAGAAGTGGCTTCACCAATGAATTCTATAAGGACATTATCATGATTATGTCATCATATGAAAATGATGACTATCTTCCTATTTCTCTTCCTAAGCATGAGAGCGCGAAATCTGTTAATATTATGGCGTGAGAACTGGACATTTAAAGCACTTTTGTAATTATGCATAAGATGCATGACAATATTCATCAATGCGAGCGGAAATCGCGAGCCGAAATTTTTGATAAACTGTATCAAAGTAGTTTGATTTAGAATTAATATTGGGATGTACATAACTCACTAATCAAAATGCTAGCGTGCAGCGCTAGCTGATACGTTTTGACAATCTGACCTGAATAGGAATATTTTGAGAACTTTATGGAATACAGGAAAATAATAGGTACCTGACAAATCAAATTTTGCGAGGGCGCAGCGCAAGCAGAAAATAATAATATTCAGACCATAACACAGACATTTTTACAGAGCACTTTTTAAAAATCAATTTGTAAATCAAACAAAATAAAGTTCAATTTCCCAGCTGAAATATGTTTTGTATATTGATTTCAAAGTTTGATATTTCAAGCTCCATATTGAGCAAGATATGCAAATCCCCTAAAAGACAATGCGAGCGCGAAGCGCGAGCGAAAATATTATATCCTAATTTATAGATTTTTCAAAAAAATCATTTTCAAAGTCTTCCCCTCATGTTATTTTATTCAATCATGTTCTTTCTTTTATGTTTGCCTTTCTTCTTTTCTACTCTCTTTTCCCTTCCTTTTCTTTTTTGCTTTCTTTTTCCCTTTTTTCTTTTTTTTGTTCCGCCAATAGGGGGGGGGGGGGGCGGGCCCCTTGGCCCCACCCCTGGATCCGCCTATGCGCATCTCATCCAATCAAATATTGCAAGTGCAAAGTGAGAGCTGAAAATTTTAAATAAGAAATACTGACCTGAAGAGGGGCATTTTAAGGCTTATTTTTAGGAATTCACGAAACCATACGTATTTCAGTAATCATGATACATCCTGTCTCGCTAGACAATGCGACCGCGAAGTGCGAGCTGAAAGTTTTTGTATATATTGACCCCAAACAGGGAGATTTTAAGGACTATATTTTAGGATCGATTCCATTAAGAGTATACTGTACATATCTCACCATAGTTATCTAATGCAAGTTCCAAGCGCTTGCTGATTTTGTAGTCATTGTGATCATGAATTACATACGCATCTCATCCAATCAAATATTGCGAGTGCAAAGCGAGAGCCGAAAATTTAAGAAATTCTGACCTGAAGAGGGGCATTTTTAAGGCTTGTTTTTAGGAATTCACGAAACCATACGTATCTCACTAACCAAATGATGCGAGCGCGAAGCGCGAGCCGAAATTTGTGTATATATTGACCCCAAACAAGAAGTTTTAAGGAATCCATAAAGACAGTGGCATAAAGGCGGGGGGGGGGGGCAGGGGGGCAAGCTGCCCCCTGGTGGAATCACCGGGAAAAAAAAAACGGGAAAAGGAGAAAAAGAGAAAGAGGGAAACGGAAAGGGAGAAGAGGAAAGGGGAAAATGAAAGGAAAATGAAAAAGTGAAAGGATAGGGGAAATACAGAAGGTTAGCGGAAAAGGAATGAAAGAAGAACATGAAAGGAAGTACAAATATCCTGAAACACAAATAGGCCTACATTGGCATGATTAGCAAGAGTGGGGTATAAAATCAAAATATATGACTCAATGGCACGGGCAAGAATGGCGGAAAATGGGAAAAAGAGGAAGAAAGAAACAAGAAATGAAGGTAGAACCAAAAGCTTAATTGGAAAATCAGAATAAAGAGAAAGGGACGAGAAAAAAAAAGAAGAACTTAATAACACAACCAGGTTGCCGAGGATAAAAAAAAAATATGAAGAACGGGAAGAAAGGTGGATGGCGTCTCTTATAAGCTTGCTAATTTTTTTTTTGCAATAATAGTTGCAATCAGGACAAAAATCCCGGGAAAAATCCTTAGCAAAAGTAGGGTTAGCCATTATATCGATCCCCTGATATTATGTCCTAAGTAAAGCTTTGGACTGGCTAGATTTACCGTAAAAAGCATGTTTTCTTTGGCTAAATGTCCAAAGCTATACTATCACATTAGTAGAATTAATTTCAAAATCATTTTAAAGGCCAAATTTTTCTGGCTCGCTTCGCTCGCTGGCGACTTTTACAAATTTTTTTTTCCACATCCGCTATGCTGTGCTGCCTCAAAATATGTCGTTTATTATTAGCAACTGTGCTGAAGTTAATGGGTTACCAGGGGCCGCGGAACGGTTTTCAAATGGGGGGGGGGGGGGTCCTGACCATGCACAAAATCACAATCCTATGGTCATTTTTACATTATTTTGTGTACACGGTTTTGGAAAAAAAGTGGGGGGGGGGGGCTGAAGCCCCCCGCTTCCGCGGCCCCTGGTTACACTTCGTAATTCTTTAAATCTTTAAATATCCAAGTCTTTAAATCTTTTGTATAAAAAAGAAGAATAGGGAAGAGAGAGAGGGGGGGGGCACAATGCCATTACGTAAATCATTCCTGATTGTGTTGAATATGCTTTGTTGTGCTTAATACACAAGATTGTATGCTAGTTTTGGCCTCGTCTTTTCAGCCACTTGATGGATCCATTAATATTGTGTTGGTCTTGTATTTTGAATTCACTATAGCGTTTTTCCCGCCACTTTTCCAATCAATCACTATACCGTATACGCCCATTCTTTTTGCCCCAACTGCTTAATCTTTTCATACAACTTAGAGAAAGCCCTAATTAGATCTCATCTCATTCTTTGACGACTCAAATATTTTAATCGGTTTATCAGAAAAGAGATCCATTACTATATTATTAAACTGTGAATGGTGGGCTTCTAGTATGTTCTTGAACTCACTTTATACTTCCACATTAATTTAAAGCTCATTTCCAGTCTCCCTCATTTATTTATTCCTCATGGTAACAGATTTCTAGGGGAAAAAATATTCCATTTGATGTAGATAATTCTCGGTATTTTCCAGACTGAAAAGTGTGTATTGCGGTTTCAGTGTATTTTCAATGTAGATAATGTATTAAGACATCTTTTTGTTACATGCTTAAGAAGTCTATAGTATTGACTCAATCTTGTTGGACTTCTTTTTATGATTCATGGTTCCTTTTTTGTAAATATTGTCTTCTTCCAATCCCCTCATAGTAAACTCTCAATTTTTATTTGCTGAAATTGTTTTATCCAGTGTATTATTCGGGTGATCGAGCTCTGCTGCCCAGCCATCATAGACCAAGATGGGTCTTACTCTTTTGCACTCATATATCATTGTATATTATGTTCTTATTGTTGATACAGTCTGGGGGCTGGGAGAGTTTATGGTCCCAACATGTTGGCAGATATCAGTGGTCAAGAAAATGTGTTGCTGCCGGGTCATATCCTGTACGGAAGGCCCAGAGGACCCCATTTTTGTCGGCCGGCCATCTTTAATTTTTCATAAAATTCAATTATTTTCATATTTTTGCACAAAAAATGGAAAAATATTAAATAAATGCGCATTTCACATTGATTTAGACAGTAGAAATCGATGGCAAGTGTTTTCAGGACAATCCGGTTAATATCTTTTGAAAAATATAAGAATTTATGCCAAAATTGTCATGTTTTTAGGCAAAATTTAGCATGTGCATTGAAATCTGTTTTGTCATTAATATCAGCAATCAATGCAAAATGGCATTCAACACGAAAGAGAATATATTAACGAGAACATTGATATGCTTCGTGACAGTATTAATGTCTTAACTTGCTTAGATATAGGGAAAATACCTCCAAATACATTCCCCGAAATTGCGATAAAATGACACCAAAAAAAAAGGTCCATGCTGATATCACACTAGTCATGCAGTGATACCGACTTCAATGCGCTCGCTAGCTTGCCTTTCAAAAGAGTACAAAAAAAAAAATCAATCGGTCTTGCATCGCCTTTGTAGGTGTGTAGCACGCATTAGTAATGAGCTTCGCGATTATAAAAGTGTATATTACATAAACATGGCTATGAGGGCAAAAGCGTTTTTTTACATATTTAAGCAACTTTTATGTTCATGAAACCTCTTGGAAGTTAGAGGAGGAATTGCTCTGCATGTCGCAAGCAATTACATTCAGACACCTTCAAACATAGTCCCACAAGAGCCTGTCGAAGGTAACCCACCCTTATCCGAAGCTTGACTACTAAAATATCTTGCCTTTTGGAGCCCTCAATGTTGCAAAATGATGCTTTGGTTAGGTAAAATAACAAATTTTATCTTCTTGAAATCACTTGGAGACGAAAGAGTATAGGCTTTTCTCTATCAGCTACATTTAAAGAAGTGAGGACACAGCAAAGCATGCCGTCTCAGGGGGCTGCCCCAAGTCACCCAACCCCTTTTTCGTATTTTGCCAATTTCTTGGAAATTGGTCATTTTGGAGCCACATTGATAAAAACAAGTGTTTTTACTATGTAATGAAACCACTTTTATTGCTTTAAACCACTTGAAGACAAAAGAGTAGAGTTTCTCTTATCTGTTACATATATAAGAATTACTGGAAAATGGAAACCAACCTCGTCAGTGGGATGCCGAAAACTCATTCCCCTTTTTCCTTATTTTGCAAATTTATGGAAAATCTGGAAATTTGGAGCCCCCACTGAGGCTAAAGGGTGTTTCTGCTAAAAAAAAACAATCAACTTTCATTGTCTTAAGACCACATGGGACGAAAGAGTTGCCTTTCCTCTATCAATTACATGAAAAGAGGTGCTGGTACAGCAAAGCCTACCCCCGCCAGGGGCTCCTGAAATTACCAACCCCTTTTCTGTATTTTACCTTTATTAGAAAGTCTTCGAATTTGGAGCCCATATTGAGGCAAAAAGATGTTTCTCTTATCTTGCAAACAACTTTCATTGTCTTTAATCACTTGGAGACAAAAGAATAGCATTTATTCTATCAGTTACATAAAAAGATTTTACTGCAAAAGAAGTCCCTTCGTGTTATTCATAATTCAGCTTTTCGTTCACACACTGACCCACTATATTTTGATAGCAAATTGTTGAAGATAAGCGACCTGTACTTATTTCATTTAGGACAATTTATGTTTAAATTTGACAAAAACACACTTTCACGTGTATGTTTCCTCTTAATCGGTCTTTTCATAATTACCCTACTAGTCAATCTAACGAATTTCATTTACCCCGTTTTAGAACTTTATTGGCAAAGAGTACATTTATGTTCGATGGTCCTAGATTTTGGAACTCCCTCGACATTAACATAAAAAACAGCCCTTCCATACATTCTTTTAAAAGAAAACTGAAAAACTTCTTGCTTAAATCCTACCGAGGTCTTCATTACTAATTCCCGCTCGTTATCATCTCCTCTCAGACTTCAAGTTATGTTTTTGTATTTATCATTTTGTTTTATCCTCTCTTTTCGGTCGTAATTTGTCCTGATTCTATTTTACGTTTATTCTCCTTTTGTCGTCCTGTTTTGTTTTTTCTTTTTATTTTATTATTTTTTCGTTTTGTCTTGTTCTGTGAGTTATCCTGTTCTTTTTCATCTATTCTGTAAATCTCCGTAGGCAAATAGCAACCATTGCGTCTCTCTCTCTCTCCTCTTTTCTCTTCCTTTAGGGGGGTTCACATTTTACAAGCTATGCTTTTTAGTGAATCCCCATTTCCACAGATACTTTTCTTCTATCCAAACTATTATAATTTTTTCTATAAAATATTTTGTATTTTTTTTATATGTTATTTATCATGATTATCATTAATGTATTGTATATGTTTGTTAAAATGTATGAAAATGATTTGTATATTTGTTATTTCTGTTGGAAATAAAATCTGAATCTGAAAAAAAGAGGTGCTGGTATTATAGCAAATCCTACTCCCGCCAGGGGCTCCTGAAATTACCCACCCCTTTTCTGTATTTACCTTTTTTATTAGAAAATCTTGGAATTTGGAGCCCATATTGAGGCAAAAAGATGTTTCTCCTATATGGAGCCCATATTGAGGCAAAAGATGTTTCTCCTATATATCAAACCACTTTCATTGTCTTTAACCACTTGGAGACAAAAGAATAGCATTTATTCTATCAGTTACATAAAAAGAAGTGCTGGTACAGCAAAGCCTACCCCCGCCAGGGGCTCCTGAAATTACCCACCCCTTTTCTGTATTTTACCTTTTTTTATTAGAAAATCTTGGAATTTGGAGCCCATATTATTTTGGGCCAAAAGATGTTCCTCTTATCTTGCAAACAACTTTCATTGCCTTTTAATAACCACTTGGAGACAAAAGAATAGCATTTATTCTATCAGTTACATAAAAAGAGGTCCTGGTATAGCAAAGCCTACCCCCGCCAGGGGCTCCTGAAATTACCCACCCCTTTTATGTATTTTGCCTTTTTTATTAGAAAATCTTGGAATTTGGAGCCCATATTGAGGCAAAAAGATGTTTCTCCTATATGGAGCCCATATTGAGGCAAAAGATGTTTCTCCTATATATCAAACCACTTTCATTGTCTTTAACCACTTGGAGACAAAAGAATAGCATTTATTCTATCAGTTACATAAAAAGAAGTGCTGGTACAGCAAAGCCTACCCCCGCCAGGGGCTCCTGAAATTACCCACCCCTTTTCTGTATTTTACCTTTTTTTATTAGAAAATCTTGGAATTTGGAGCCCATATTGAGGCAAAAAGATGTTTCTCCTATATGGAGCCCATATTGAGGCAAAAGATGTTTCTCCTATATATCAAACCACTTTCATTGTCTTTAACCACTTGGAGACAAAAGAATAGCATTTATTTTATCAGTTACATAAAAAGAGGTGCTGGTATAGCAAAGCCTACCCCCGTAAAGCCCGTCAAGGGTTCCAGAAATCATCCACCCCTTTTCCGCATTTTACCTTTTTTAATAGAAAATCTCGGAATTTGGAGCCCATATTGAGGCAAAAAGATGTTCCTCCTATATATCAAACCACTTTCATTGTCTTTAACCACTTGGAGACAAAAGAATAGCATTTATTATATCAGTTACATAAAAAGAGGTGCTGGTATAGCAAAGCCTACCCCCGTAAAGCCCGTCAAGGGCTCCAGAAATCACCCACCCTTTTTCCGCATTTTACCTTTTTATTAGAAAATCTGAGAATTTGGAGCCCACATTATTTTGGGCCAAAAGATGTTCCTCTTATCTTGCAAACAACTTTCATTGCCTTTTAATAACCACTTGGAGACAAAAGAATAGCATTTATTCTATCAGTTACATAAAAAGAGGTCCTGGTATAGCAAAGCCTACCCCCGCCAGGGGCTCCTGAAATTACCCACCCCTTTTATGTATTTTACCTTTTTTATTAGAAAATCTTGGAATTTGGAGCCCATATTGAGGCAAAAAGATGTTTCTCCTATATATCAAACCACTTTCATTGTCTTTAACCACTTGGAGACAAAAGAATAGTATTTATTCTAACAGTTGCATAAAAAGAGGTGCTGGTATAGCAAAGCCTACCCCCGTCAAGGGCTCCAGAATTCACCCACCCCTTTTCCGCATTTTACCTTTTTTAGAAAATCTGAGAATTTGGAGCCCACATTGGGGCAAAAAGATGTTCCTCCTATCTTGCAAACAACTTTCATTGTCTTAAAACTAAAAGTTCTTAAAACTAAAAGTACTATCTGCTACATATAACGAAGTGCTGGCACACAGAAGCCTACCCCCTCATGGGGCTCCTGAAGTCACCTGACCCCTTCCTGTATTTTGCCAATTTATGGGAAATATATGCCAGTTTGGAGAAACTGGAGAGGGTAGGCGTCGATGTGCCAGCATATTTTTATATGAAGCTGATATTAAAAAAAACTTCTTTTTAATAATCAAGGTGGTTTGAAAAAATAAAGTGATTTTCTATTACGTCAGAAACGCCTTTTGCCTCAATGGCGACTCCAAATTGACGAATTTTCTAATAATTAGACTAAATGGACAAACAGGATGGGGTGACTTAATATTCTACAGCCCCTGAAGAGGGTAGGCGTCGATGTGCCAGCACTTCTGTATATATAAAACCCCCACTCTTTCCTCCCCAAGCCCAGGGGAGTTGAAAAAATAAAAGTGGTTTTACTTCATAGCAGAAATGCCTTTTTGCATCAATGGGGCTAAAAAAATGCGAAGTTTACAATAAAGAGGGATAATAGGCAAAAAGGTGGGGTGACGTCAGAAGCCCTTGAATTGAGTATCTTCGATGCGCCTGCACGTTTTTTTTGCATGTAGCTGAGAAGAAAGCCTATTCTTTCATCTTTAAGTTGCTTCAGAAAATTAAATTGGCTTCTTTATATAGCAGGAATGCTAATTTATACCTGAACAAGGGGGTCAAAACTGCGAATTATTCAATAAAGTGGGAAAATAAGCAAAAGGGTGTGGGGGGGGGGATTCGGCAGCCTCTGTTGGGGGTAGGCTTCTGTGTGCGAGCACGTCTTCAAATGAAGCTGATGGAGAAAATCCTACCTTTTTGTCTCCCACGAGTTACAAAACAATAAAAGTGACTTTCTGCAAAGCGGAAACGCCGATGGTCTCAACAGGGACTAAAAAATGGCGAATTTTCCTAGAAAAATACGAAATAGGGGTTGGGTGACTTAAGCTGCCCCCTGAGGTGCTAGGCTTCGATGTGGCAGCAATTCGTTATAATGTAGCAGATAGAGAAAATATACTTTTTTGCATCCAAGTGGTTTTAAGACAATGAAAGTGTTTTGCTGTTTAGGAGAAACATCTTTTTGTCTCAATATGGGCTGTAAAATCGCAGATTTTCTAATAAAAAGGTAAAATACAGAAAAGGGATGGGTAATTTCAGGAGCTCCTGAGGGGGGTAAGCTTTGCTGTATCAGTACATCTGCGTATCAAAAAAATGGACAGATTTGAAAAGTCAATATATAATTTTTATTTCAAATTATAATCTCTATATTTTTATGTCAATCGGTGATCTGAAGTCTTATCCTTCAAATGCCATTAAAATAATTTAGTTTCATTCATGCTTGAGCGAACACGGAATGTTTTTGTCTTGGGTTAAAAAGGAGGCTTGCGCCAAAATGGCATGATATGATAAATATTATGGTCGGACTTCTTGCTAATCATTATCTTTGCCATAATTTTCGAATTATCCGGTCAAAATTCATTTCCAAAACTACTTATTTGCTTGAATATCTCTGTTGTTGTTCCTTTTTAGTATGTTCTCTTTTAGCTTTTAATATTCCTTCTTTAGGCAAGAACAATTTTTTTTAAACCGATGTATGGGAGAGCGTTTTTTCAAATCCTTTCATTGTGTGCTACAAAGGTTATGGTGCCTTTGAACATGAGCATACTAATGGGTGGGAGCTCGGGGTGCTCCACCCCCCCCCCCCCGTTACACCCACAAATGTAATAATCGCCCACAAATGTAATAACGCCCACAAATGTAATAACACTTTACCCACAAATGTAATAATTTTTGATCGCCCACAAATGTAATAATGACTTTACCCACAAATGTAATAAATTTGAAGGGATTTTTGACGAATCCGTTCTTAACTAAAATCCTATACGAATGCATTCATATAGCACAAAAGTGCAAAGTCTTTCTTGGGGATAAGTCCAAAGTCTTTTTTCCAGACCCGGTTGTTTCAAAAACTAGTATATAAGTCCAAAGTCTTTTTTTCCAGACCCAGTTTTTTTTTAATTGTTATATGAGTCCAAAGTCTTTTTTCCAGACCCAGTTAATTCAAAAATTATTATATCAGTTCAAAGTCTTTTTTCCAGACCCAGTTGTTTAAAAAACTATTGTATAAGTCCAAAGTCTTTTTTTCCAGACCCGGTTATTCAAAAAATTATAATATCAGTCCAAAGTCTTTTTTTCCAGACCCAGTTAATTAAAAAATTATTATATAAGTCCAAAGGGTTTTTTCAGACCCAGTTGATTAAAAAAAAATATTATATAAGTCCAAAGTCTTTTTTCCAGACCCGGTTAATTAAAAAATTACAATATCAGTCCAAAGTCTTTTTTTCCAGACCCATTTGTTTAAAAAATTATTATATAAGTCCAAAGTCTTTTTTCCAGACCCAGTTAATCAAAAAATTATTATGTAAGTCCAAAGTCTTTTTTCAAGACCTGTTTATTTCAAAAATTATAATATAGGTCCAAACTAACATACGATAATGATATTCTAGTGGAATAAAATGTTGTTATTTTGTTGTTGTTTTAGCTTATACGGTGCGTGTCATTCAGTAGTGAATATTTGCGCCAAAAATGAGAATCGAGCATAGTCTTTTCTCAAGACCCAGTTATTTAAAACGGCTGGAATCAGGCAAAAAGTAACCCAACCCTCTTATTAATGTTTAATAACACGGAAATATAGCATAGTCTTTCATCCAGACCCAGATCTTTCAAATAACACATGAATAATAATAATAAGAAATTAGTAATAATTAAAAAAAAAAGAAAAGCAAACAAAGACCCATGATCCTATTTATGTTGAGTAACATCGAAATATAGCGTGGTCTTTCCTCCAGACCCAGTTATAAAAATCATAAAAAACACAAGAACAACCAATAACAAAACAAAGACCCTGTAATCTTATCAACATTGAATAGCATGGAAATATGGTGTAGTCTTTCTCCAGACCAATTATTTCAAAATAACAAAAATTATTTAAAAAAGAACAACAGAATCTAAAACCCAACTATCCTTCAAACTAATAACCTTCAATATATAAAAGTTTAGAGAGTTTTCTTTATTCCAGACCTTGTCATTTTCAAATATAAGATAAATGAAATCTTCATAACTAAGACTCAATCTTATTCTCGTGCCTGTTCAACATGAATAAGATGATTGTGGGAGCATTTCATCAACATTTATGTCCGACCTTGATATTGATTGGCAAAAATGCAGTGCTTCCATGGTTAGTGTCGGATAAAATGGGACTTGTCGGATTAAACGTCAGACAACTCCTTTCATGAAATGCTCCCCTTGCTCTAAGTTTTGATGGTTTTTTTAATTATAAATTTCTTTGCCTGGAAGAAAAAGTGAATGTTTAAATACATTATATATTATATATAGGATCTTAAGCTGGAAGAGGGTTTTAATTTTAAATGTTTGTTTTGTTGTTCTGTTTTTGTTTTAATAAGCTGGTCTGGTCAAATTAATCACAAGGGTTTTATAGTTTGGAACTTGAAGATGTTGGGGTCTAAGTTTTAAGATTAATGTTTCGCTTAATTTGTATTTTTAAGAGAACTGGGTGAGGGGTAAAGACATTACTCTAAGCCCAAGCATTTATACTGGGTTTAATTTTGAAGATTGGTCTTAGCTGTGATTTTTTTCAATATTTGTTTATCTTTTGAATAACCGGGTCTTGAAGAAAGACTAAGCATAATACTCGTCTTATTCCACAATAATAAGAATATGACAAAGTCTTATGTTTCTAAATGACTGGGTCTGGAATAAAGACAACGCTCTAAACATGTGCTTTTCTACATGCATGGTCTTAATTTGGAGGATTGTTGGTTCTTAGATTCGTTGTTGGGGGTTGGGCTTTATTGATTTTTTATTCTTGAAATAATTGTGTCTGGAGGAAAGTCGATCTTCGACAATTGGTCTTCGTGTTATTCCACAGTAATCAGATTATTGGGTCTTCGTTTTAGAATATTTGTAAAAACTATTTCATTTTTTTCAAATAATAACCAAGTCTGGAGGAAGGATATTTGCTTTACCCATGCATTATTGCAATGTTTTGTTGGGGTCTTAGTATTATTGAAAAAAATGGGTGTGGGGTAAAGACATATTTCTTTACTGGGTGTAACTTTGGAAGATTGGTCTTAGATTTGAAGTTTTGTAAATTCATTTTTTAAATATTCAATTCAATTCTTTTATTTCATTTCCATTCAAAACATAATACAAAGTAATATAAAACAATACAAATCAAATACAATTTTACAGAAGGGCATTCTTACTTCGTAAAAAACAACAACAACAACAGTATAATATAGAGCATAAATGGATATGGAAATGGAAATGAGGGGGATCCACTAAAAAGCAAAGCTTGTAAAATTGTGGATCCCCTTGGAAAAGAAGAAATTATAGTCGACTTACTATATGCGTACATGCATGTATTACAGGAAAGAAAAGGAGAAAAAGAAATCATATTGACGGAAACATAATAACTGAACAAATACAAAGCTTTTCACACAAAGAGGTCTTCGTTGTAAAGGATATGTTGCGCAAGACAGGAAAAAAAAACAGAGAGAGGGGATGACAAGACGTAGAAGACAAGACAAAACACGAGACAGGACAGTACAAGACAACTATTTTTAAAAAGGAGTAAAACTAAGAATGGGAAAGGGCTGACATGAACCAGCTTGATCTGGTGAAATAACAAAAGATATGACTGGACAATATAAATGAAAAAATAATAAAATAAACGTGAAAAAATGTAATGATTATAATCAAGATAACGAAGTGTTAGTTCCGTTGCGAAGAATTAAATTAAGCAGGATACGTTTGAGTTTACGTTGGAATGAATTCAAGGAGACACTGTCTTTGACATTATTAGCGAGTGAGTTCCAGAATTTAGGACCGTTGAATAGGAATGTATTTTTGGCCAGTAAAGCTCTGTAAAGTGGGATGTGAAGTTCGTCAGAGTGTCTCGTGGGGTAGTTATGATAAAATTGATTTTTAGGGAACATGGCATCAAAAATATGGGGAAGTACAATGTTATTATAACTATACATGAAGTGTCCTAACTGTAGTAAATACAGGTCTTTGACTTTCAACAGTTTACTTTCTAGAAAAGTGGGTCCGTATGAGAACGGAAACATGTACTATGAATAATACGAAGTGCTTTCTTTTGCAAAAGCAACAATTTATCTAATAAATATTGATGGGTATCACCCCAAATAAGAATCCCATAGTTCAAATAAGGCAAGATTAAGGATGAGTAGAGCATGATTAATGATGTGGAGGGAATGCAAAATTTTAGCCTATTAATAATACCAATATTTCGTGAAATTATTTTGGATATATTTTCAATATGATTTTTCCAAGAAAGTTTACTGTCAACTGTTATTCCAAGAAATTTGGTGTAAGGTACCATTTCTAATGGGGTATTATCAAACATAATGTTCATCGGTAACTTGTCTATGGAATTACTAAATTACATGTATTTTGTTTTGTTAAGGTTCAAAGATAATCGATTGGCTCTTATCCACTCAGTAACATTAATAAGTTCAGAATTAATAATATCAACTAAAGTTTGTGGATTCTGATGAGAAAAAAATAAGGTCGAATCATCTGCAAACAAGATAAGGGATAATATTCGGATGATCTACAGAAATCATTTATATAAATTGTGAAAAGAACTGAGCCGGGTCTGGAGAAAAGAGTACGTTTTAAAACTCGCGTTATTCCACAAGAATAAGAATATGATAGGGTCTTATGTTAGAAGATTTTTTTTGCGTATTTGTTTTAATGATTAGGTCTGGACTAAAGACAATGCTCTAAACTTCTTTTTAAAACATTTCTTAGGTTGAAGGATTGTTTGGTCTTAGATTTTGATTTTTTTATCATTACTATTAGCGTAATTCCCGTTCAATGCCACTGCATGTCCTTAAAATGTCTCTAATAGGTCAGTATACCTGGCAACTGAGCGCGCTCCCAAAGTGACTTGAATTTTTTGCTGGTGCCGGCCTCCCCCCGAATGCCGTGACCCACGGTACGCCACTGTTCATACACCAAATCAAACACAGCTAGAATATACTTTTTGTTAAGAATCTAAACAGAATATGAAGCAAGACCTAGTTTTTGAAGAATGGGACGATGTTAATAATGAAGTAAATCCCAATATTGAATACAATAACTAAAAAAACAATTATTATGAAAAGAATATATCCCTATAGGTAAAGTAAAAAACCACTGTAACAAACCCCCAAATCCTTGGATAACGAAAGTTTTATTGAAGTCTATATAGACACGTAATCACCTATATATATCACTTACGCAATCCAACTGATGATTATTTAAATGAATATAAAATGTAATAAATTAACAATATTAATTCGAATATCCCGGGGGCACTTTACTAATAAAATAAACGTTGCCAATGGAAATACAAATACAATTTGTAAAGTTATCAAAGAATTAGTGTTGGTTACAAAATCACACCCCCACCTAATGATAAAATCACTCGCAATAGATTTGAGATTCTTGATCCCATTACGTCATTTTTTAGGTACAGGTTAAAAGGGGGATTCCCGGTTCCCATTAGTGGTGTGCGCCTAAAGAGATTAGTTATTATCATAGAGATATGTACTTAATTAGTATACATCTCTATGGTTATTATTACTCTGCGTGTTTGCCCATTACCAACTCAACGCTGTGGGGCGCCCTTCCTGAGCGTTTCATTGGCTCTATTGCTTGTGTACTCTATGGTACAACCACAGAGAATCTCTATAAAGATACTTTACTCGGAGTCACCTGACCAACCTTAACCATATACCTGATACCGCGCCGGTACAGCAACTTGCTGAGCAAGTAGTAACTTTGTAGCTACTAGTACTAGGCTACTACTAGTTCCGTAATTCTGTAAAACTGCATATTTATTTATTGAAATCTGACTTTCTGACGAATATTCACATCAGCATCTATTTCAATTATAATTTGGCAACAGTTTTATTGAATAAAGGGCGGACAAATATCAAAATCATGGTAAGTACTAGTACGATACCGTAGCCGTAGGCGGGGATTCCCGTAGGCCTAGGGCCTAGCCCTAGGCCTAATAATTGAGTTTAGTTTGACTGTCATTCAAAAAACAGTAGGGTACCGTAAGGGCACTAGTATTCAACCCGTTTGGAGAGTTTCCTCAAATATATAGAAACATAGAATTTACCTGAATTTCAGGCCCGTCTTATTTCTAAGAGCAAATGCTGGTTATTCGTTTTCCGTTATTTTTTTCTTCAACCAGTCAACTGTGTGCGCGGGTAATCGAGTTATACGGTGACGGTTTTTTGCACTAGTATTCAACCCGTCTGCACTAGTATTCAACCTAGCGATGAAAAATGGTCCTGTCTCTCAATCTGCCCTTGTCCCATCCGACTATGGACTAGACCATTTGAGATGAGACCAGACAGGGAATTAATCAAAGCCAGAGACTTACATAGATCTAGATCTAATATACCAATATAAACCCTTTTGAGATTTGCTATCTATCCTCACTAGGTTGAATACTAGTGCAATTCAGTGCAAAAGGCCATCGGCTCATAATTCGATCCTACGCGCATACAGTCGACAGATTGATAAAGAAAATACCGACAACAGATTACCCTGGAAATAACAAAGGTATGAAATTAAGATAGTTTCCATATTTCTAAATATTTTTGGAAATATGTCAAAATCTTTGAATTATGCCGGGTTGAATACTAGTGCCCTTACGGTACACTACCGGTACCGGTGCGGTAGTCATGGTAGAATTTAACCCGGCCCAGGCCAGGGGCCGTATTCTGAAGAGAAATATTCTTGTATCTTCAGAGTTATGATGGGGTGTCCAAACTTCGCGCACTTTTCAAAAATATTTATCAGGCAATTTATTTTTCACAAAATATTCATAATTTATACAAAACCAATTCACTAAATAGTTACCACATTGACGGCAAGATCGTAAACTATAAAATCATAGACAAAAATGTAAAGTAGGTCAAGGGGTTTCGCCGGTATCGCAATCTCAAAATTCTATTCCGATCGGTGAATGCGGGCTGTGCTGGAAAACCTTTCAGAAAAAGTGTGACCTAACTTCGCGCACCAAAGATTTTGTGGAGATTTAAACAAAAAGTCAAGCTCAAAAAGTGAAATATTTACACCAGATTGATGGCAAAATGCTATAGAATCGGTTAGTACCACATTTAATTCACATTTTTGATGATTTCTGCTTGCAAAAGGGTGATATCGTGATGCATGTTGATTTCTTCAAAACGGGCGCTAGCGGTGACAAATTTGCCGATCTTTTGCCAATATTTTCATAAATACTGAAATCATCCTTAAGAAAACTTTCATCAAAGGGTAATTTTAGGTCACTTTTCACGTTGATGATGTCAGATTTTAAGGATATTGGCTAGTTTTTGAGATAATGACCGTCCGCGAAGTATGGACACGCGCGAAGTTTGGACTCACTGCCATACAATAAAATATGTATTCCGAAAATTCTTGTATTTCTTGTAAATTTTCTTGTAACTTTCGCTCAGCGCGCATGATGTCAGTGCTAGAAATATGCGCAAAGTTAAAAACGGCATAGGCCTAAGTACGGTATTGTTCTGAAATGAAAATTCTCTTATCTTTGCATTCTCTTCCTTGGAAAATACAAGAACATTTACAAGAGGTAGGGGGCTATGGTTGTTGTTGCATGCGATATTTGTTCGTCTGAAATAATAATTTCTTGCTGCATCCCGCTAGAACATGTTTTACAAAAGGAGACGTCAACGGATTGGTAGACAAGCAATTTGAAATTGGGTTTTCGAGACGATGAATCTCGAATCTTTTCAGACTCAGAGAAAATCTGTCTTTGAGAATAGCCACGTGTATTTAGCACAGAAGTGCACAAGCGTAAGCACCGGGGGCGCAAGGATATTACGCCTTATACCTTTTACCCGAGATTCTGGAAGAATGCTGATGATCCCAGCAGTCGTGCTTCCAGTTCAAGTCCTTCATCCTTCTCGTAAGTTAGGTATCTTCACAGCAGTCTAGCTTGGAAATCTGCACCGTCCTCAACATTAGTGTGATTTATGCATCATAGGGTGAGCAGTACCGCTGGTCTGCCCACACCTTGTCTAGCCTTATTTTGAAACTGTTCACCGTCTGAGCAGTGACTACCTCTTCGGGCAGCGAATTCCAGTCTTTTATGATACGCTGGCTGAAAACATCTTGTCTGATCTTCGTCAAGCATCTGGGTTTTGAGAGCTTCAGACTATGCCCTCTTGTTCTTGTGTTGCCTGTTGCATACACAAAGAAAGTATCACCTGGAATGCGTTCAAATCCATGGATTATTTTGAACACCTGTATCATATCTCCTCGTCTTCTGCAGTACTCAAGAGAAGGAAGATTGAGTGCTATTAATCTCTCTGTGTATGTGCAGTTTCTGATGGAATAGATCATTTTTGTTGCTCTCTTCTGTACCTTCTCAATGGCTTTACTGTCACTCTTAAATCTAGGATACCATATAGAGTTGCCAAAGTCAATGATCGGCCTGACAACAATGCGCTTCATTATTTTTTCACAAGAGACGCTTCTACTGGTTGACCTAAGCATGTAACAAGGTTAATGATTGGTTGATGATAAAATATTAGGCATGCCAGAGATACACTGTAAAATAAGGGATGTCCTTTACACAGATAAAGACAATTTTCAGAATAGCAATTTAAGAGAATTTTAGCGAGCTGTTATCTTGCTGACTTACAAGAGAAGTTGAGACAATTTTCAGAATACCATCCCAGGTCGGAGCTCCGGCCCGCGAAACGGGCCGCGCTATGCCCAGGACTCGTCCGTGTATATTTCTCATCTGGATTAAAATAAATGGCCCTTCGATAATTTTGTTTTCTTATGCATGAATGGGTTTCCCAAAATATTTCTCATTTTCATCCAATCTTTTCTATCTTCAATATTTCACAGAGTGGCCCAGGACCTCACAATCTCGATAAAGTACCCAACCAGGAGGGATACCTAATCCTCAATGATAGTGGAGCAGTCATGGCTGTAAGAATGATCCCACTTCTGTAGTCTTTTCCACTATTCCTCCTCCCATAGTGCCATGGCCCCATTTCTGTATCCCATCCTCCTTTACTTTGGGATCTTTTTTTATTTTTATTTTTATGTGAACAGTAAAATGAAGAAAAAAAGAAGAAATGCTAGTTTTGTAATCACAATTTTGAGGGAAGTTTGCAGATGAGATTTTATGGTTTGTCACAATTACCTAAAGAACTGTTTGCATGAATAATGCAACGCTGTACTCTCAATTTATTACATTGATATTTTAAAATTAAAGTAAATGATTTGGCAAAATATTCAATGTATTTATAAGCTAAAACAAGAACAAGGGATACCATAAAAACGTTCTCAAACCTTTCTGTGAGATCTCTCGAAGAAGCAGATCATTCATAGACAGTTCGTATTAAAAGTTTGCAGCTTGATCAGTGGTCTTGTCCAAGATTTTTTTAAACGTTAAGTGTAAGAAAATTGCAATGACCACAGCAGAGAATCACACAGTGTTCTTACTCTCAGCGTATGTAAATGTACATATTAGTGTTCTGAAATCTGTATGTAGGTACACAATTTGGGCAACTGTTGATTAAAATCTTACAAATGATTTCAGAGTGCCATGAAATGTTGTACAACTGGGGGGCGTTTCATCAATATTTTCGTCTGACAAGTTGTCAGATCTGTCAGAACTTTCCTGGATCGTGATTGGTTGAGAAGCATTGTTATTGTAGTAACTGTCGGATAAAACAGGACTTATCGGATAAAACGTCCGACAAGTCCTTTCATGAAACGCTCCCCAGAAATCACAAGGTGGCACCGTGGCAGTAAATCTGACAGAATAATCAAGGCATTCTTATACAAATTTTATGGCAATTCTATAAACAGAAATAATTTTGTTTTTGAGAAGGTCTAAAATATTTCTTACAAAGGCTGTAAGAATCTTTGCTGCATTTAAAAATCTCTATGAAATCAAAAAATTGAAAAAAAAGTGAGATTCGTATGAACGATCTGTTTGTTCTAAACTCAGTGACTGTAGGGGAGATTGGGGTTAGTTGGAACGCAGGGTAAGTTAATTTTCTTTTTAAACGCCTTTAAATAAATTTATGCAATACTGCCCTCAATTTATTGTCATTATCAACAATCATCCACCATATTACAGACAGCACAACAAGCCTGGTGAAGTTAGAAATGAATTTGTTTTTTCACCTTCTGAGTATTTTTTTTTCTCTTTCAGAAATGTTTTATTACCTCAGAGAAGTTAAAGTTTGCCAGTTTGTGGGTATAATAGGTCACTTGTACCAAGCTACAAAATAAGGTTATTAATATGTCATGGTGATGTCCCTTATTTGTGCTGTAAGCTTATATATGTAAATGTTGAATGGGCCTCAAGGGTTAGTTAGGGGCTATTTGGAACATGTTCCAACTTACCCCAAACTTAATAATAATAATAATTATTATAATTATCATTATTATTACCCCAAACTTAATTATGAATAAAAACATAAAAATTTAAACAGTATTTCACTCTTTTGAACCTACAGTCTTCTAAGCCATGCTTGTTTTGGTCTGAGTGAGCATTTAAGGCCTATTGTAGGCCCCTATATATGCATTATTAATCCTTAGCAAGCTGGCGGGGGGGGGGGTCAATTTGAGCCCCCCTCTTGAAAATGTTGTCGCTTCATGTATGCCGTTGGTGCGGAATTTTTTGACCGCACAGCTTGCTGACTTTTACTTTCAAGTCTTGCGCATCATTTCAGACCAAATTTGCGATGCCCCGGTGTGCTACATCTTCAAAATTACGCAACATTTTGTACGTACTTGTCTCACCCAAAATTGCTCAAAAATGTGATTCCATGCACAAGGTCAATGTAAATTGTGTTTTTCAACCATTCAATTTAAATTGAATGACACTCACCAAAAATGAGTATTCTACTTCTATATGGTAAATAAATTGATTTAAAGGCAAAAACATAAGAAAAACAAATTTAGAGTGAATTTTATATAAAATTAATTAAAAAATATTTTTGTCATGTAAATTTGATGTAGAAGTACATTGAAGCCCTTAGATAGATCTGCTTTAAGCTGGTATATGCATAGTTTCTCAAATGAAATTTGGATTTTAAAGCCAATTTTGTAAAATATGTTCCAACTAACCCCAATCTCCCCTGGTTTTACTGTGATTTTTGTCTCACCTGCATAGCAGAGTGAGACTATAGGCGCCGCTTTTCCGACGGCGACGGAGGCGGCGTCAACATCAAATCTTAACCTGAGGTTAAGTTTTTGAAATGACATCATAACTTAGAAAGTATATGGACCTACATAAAACTTGGCCATAAGGTTAATCAAGTATAACTGAACATCCTATTAGAGTTTCATGTCACATGACCAAGGTCAAAAGTCATTTAGGGTCAATGAACTTAGACCATGTTGGGGGAATTAATATCAAAATCTTAACCTGAGGTTAAGTTTTTGTCTCAACTGCATAGCAGAGTGAGACTATAGGCGCCGCTTTTCCGACGGCGGCGGCGGCGACGGCGGCGTCAACATCAAATCTTAACCTGAGGTTAAGTTTTTGAATGACATCATAACTTAGAAAGTATATGGACCTAGTTCATGAAACTTGGCCATAAGGTTAATCAAGTATTACTGAACATCCTAATAGAGTTTCATGTCACATGACCAAGGTCAAAGGTCATTTAGGGTCAAAAGAACTTAGACCATGTTGGAGGAATCAACATCAAAATCTTGACCTGAAGTTAAGTTTATGAAATGTCATCATAACTTAGAAAATATATGGACCTAGTTCATGAAACTTGGACATAAGAATCAAGTATCACTGAACATCCTGCATGAGTTTTATGTCACATGACCAAGGTCAAAGGTCATTTAGGGTCAATGAACTTTGGCCGAATTTGGGGTATCTGTTGAATTCCCATCATAACTTTGAAAGTTTATGGATCTGATTCATGAAACTTGGACATGATAGTAATCAAGCATCACTGAACATCCTGCGTGCATTTCAGGTCACATGACCAAGGTCAAAGGTCAATGAACTTTGGCCGAATTGGGTGTATCTGTTGAATTACCATTATAACTTTAAAAATTTGTGGATCTGATTCATGAAACTTGGACATAATAGTAATCAAGTATCACTGAACATCCTGTGCAAGTTTCAGGTCACATGATCAAGGTCAAAGGTCATTTAGGGTCAATGAACTTTGGGCGATTTGGGGTATCTGTTGAATTACAATCAAAACTAAAAGTTTGTGGATCTGATTCATGAAACTTGGACATAATAGTAATCAAGTATCATTGAATATCCTGTGCAAGTTTCAGGTCACATGATCAAGGTCAAAGGTCATGTGAGGTCAATGAATTTTGGCCACATTTGGGGTATTTGTTGAATTACCATCCTATCTCTGTAAGTGTATTGGTCTAGTTCATAAAACGTGGAAATAAGAGTAACCAAGTGTCACTGAAAATCTTGTGCGAGTTATAGTAGTTTTCAAAGTCAGCAATGCTGCTATGTTGAATCGCGTGATGCAGGTGAGACTGCCAGAGGCATTCCACTTGTTATTGAGTGTGATTATTTTGCTCTTACATTGTACACTTGTATCAAGGAGAAATATGGGATAGGCCTATGCATGCACTACATGTAGGAAATGTTGTGTACTTTTGGAACCGTGTACCCAGGGGTCACAATTTTGATCCCAAAATTGCACAAAACTAAAAGGTAAAAACTCGGCGAGCAATGCATCTGCATGGCAGATTTATCTTGAAAAATGTCCGTCCCCTGTTGGGGTTAACTCCCAAAATGGATTGATTTCAGAATAGTGTGAATTTTTTTGTAAATAGTTTGATGTGAAAACTTTATTTAATACCATCAATTTTATTGATTTAGTCATGGTTTATGTTGGCCACTTTTTATTTATGATGGTAAACTGGGCAAGGTCAGAACCAACGAACAAATAAAAAAAAACGAGACATTACGAACATGTAATATGCATTTCCAATGGCCGATTCAAAATCAGTGGCACAAATCTTTATTTTAATGGACTCTTGAGCACTGTTACGGTTTGAGTTGCTATTGTTGGTACATGTACATGTAGATAACAACCAACTTAATTAAAATTTTACTTTATGTACAAAATGTAAAATCTGTGTCAGTAAGTAAAGAAAAATATAGAATAAAAGTTGAGACATATTACAAGGAGCAGAACATTTTTGAATGAAACTTTTGAGTGTTGATATCTTTTGAGCATTTGGCACTTTGAACTGAATCAAATAATACCAGTATCTATTTTACTTTGATATGCTAGTCATCTGGGGATCTTGAGAATGATGAAGCTACTGCTGCTACCATAATAAAGATGATCAGGCTAGCATCAAAAGTAAATATTACATCAGACAACTCACAATCCTTCAAACGACTCTCAGGTATGATTGAATGTATGGAAATCATTCAGTAAACATACATGTAGAACTCTGTGAAAATATAGTATGTTTTTTTATTTTATGTAAAACCATAATTTTGTGTTTTATTGTTTTATTATTTGTTCTTTTTATATAAAATAATAATTATATGTGTTTTACTGAATCATCTACATGTATAGACATAATCAAAGAATGTGTACTGTACATGTTTTCAGTAGCTTGGAGATTACTAAAAACAAGTGAGAAAAGGACAAGATTTTTTTCCCTCAATTTTAAACTTGATTGATTTTTGATAGAGGAAAATAGAAGAAAAAATGGAAAAAAATGAAGAGCAAAAACTTGGTTTATAATCAACCTTGATTTCTATGAGACATTGGACTCACCAAAATGAAAACTGAGTCCAATATCCATGCACATACATATACATCGCGTCCCCCCAAAAAATGTCCCTCTGACATAGGACTGAATGAATTCTAAAATGTGGTAGGATTGTCAAAGAAATGTTCATGAGTAGAAAGTTCATTTCATGTTCTAACTTTTATGAAAATTTCATTGGTCGCGCTTCAGTGGTTTTGAATACACACTCTGTTGCGTAACAGTGGTGCATTTTAGCTCATTCCAAGTTTGCAGCATTGATGCATTTCTTCATTGTCTATGGCATGTTAACCCGCATTCTTACATCCATGATCTGAGCAGGGATAATTCCTTAATCATATCTAGGCTCATCAAATCATAAACTTCAGCATGTTCAGAAGGACAAGAAACATAAAAAATTAAGTTTGTTTGATGATTAATCAGTGCACCAACTTGAAAGAAAATGTGATTGATGGATGAGTAAAATAAGCTGAAAAGGGGGGAATCAACAAGTTAATCACCCTTTGCGAAAAGGAACTATACCAAAGATAATTTTGACTTTTTTCTTTTAAAAAGTTGCACTGAATTATTGAACTTGACCTCAGTAGCTAATTAACTAAAAAAAAAGTAATGAAAACAAAAATGCAGTATTGTTGGAATTATGCATGAAACAGACATGACCCGTTGTCTCAATCATTGTGCATCTCCCGTTTATCAAACATGAAATGAACTGTCAAATACTGTTTTTGCCCTTCTGAACATGCTCAAGGTTGTGATTTGATGAGCCCAGTTAATAGATCCATGGATTTCCCTGGTCAGATCAGGGAATTCTTTGGTCAGAACAAGGAGATAGAGGTGATATCTCCTTGGTCAGAATGGTCAACGAGGGTTGATATGCAAGAAAGTGCAGAACACAAAGCAGTGTTGCATGCATATAAACTTGGAATGGGTTGAAAAGCACCACTGTTACATAATAGATTGTGTATTCAAAACCACTGAAGTAAGACCAATGAAATTTTTATAGAAGTTAGAACATGAGATGGGCTTCCTATATCCATACATTTCATTGAGAATAATTTTTATTTTTGGAAGTTATTAAGCCGCATATCAGAGGGACATTTTTTTGGGACGCGCTGTATAGAATGCATTAATTGGCTGAACATTGAGCAAGCCCAAATCTACAAAGGTGTTTTGAATTTGTGGTTAGAAACCATGGTTTATGCATATTCTATGCATCGATTCAGCATGTACAAAATGAAATCTTTACCAAGGTTAAGTTTTTGAAATGTCATACCTTTGAAGGTATATGGATCTAGTTCATATTTAGACATAAAAGTAAATCGAGCATCAGTGAAGATCCTGCATGAGTTTCAGGTCGCATGATTAAGGTCACTTTGTTGAGTTGCCATCATACTGTTGAAAGTTTATGGATCTAGTTTGTAAAATGTAGACATAAGAGTAATCAAGTAACATTGATGGTCTTTTACAAGTCTTTGGTCACACAATCAAGGTCAAATATCATTAAGGCTCAATGAACATAGTATTTTATTATCATATGAATGGTGCTTTTTGTGAATAATTATTCTAGAGTTCTTTTCAAAGTTAGCACTGTTACTAAAGTAACTTACTATATTGAATCGCGTAATGCAGGCGAGACTGCTAGATGTGCTCCACTTGTAAATCAGCCAACAAATCTTTATCTGTCCTTTGCATACAATCACCAGTATCCAGTACTTATGGGTTGAGCGCTAAACACAGTTAATTTTGATAATCTGCTTTCTTTAAAACAACGTGCTCATCAATGTGTAGCCTCAGTAACAAACATCAAATTAGCATCCTGTTATAATATAAGATCAGTGCAACAAATCATTTAAATCAATAATAAATTTCCTTTTTTAATTACTACTGATAGTAAAATATGCTCCCATAAAGATAGGCTGGTGACTAAGGCAGTTCTAAATATTCCAATCATAGTCCTTTTAATCCAAATTGGCTGGTAAAGATTCTTGAAGAAAATTCCTTTGGAGAGGCTTCTTCTCCTCAAATTATATTCCTCAATACATTTGAATAAATTGAAAGCTTTAATAATTGTTGAATTGTTAAAAATAATTTAATAAAATTTAAAAGAAAGAAAAGGAAGAAACCTATTAAATTTGCTATTCAAAATGTTTTTTCTTGAAGATGTATTTCATTATTTTCTTTTCCTGCAGTGATTTTTGATGACTTCCTGTATATAGCCACAATATCAAGTGACAAGGTCTACATTAGTAAAAGGAAAAATATTCCCAAAGAACCCGTTTTGGCATGATAAAAGAACCATTTGATGCATTACAAGGTTTGTATAAAGGATGTACCTCTTTACATTTGTTCAACAATCTATTAAAGGGAAAGTTCACCTTGCCTAAAAGTTGATTGTATTGATAGCAGGGAACAAACAAACAAATCACCATCAGTAAAGGTGATGGTCCAACTATTTTTTGAGGGAAGCTGGGTGTAGCTATCTTTTGAAGCGAAGCTGAGGAAAGATAGTGATAACAAGTACATTCATCTTGCCGAGGAAGTGATAGTTTGCCTCACTACCTGCAATCAAGAGGTGATTATATGCTTTATATTCCATTAATTGCCTGTTCAATACTGTTACTAGAGTTTATTCCTAAATATTTGGTAGGTGACTGTCCACAACTTGCTGTTCAATATGAGACCTTATTCAACGGTCAAGTGCACATACGCAAAATGTACACCTACAACAATGAATGCAATGTGATACACACCATAAAGCACATTTTTATGATGATTATATGAAGTGAGACCACATTATCTTATTGTAGTGACATGAGACTTACAATCAAATTTTCCCCTCTTTCTTTTTTTTGGGAGGGGGGGGGGGGGGTGGGATAGATAAGATAATAATATTTGATAGCTTTATTTCATGGAATACAAGACATATTCCACTCGTTCGGACCAACATTCCTCTGCAATTCATGGAATAATTATATATAATATCAGATGGGTGAGAATGGGATACCAGAAATATTCCAAGAGTTTGGTAAAATATTCTACGAATCCTAGATGAGTGGAATGTTGGAGCTAGAGAGTGGAATATTTATGGTATTCCTTGAAATTAAGTCATACAGTATAATTACAATATATCTCCCCCCCACAAAGAGGGAAAATTTTTATTGAGCGCGTCCTTTCACTTACCACAATCGGTTAATATGGCGTCACTTCATAAGATCAAATTAGATCATAGAAATGCGTCGTGACATCATAGAGTGTGAGTGTCATTGGCCCGAATTCACAAAGGTAGTTTTGAAAACCCACAGTTGAGTCCATGGTTCATGCAGATTTCTTGTATAAATCACGCTTATTATGCCACGCATATTAAAATATGTCCAATGCTGATGCTCGCTTTTGTCACAGTGCACCAAATTGACGCCTGTTGCCATGGTTATCCACGCTATTTTATTCATGTGTCCACTCTTCAAACAGTGGACTTGTGAATAAAAAAGCGTATCTTACCATGGTAACAGGCATCAATTTGGCGCACTGTGACAAAAGCGCGCAACAGCATTGGAATTTTTTATACATGTTAATGCGCCTGATGCGCGATAAAATAAGCGTAATTTATACAGGAAATGTGCATAAACCATGAATTCAACCGTGGGTTTTCAAAACCACCTTTGTGAATTTGGGCCATTGTGCTCTATGCTGTGTATCACATAGCATTCATTGTTGTATGGGATGTATATTTCATGCATTCCTGCATACGCACTACATGTAGACTGTTGATTATTGTCCCATATTGAAAAGCAAGTTTTGTACAAGAAACTTGGATATTGGTCCTTTCAGGAATACACTCTCATAATGAACAGGCACTTCATGCAGACAGAAATATGTATTTTTGCTAACTCTATATAGATAATAATTGACCTTATCCCTAATAAGATCGGGAGGGGGGGGGGGGGGTGGCTGATTCAGAAATTTAGAAATTAGAAATTTAGCAAACAATATTTTTAAGAAAATAAATGTGATGTTGGAATTTTAAGAAGTACATTTGATCAGATTGCTATAAAGAGTCTACATGTATAAACCAAAAATTAGCACTTTTGGGGCATTATTTACTTAATGGGAGTAAACTTTTGATTTTACGTATATATTAGCATAATCAATTAGCAATGAGATATTTCACAGAATCTGCATTAGTAACATGCGTGCCAATTTTCGACGGCTAAGATCCTAAGGGGCCCTCCCTCTTCTTAGGCATCCCAGTCTATTTAATAATGGTATCCCATTCCATCCCATTTTTTCTTGTATTTTTACAGCAAAGTTTTTGTCAGGATGAACTGCCCCTTTTGGTGACTTCAAGCTCAGTGTCATGAGTGAAATTCAGTCAAGGCTAAGTGTCGCATGAAAAAATGGTTCCAACCATATCTTGATACCCCAACATCAAGTAAAGTTTGATCTTGCACCAGCCTCATTTATACTTTGATGCAGTGGCAACAATAGTTGATGTGGTTTTGTGATCATCAACTGTGACCTGCCATTCCCAAACCATCAAACAGGAAGGTTCTCTGTAAACTGCCAAAGTTGTGAGTTGGTCTTCAAAAAGTTAAAATTTGACCAGGCATATCAAAACCCACTTACAGTCACCAGAAACAATTTTTTTTTCAGTTAAAAATTTCTACTTAAAAGAGGAGACTCTCAGCTTTAAAATGACATACAACTCACTACTTTTAGATGATCTAAATCTTCGTTAAAAAGAAAAGAACATTCACTATCACAGTATGTTACTTTTGAGAAAACAGGGAAGCATGCTTACCCTCACACCTTTTTCCAAAGGTGACAAAAATATTAGAAATATTAGTTTTCCTAATTTTTTTCAGTCTGCAAACCCCTATGTTAATGAGCGAATGAGCAAGATTTATCCAAGTCCTCTCGAGGCTGAATTCATATCCCTACAAAATCTTGTGAATTGTGAGACTTTTTTGTCAAAGAATTTAACCATTTTCTCCTTGAGTAAAATTGATTATTTTTGTACCATAGGAAAGAGTAAACATTACTCTTATATTGGTTATTTCTTTTGAATAAAATATTTTGATAAATAGGTGAATTTCAGGCCTGAAAAGAGGCCTCAAACAGAGTTTTCTTCCTCTGTTTTTCTCTTGCGAATTGTGCAAAATTTTGTGTTTTGGGCACAAACATTATTTATATCATGAGAAAGCTCAAACTCTACTATCATACAATGTTACTCTTTGATATGTGACACCTTTTAGATGGGTCAGCAGCCAGCCTTTTCCATCAAGATGCAAGACGAGATTTCTGAAATTTCTAGGTAGCATAAAATCTAGAGTTCTGATTGGCTGAATGTTTTAAAAACAACAGGCGCTGGTAATTTGAAGAGATTATCACATGGAGAGTGTGACCTTCAGAGGCATGGTGTGGGGGAACATCGGAATTTGCGTGGGTGTGTGGTCTCTATGACCAATCAGAGAGCAGTATTCTTGCTTTTGAGCTGCTAAATGTACTTATCCTATGAAAAACTGTCTGCTGACCCATCTAACATACATGTACCTCTTAAAAAAAAATTAAAAATTATATCATATTAAAGCTAAATCTTCAGCTTTATCATAAAAATCTAAAAACCATTTGTGCTCAAACCGAAATTAAGGGTAAAAACAACAACTTTTGTTGCATGAAAATAATCATATAGTTTTATGTTTTAGATCAAAAGCTTCCCCTATATTACAACATCTTTTTAAAAATCCAAACACATGACCTAAAAGAATGATTTTTCTTCTTTATAAAGATACCAAAAACATGGTTTTTGGTTAATATTTAGAGCAGCAATGGCCGAATAAAAAGAGGTGTTTTGGTCCCAAGCTAATTAATGCAAAACCACTGTAGTCGTGAATATCACTTGGATAAAAGAAGCCACTTTTTCAGGGCTTGTCGACTGACTAACTCCAAACTGATTAGGCATATCCTGATAGCATAATGCATTTTCTTTATACTGTTAAACTTTTAAGTTGTAAAGTTGAATAAAAGACGAGATACAAGAAATTCTTTGATAATTTCCTTGGGGATTGCTTAGCAGTTTCACTGAGATTTAGTATGCACATATCATTGGGTATCCTCAGGTGATGGCTCTTTTACACTCTACTACACTTCACTACCTTTACACTTTGCTACACCGACCCAAACCATCAGGGCTCGTAATTCGGATGGACACTATGAGTGACAAAGGGTGTCACTTTAAAATTGCTAAACACAACAATTTATGCAAAAAATAACATGTGATCTAATCTTAGATTTCACCCTGTTTTACCCCTTCTATCAGTTTAAAAATCAATGAATTACATCACGCACCTGATATCTTTGCACCTTATTCACAACAGAATTGAAAACATTGAATTGCAAGTATTGCAGCACTACATGCGATTGCTGAAGTGATGTTTTTGATTAGGTAGTGAATTTATAACGTGCAAAGATATTAGGTGTGGGCTTTTAATTATGAGACTGGTAGAAGCATGGACAAGGAGTGTCCAAATACTGGATTATAGATTCCTGGTCATATATTTTTCATCAATTATAGTTCTTGTCCCCCAAATTGTACCTTTGTGAATCAAAGTGGCAATTTCAAGGGTAAAGCCCTGTTCCTGATGGTTTGTGTAGTGTAGTGGTATTGAAGTGTAGTGGAGTGCACACAAACCATCACCTCAGGTAATGCTTGGGTGAATCCTAAACTTCAAAAGTTCAACCCTTGTTTTCTCCTCATTTCTTGAAGCTGTATCTGAATTTCTGCATTTGTTGGTTATTGTTGAACTATTTTGACAAGTCATCATTTTGAAGCTTATGGCGGGTTTTACAAGCTCAATCTTGAAAATCATTTTGGACAACTTATTGTTGTCCAAAATGGGTAAACTATCATTCTAGGCTTGAATTCTTCAAGGGGATTTGCTGTAGTAATTCACTAGAAGAAATGCCTTACGGGATTTACCACTTAGTATCTAATCATAACCAGTATCATATCATGGATAATATATTCTTGGAGCGTATTACTGTCCATTTCAGCAACTTCTCCTTTAAAAGGGTTCTCATTTTCTAAGTGCTATGTAATACATGTATCTGCCAAATTAAATTTTCCAAAGGCCTTAGCCCATTTTGTCCTGTGACCAAGACAGTACTGGCTAGAGCCTAAGGAAAATATGGATTATGCTAAAATCATATTTTGATCAATGGGTTTATTGTAGATATTTGTGCTGAAAATGTGATTTTATCATTTGTGTATTTTAAGAAATCTATACAATGTTATAAACCTGTCTGGAGGTTTTATATCTTGTAAATACACACTAGTCTCTGCTGAGGCAAGAGTAGCCATCTCATTAGATTCATGAGAAGGTTGTGTTGTCAGGGGTTGTTTTTACTGCAGAAGCATTAATAGACAATTTGTACTGTTAGAAGATAGAAAAAAAATGCAAGATCCTAATATATCTCGGCAAAACTATATTGTTAATTTCTTGAAGAAAAATGTAATAAGAGGTCTTATTTAGTGCAATAAAAATTTGTGTTTTCTTGTAGTATCCCTGGTTTTTCTGAAGAGAAAAAACAACAACACACAAATTGTTACTAAAATGGAAGACATGAATTGATACCCTTTTCTTAAAACCAATCAGGACAAAATGGCTGAGGAATCAGTAAAAGGCAGACTTTTTATTTTCCATTTGTGTATGTTTTCATTTCTATGTGAAAATTGTCTTGAATTTAAGCACTTTGATGATGAGCCCAGTTAGTTTCTTGAAAACAGACATTCAACAAAAGTTTGAAGGCCTATAAGTGGTACGAGATGTGATCAGTGATGACAATAAGAAGACCAATAGTGAAAGTTGCTTTGTTTTGTCCATAACAGTATTGTATGTTGCAAACTAGCAGAAATTAAACTTTTTAAATTTAATCTGAGAGATATATATGATATACTTTATCATTTTAATGGTCCAAACCAGATCTAAATGTGAAATTGATTTTAGAATAAGGAACCTATGAGCTACAAAGCATAGCAAATATATTTGTTTCATTCTTCTTCAGAAAACTGAAACTAGCAGGTTGTGTATTTTATTCGTCAGAATGACATGATGTCACATTGCGTCAGTACACAGGAGTGTATTAGTCATTACAAAGGTTTCTTAATTTGCTTTTGGTGTACATTATATTTTGTCAATTTAACTTTTGAGACCAGTTGGGATCTTTATATAAAGTGTGTCGGCTAGAAAATGTTAATGGCACTTTAAATAAGTATTATGTGAAAATTAAATTACCAAATCATATTGGGTATAATTCAATAATCGCAAACTAGCATTTAATTTATACATCTGGCATAAATTTTATGTGATATGGTTGATTATAAAACGCAGATATATGAGGCTTCCAACAATTCTCATCAGAAAACCTCTCAATCCAAGTTTCTTTTTTATGTTGAATAAAGTACATGTCCTTAATATACATGTACATTAGTTCACTGATGTCTTCACTCACTCTGATTTTATTTCCTTTGAGTGTTAAGGTGACCATATGCTGAAAGTACAAAAAAAAAGTTTTAAAAATTTGGCATATCTTTAATCAAGCATAAAAATAACTACAAAGAAATAAAATCAAACGTGTTTTGACCCATGAGCTAATCTTGAAAAGTTGCTTTTCCTTTCTTCTAGTTTTTTTTCTCACCTGCTTAGCAGGTGAGACAAAAGTCTCACTCTGCATAGCAGAGTGAGACTAACTATAGGTGCCGCTTTTCCAACGCAATTTTTTTTTAAATGACAGCATAACTTAGAAAGTGTATGGACCTAGTTCATGAGACTTGAAAATAAGGTTAATCAACTATTACTGAACATCCTGGTTCAGTTTCAGCTTATGGATTTGATTCATATGACTATGGGGGTGTTGCAAGAAAATATTTGCGATCAATCGCAAATATTCTGTTGCAGTGTTACAATTGACTGATCACTTTTAACTATAGCAAATCAGATCACACTCCTTGTTGCATGGAGCAGATTAGCAATCAAGCGCAATTAACCAATTAATTGCACGGCATATGCTTGATTTCGGGAATGAAAATAGACTTGCAATTGATCGCAAGTTTCTAGCAACGCCCCATTAGACATACACTGTAAGAGTAATCAAGTATCACTGAACATCGTGTGAGAGTTTCAGGTCCCATGACCAAGGTCAAAGATCATCTAACCCTCGACGCTTTGCGAAACACAAAAATTTAGCACCGCACTATTTTATGACTTTTTCTTTGAAGTCTCGCGCATCCTGTGCAAGTTTTAGTTCACATGACCAAGGTCAAAGTTCATCGAACTTTGACCATGTTGGAGGGAAATGTTGAATAACCATAACTCTGAAAGTGTGTGAATCTAACTTGGACATAAGAGTAATCAAGTATCACTGATCATCTCATGGGAGTTTCAGGTCACATGACCAAAGTTAAAGGCCATTTTGGAGGTAATTATTAGATTGCTGTCATAACTTTCAAAGTTTATAGATATAGTTTATAAAATGTGGATATAGGGGTAATCAAGTATCCCTTTCAAGTCTTAGGTCACATGGTCAAAGTCTAATGTCATTTATTATCAATGAACGTAGTATTTCATCATTATATGAATGGTGTTTTTTTTAATAGTTATTTTATAGTAGTTTTCAAAGTCAACACTGCTGCTAAATTGAATCGTGTGGTGCAGGTGAGACTGCCAGAGGTGCGCCACTGTTTTAGCATGTACATTTATTTTCATTATTTTTTATTCTAAAGCATTTTCCTGTGGAAAGATTTGACCGTACTAATTTATGCCCTAGCTGATCTGCTCATCAAGGTGAAGGCATGTCTTGAGTCTGTGTCACTTCAGCCATGTCTTCATGTGGAGGAGACTACACATACTACATTGTAAATACCAAACTTGGATGGAGAGGTTTTGTGATGTGTAATGAAAGAAGGCTCATATCTTTGTAATTATTAGACTATATCACATAAGATTTCATCCAGTTGTAAAAAATGAATTTTACATGTAGTTTATGAGTGTAAAGGATACAATGTTAAAATTTTAATGTTATACCCATCTAAAGTGCCATTAATATTTTTTGTGGGACATGCTGTACAAATAATCATCCATATTAAAAGGGAAATGAAATAATGTACAAACATGTCCAACTCTGTTAAACAGATTTTTGCTATCTAAAATAATTTATGTACATATGTGAATAAGAAATTTGTGATTTTCAAAGAAATGATAATCATTTTGGTATTTGTGTTATAATAGACTAGTTGACATTCCATTGTGCATTTTGTTCTCATATATGTCAAACATTGAGAGTATTAGAGACCTCCATCAATTTCAAGCTCAAGATAGCGGTCTCCTACATCTATTCTTTAGCTCATTATACATGTTTCTGTACTTTAATGAAATAAAAAAATTCCAAGTATATTTACTATGTGTGTTAGAATAAGGTAAATGAATATATTATATTGGAAAATGTTGGCATATTGTTATAGTTATCTAAATGTTGACAAATGATTATACATGTACATGTACTTGTGTGTAATTTTATTATTTAAATGTGGAAATGAAATAAAATCAACCAGGAAGCTATGTATGTTAGTAATGATATTTCATTTCAAAACTTAATCCAAAAGGAAATCTATTTTTAAGACTATCTAGGATTTAGTGTTATCAGAGTTTGAATGCAAATATATACCGTATATAAACTATTAAAAAATGTTTGGAAATCTGACTTTGATTGATAACCCCTCCTCGGTCTTAGTGAATATTAATGTGTGATTGATGCCAATGCATAGATCATATAATTCTCTTTAAAACGACACGCTACATGATAATGTATGATTATGGTTAATATGTAGGTGCAGTGCCTTGAAATGTGGGACAAGGTCAAAATTCAAAAGTTGAAAAATTAAACTCTTGAAAGTCACTGTTGATTTTTTTCTGTGGGGATGAGTGAATTTCTCAGCGGTCTAGTTTTTTTTATGCACCTTAACATCAACATCAGCATGGTATCAAACACACCTCTGCACAAGCAAATACAATAAAGAAACATGCATGGGTATTTCAAACGACTCAAACCATGTTATCTTACAGAACCATCACTACATAGACCACATCAAAACAAAAAATGAAGCAGGGGCTTGATTTGAATGGATTTTCATCTCTGTTGACACGGACAAAAGAATGATGTTCTTTATTGACCCTTCATGACTATTTCTGCTCGTTTTGCAGCTTTTCAATTCAGACCTCATCCAACACTTATGAATCCTGCTCATTTAGTGATGGCATGATCATACCAAGTATGGTATCATTTTAAAGAAAATTACATGATCCTTTGAATGATATCAAATATGCATTGTGTAAAGTTGGGAGAAATTAATGGCCAAACTCAAGATTTCCAAACTTTTATTGAGAGGTTTAATAGTTATGTGCAGTTTTAAATGAAGTTGAGTTAAAACAGTGCTTAAAGGAAAATTAAACATTTGGAACAAGATAGATTGTGTGATAGAGACAAATCAAAGAAACAGATCAACACAAGTTTGAGAAAATCAGACAAATAATGAGAAAGTTATGAGCATTTGAATATCGCGATCACTAATGCTATGGAGATCCTCCTATTGGCAATGCGACAAATATGTGTAATGTCACTTGTGATCAACTCTCATCATACATGGTATAGATTCGTTGTTGATAACTAGGCTGAAACCGTAGCCCATAGACAGTGGCAGAATTACGGGGGGCACGTGCCCCCCAATCGACTGAAAAAAACGGGGAAAAGGAGAAAGGAAGAGAAACAAAGTGGGAAAGAGGAACTTCTTTTTCATTATAATTTTATATTAGAGAGTCAAAAGGGGTCTAAGCTTTCGATCCTAGCAGAATCTTCGTCGGAGGCAAAATTTTGCCTGCGACGAAGATTCTGCTAGGATCGAAAAGCTTAGGCCCCTTTTGACTCGCTAATTTACTCCATTGGCTCTTTTTTTAGATAAGCAGTTTTCAGCAGCTTCTTTTTGCCTATAATTTTATATTATAATTATTTTATGTTACATTACATGATAAACATTTTTGTCTCGCCTGCGTAGCAGAGCGAGACATAGGTATCACTATTTCTGCTGTCGGCGGCGTCGTCAACAATTGTGTTGTACACCCAATAACTTTCTACAGCTTCGAGGTGGGATCACCAAATTCATACCAGAGGTCCATCTCCTGAAAGCACAGGTCAAGTTTGAATATGAGTTGAATTTGAATAAGGTCAAAGGTCAATGAACTTTCCATGACTGGCACTGTGCTATGTTGTACACCCAATAACTTTCTACAGCTTCGAGGTGGGATCACCAAATTCATACCAGAGGTCCATCTCCTGAAGGCACAGGTCAGGTTCGAATATGAGTCGAATTTGAATAAGGTCAAAGGTCATTGAACTTTCCATGACTGGCACTATGCTGTGCTGTACATCCAATAACTTTCTACAGCTTCGAGGTGGGATCACCAAATTCATACCAGAGGTCCATCTCCTGAAGGCACTAGTTAAGTTTGAATATGAGTCGAATTTGAATAAGGTCAAAGGTCAATGAACTTTTCATGACTGGCACTGTGCTGTGTTGTACACCCAATAACTTTCTATAGCTTCGAGGTGGGATCACCAAATTCATACCAGAGGTCCATCTCCTGAAGGCACAGGTCAAGTTTGAATATGAGTCGAATTTGAATAAGGTCAAAGGTCAATGAACTTTCCATGACTGGCACTGTGCTGTTGTACACCCAATAACTTTCTATAGCTTCGAGATGGGATCGCCAAATTCATACCAGAGGTCAATCTCCTGAAGGCACTGGTCAAGTTCGAATATGAGTCGAATTTGAATAAGGTTAAAGGTCAATGAACTTTCCATGACTGGCACTGTGCTGTGTTGTACACCCAATAACTTTCTACAGCTTGGAGGTGGGATCACCAAATTCATACCAGGGGTCCATCTCGTGAAGGCACAGGTCAAGTTCGAATATGAGTCGAATTTGAATGAGGTCAAAGGTCAATGAACTTTCCATGACTGGCACTGTGCTGTGTTGTACACCCAATAACTTTCTACAGCTTCGAGGTAGGATTGCCAAGTTCATACAAGAGGTCCATCTTTTGAAGGTGCAGGTCAAGTTAGAATGTGAGTTGAATTTGATTAAGGTCAAAGGTCAATAAACATTTTACTTCAGAACTCAGTACTCTCTATACTTGAACCAGATTTTGTATTTTACTTGTTTATTCTTTAAAAGCTGTTATTTATTTAATGAGCTATAGTTCTTGGCACCATTTATATTCACACAAATTTGCCAAAGGTACAATAGAAAAGCTGTCAAAGTTTCTTAAATGTTACCCTTCAGATTTGCTGTATGTGCATTTTCTGGTAATACTGTAGATTATACAAAACAAATTGAGAAGTTATTCCTCTACCACCATCCAACATAATTATAAAAAGATTGGCATTTTATTACAGTGAGAATATTATGAAGTGTGATCCGCGTCCACGCCGTGGAACTTCCATGGAAATCATTATAGCTTCATAGTTTTAACAGCATTCTTAGTGTTATCTCATTTCCTAGGGATAAAGTAGGCCTATAGCATTATTGCATATGTAAACTGTCAGAACCACAATTCACCCCCTAAACTGCTGACAGCCTCGGAAGTCATCGAGCCATCTTCGTCAATGTAAATTGGGTTAAATCCGCTGTCAACCTTCGTTTAAATGATATTGGTCAGCAGAATTGGAGTTCGGAAGTAAATAGAAACCGCCTTTGCACTAACTATAGGATATTTAAAGAAAGTTACATTTTTGAGGATTATTTGATCAAACTTGATTATTCGGATCGGTTAGCATTATGTAGATTTAGATGTGGAAACCATAGACTACCTGTAAGCGAGGGACGATATCTTCCTGATCAGAAGTAAAATTGTGCACCTTGTGTAAAATGAATGATCAAGGTGACGAGTTTCATTTTATTTTTAAATGTCAATTTTTTAAACAGATCGGAAAGCTCTGATTAATTCCTTTTATGCTCGTCGACCGAATGTTTTGAAAATGAAGCAGCTTTTTAATTCTAGAAACAAAAATGTATTAAAGAAATTATCACGATTCTGTCAAATCATAATGTCCAGATTTTGATGTCTTCACACTATTTTCCTTTTACATTGTATACATATTTTGAAAGATACTACTGCCACTGTTTGCCATTAAGTACCTATTTAACTATTATTTAGTAATAGTATTTGATCATTATTTTGTTAATTGAAGTTGTTTGCTTTATGAAGTTCATGATTTGTAAATAGTATATGCTTTTTGCGTTATCTTTATATCTTACTTGTTTGTTATTCTTCCATGCCCCCTGGCGGGGCCGTTCAAGAATAAAATTCATTGTCATTGTCATATAGCAGAGTTTTGACATACATTCTCTTCATGACTGCAATATGCAGGCGAGACAACGCTTGGCGTTTGCCTTGTTATCATAACTTTATGAAACATAATTTTCTCAGAGCCTATGTCTTCACTGTTCTTTGTGCTTGCATTGTCTGTTAAATGAGATACATGATCCTGTTGTACTAAAACCTCCCGTTTTCAAGTCAATATACACCAAATGTATTTCCTCGCACTTCGAGTTACATGTATTATTGTTTTATGTAGTGACATACATATGCTTCTTTTTCATGACTACTTAAAGAGAAATGCCAGTAGTTGCAGTAACAATGATTTCATGAGAAAGTCTGTAAAACCAGGCTTAATTGTCAGAATATCATCGAGGATCTAGATCTGGTAGTTACACAAATTGAACTTTGTGAAATCTTGAAATCTATGCTGAAAAACGTTCACACTGAAGATCACCAACACAGATAGGCACACGTGGGACAGTGTATTATTGCTGGAATAAAGACCCGACGGAAGTGACCGAATCCGCGGTTATTTTGCTATTTCTCAGCAATTACACAATTTCTCCTAGAATCCTTTGGCACATATTTTTTATTCATACAGACACTTGGGTGGTCATTATATTAGATTCTGTAAAAAATCATTTTGAGATCGTAACCAAAACTAGAATTTATCTTTAAAGTGATTGCCCCATGTTAAGGTCTTAATATAAAACAGTTCCTGTCCGTGATTACGTTCGCATTAGTGGATAGGCGAGATACGTCTGTTCTCCATGAATACGGATCAGTCCTTGAAATGTCCCTTTTTTCTGACATGAACATCAAAACTTTTCAGCTGGCTTCGCGCTCGCATCACTTGATTAGTAAAATACGTATGGTCTTCGTGAATTCTTACAAACAAGCCTTGAAATACCCCTCTTCAGGTCTGAATTATCTAAATTTTCAGCTCGCGCTTCGCACTCGCAATGTTTGATTAGTGAGATGCATATGTTATTCATAATTACAATGACTACAAATGCTTCATGTGTATAGATGTAATTCTAACAAAACCCGCAAGCGCTTGGCACTCGCATTAGATGACTGGTTAGATATGTATACTTTTAATGGATTCCTTAAAATATAGTCCTTCAAATCTCCTTGTTTGGGGTCAATTTATACAAAAGTTTCAGCTCGCGCTTGCATTGTTTAGCGAGACAGGTACGTATTCTAGTCATGATTACAGAAATTTGATTATTATGTCCCTTTTCAGGTCTAAATATCAAAATTTTCAGCTAGCGCTTCGCGCTCGCATTACTTGATTAGTGAGATACATATTCGTTTTATGGCATTGTCTTTAAAATGTCTCTATTAGGTCAGTATACCTGGCAACTGAGCGCGCTTCGCGCACTCAGGAAGTGACTCAATATTTTTGCCGGTGCCCCCCCCCCCCATGCCATGACCCATGATACGCCACTGCCCATAGACTGCCCAGTGGGCAATCAATCTTTGCTGAAATCATTTATTAGCAGAGACATAATGAAGATGAAAATATGTTTTGGAAGATTTGATATCATGAAAAATACAGGAAACATAAAGAAAGTAGGCATATAATTCGCACACCTCAGCAATGTGGTGAAATGGGGGTTAAAATCGGTTTATAATTTCATTTTCAATTACATATTTTCTTAAAGTAGAGACATAGAAGAAGAGAACGATATTATGCTTGACAGGAAATATATTGTCAAAGAAAGTACACTAAAAAAGAAAATGAATTTCTAAATCGATTTTCGACAATTTTTGAAGCAAGATTGCAAATTTCATGACGTATATGTAATATGCATATGTAAACAATGAATTCTGTTTGTGATATTTTGCATGTCTCTTTTGCACTACTTGAACAATACAGTGTGTATAAAAAAAAACGGGACAGTTTTGAAAAGTCTATCAAAATTTTGTTTCAAATTATGATGTCTACACATGTATTTTATTGTTTATAGATGATCTGAAGTCTTAACTTTCATATGCCATAGAAAAATATCAGTTTCGTTCATGCTTGAGCGAACATGGAACACTTTTGTGAGGGGTTCAAAAAAGGCTTGCGCCAAACAGTAGAAAACTGAGAAAATACCGATTATCAGACTTCTTGCTAATCAGCAAACTTCCTTTCAATCTTTACATTCTCTCTGCCATAATTTTTTAATTATGCTGTCAAAATCCATTTTATCTATTAATTAACTTAAATTGTTTTGTTGGTGTTTCTTAAAATACATCTTTTAGCATTGAATTTTTTTCATGAGTACATGTAAAAGCAAAACTGTCAACCCAAGTAAGGGGATTCGTATTATTAATGGGATAGCTTGTAGTTTTATCACGTCCTTTTCTTGTGGGCTGCTAAGGTTTTGGTGCCTTCAAGAAAGGATGGACATGACCACATACACTCGGCAAAAAAAAGTTCTTGGACACTTATAAAAGTTTAGATATTCCATATAGATATTTGATTAAAGGTAAATTATTGTATGTCAACATGACCAGACAATATTCCCCTTCCAGTATGACAGGACATTTTCATGTGAACAGTCATGCATGGGTGGTTAAATGGTTAATGGTGGTTAACAATAGCAATGTCAGTAAAAGAAAATTGCAAGAAATGGACTATTCAAATGCTAAAGATCATGGCCATCCTGTAGGCATACTTAATAATTTCAACAGACTGTGGTTATCATTTGAATTGAATGCTTGGAGATGCATAATGAGATGGATCATTTGGACACTCACTTTCAAGTTTAAGCTTTCCAACCAAGAGCGTTCAAGGGCAATAGGAATGCATTCTGGGCAGTCATTTAGAAGAGTGGCTCGATATTTCCAAGTTTCACCAACAACAATTTCAAATTTGAACCTTTGGTATTTGGCTACTGAAGACCGTCCTAGGAGTGGTCGACCTAGGGCCACCACCCCTGCAGAAGAGGTTAAGGATGCTTGCGTTGAGAAGGTGATTTGTCACTGCACAAACTATCGGATCATTCGGATGTGAAATTCATTGACTAACTTTGACTTAAAATTCCAGTGGAATAGTGATGCGTCGAAGGTGGATAATTCTCTCTTCTCTTTTAGAGTGGTATTTGACTTTAAGTTTGCTCTTATCGTTTAATGGTTATTTATGCCACATAAACTTTCACAACTGAAAGAATGACTGATCATTTTCTTGCTATTTCTTTTTACTGACATTGCTATAGTTTAATGCCTGTAACCAGCCATGCACTGACTGATCTATTTCTTGCAATTTTCTTTTACTGACATTGCTATTGTTTAAAGCTATAGCCACCCATGCATGACTGTTCGCATGAAAATGTCATGTCATACTGGAAGAGGAATATTGTCTGGTCATGATGACATACAATAATTTACCCTTAGATATCTATATGGAATATTTTAACTTTTTTAAGTGTCCAAGAACTTTTTTTGCCGAGTGTATAATTTGACCTTACATTTATGACCCTTAGACGACCTTTTAACTCATTATCCTCATGGACAGATATATAGAATTATCCAACGACAATATTTACCAAGTATGAACATAAATTTAATGAAAACTTGCTAGAAGTCCTCACAAAATCCCTCACAAAAACGTCTGGTGTTCACTCAAGCATGAACTAAGCCAATTCTTTTTAAAGCATAAGATAGGACATCATATAGACATCAAAATTTGAAACAAAATTTTGATAGACTTTTCTAAACTGTCCCTTTTTTTATACACATTGTATACATGTACATATGTAGTTTGAAAGTTTCATACAAAACAAGCATGAATGGCTGAGATATTCTACCTTGACTTCACGCTATGCGGAAAATGTCTATGTAGGGCCATTTTGTAGGGACGTCATTTCGGAGGGAAGACCACAGATAGAAGCCGGCAGCAATGCATTTTTGTAAACTTCAGGGTCCATGCCAACCAGCTGTGGGGTCATTTGCTTGTCCAGCTTTTGGTTGAATAAATCTCCTGGGCTACAAGACTAGAGGGGAAGGGAATGGAAGGAACAAATGATGTTGAGTAGGATGGTTGATTCGAAGGAGACAAGTGGTCAGAGGGGAAGGGGTGATTGCAAGGAGCAAATGATGTTGAGTAGGAGGGTTGATTCGAAGGAGACGAGTGGCCAGAGGGGAAGGGGTGACCAAAGACATGGAAGAAGCAAATGATGTTGAGTAGGAGGGTTGATTCGAAGGAGACAGGTGGTCAGAGGGGAAGGGGTGACCAAAGACATGGAAGAAGCAAGTAGTAGATGCGACTATAAAATGGAAGTTTTAAACTGTACAGTGAATTTCTAGAATTTACTTACATTGCTGTGCATAACATGTGTAATCTATAAAGAAACCTGCAATGACTCAATCAAGCTCAGTTATATTATACCTATAATGTCATAAAAGTTATCTGACAATATAATTACCCGAAACATAACACCCTCAACAGATGATGTGCAACTGTGAACACAATTAATTGTACATACGAATGACAAGTTTACATTCTGTTTCTTCATTTTAATCACACCTATTTCCTGCCTGTACTTTGTAACATCTACAAGACACAGGTATTTTTGTAATAAATCAAGTAATGGCTTATAGATGAAAGGCACTTTTCAAAGGTACATGTATGAAAAGTGAGGTGATGATACGATAGTAAACAGTATAACCTGAAAAAACAATGGATCCTTTATTGAACTGCATGAGTTTACACAATTAACTTGTTAAATTTCAGTTCAGTTTGACTTCCAAAATTTTTTTTGGGGGGTTTTACTAGTGAAGAGAGAGTTGACATAAAATACAATACCAACATCATTAACAAACATGTATTTCAGAGATTAATTGCTAAACCTATTACTGGGTTACACTTCGTATTTCTGAAGGTTATTTATTCTGAAGGTTCGTAATTCCGAAACATGTAAATTGCCTATACCTCAATATTCGTTAATCCGAAAACGTAAAAGGGTTCGTTAATCCGAGTATTTGTGGCGTTATTCCGAAGGTTCGATAATCCGAAAACGAAATAAGGTTCCTTGTTCCAAAGATTCATTAATCCAAAAACAAAATAAGGTTTGTTAGTCCGAAAACAAAATAAGGTTCGTTAATCATTACGTTTTCGAACTAAAGTACCTTCGGAATTATGAAACTCATTTCGTTTTAGGATTAAAGAACCTTCGGAATTACGAACCTCACTTTGTTTTCGGACTTACGAACGTTCGGAATTATGAACCTTCGGAATAACGAAGCTTCGGAATTACGAATGTATGCGCTATTACTGTAGTTGCATAACATATCTTGTTACTGCTGAACATTTTTCAATTATCAACATCTGTTTGTTTTGTGAAATGAAATACATATTAAATCTATATATATATATATATATATATATATATATATATACATGTATTGCATATATTCTTTGTACTGTACATGCACAGGTTTCATTATTCATTACCTGTGTACAGTGCAAAAATACATACATGTAGCATACACATACTGTACATTCAGGTAGATATATAATTGTCTTTCAAATACTTAAGGTCATACTGCACATATTAGTCATCATTACAGTTGATTACATTTGAGACAATATTGCACATAAGGAATCCCAACATTAACAGGGCCAGCGCCAGGATATTTTGATATTTTTATTTGGGGGGGGGGGGAGTGTAAGACAACCTTAGGGTCACGTCCACCCCAGAAAAATGTTGATTTGAATAAATAGAAAATAATCAAACAAGCATTATGCTGAAAATGTCGTTAAAATTGGATGTGAAATGAGAAAGTTTGAATTCTTCCTTAAAAAAAAAACAGTGATGTGCACAACTCGGTGACATGCAAATGAGACAGTCGATAATGCCCCTCACTATTTCTTTTTTTTTATTGTTTGAATTATACAATATTTCATTTTTCACAGATTTGACAATAAGGACCAACTTGATTGAACCATATACATGTAGTATTAAATAATGCTAGATACACATGTTCAGGGAGGAATTAATCATTGTTTTACACAACAACAGGGAGAAAATTTGAACATTTCATATTTTATATAATAAAATACCAAAGAAATAGTGAGTGAGTGATGTCATCAGTCTCCACATTTGCATACTGACAAGGATGTGATATATAACTGTTTATTATTCATTTACTGTAATATTACCATGTATTTTCCATCAAATAATTTGAATTTATTGTCATCTGATGGACTCTACACATGGGTACATTGGTAGCAATTTGAATACTCATGAATATTCATAAGTCACATGACTAAAGGTTTAATGGAAATGTAAGATACTGTTAAAAAAAATACATGTAAACTAACTCTTAACAAGAGTGCCGCTTAGGCGAGCACATAATACGCCTGCCTGTAATGCAGACAATCGAGTTATTGGTCAAGCAAGAAAAGTTGAAGGTGGCGACTTCACCTTTGACCTTCTGACCTCAAAATCAATAAGCTTCCTAAGGTCCATGCTAGTATCATATACACTATGTGAGCCTAGGTTAAATTAATTTAATATGAAGTTATTGCGTTTACACGTAAAAGTTAAAGAAAGGACGGACACCTAGCGTGTTACGTCCCGTAGAACGGGCGTATAAAAAATCTTAATCATGCTTGAAATAAAGGAGAGACTATTGTTTTTATTCAATCAAATGGCTGGATGAAATACATGAACAGAAGGGTATGGTGTCATTGAAACTCAGTTCTAAAACAATGAAATATTACCAAAGATGAACAGAAAAATAACTAGTACTAATAACTATTGATTTGTCATGGTTTGAGATGAGGATGGTTTTACTTTTATCAAATATATAGGATCCACATCAGTCTTAAAGGTCAAGTCCACCTCAGAAAAATGTTGATTTGAATCAGTAGAGAAAAATCAGACAAGCACAATGCTGAAAATTTCATCAAAATTGGATGTAAAATAAGAAAGTTGACACTTCAAAGTTTCACTTATTTTTAACAAATAGTTATATGAACGAGCCAGTTACATCCAAATGAGAGTTGATCTGTCACTCACTATTTCTTTTGTTTTTTATTGTTTGAATTATACAATATTTCAATTTTTACGAATTTGACGATTTGGACCTCCTTGACTGAAGCACAAAATGTCAAAATAATGGTATTCCATGTGTTCAGGGAGGAATGAAACTGCATTTCACATGACAAGAAAATCAAAATATTTCATATTTCGTATAATAAAATACAAAAGAAATAGTGAGTGATGTCATCAATTCCCTCATTTGCATACCGACCGAGATGTGCATATCACTGTTTTGTGAAATAGAGCGAAACTTTAAAATGTCATAACTTTCTTATTTTACATCCAATTTTGATGAAATTTTCAGTGTTATGCTTGTTGAATTTTTCTCTTTTTTTCAAATCAAGTTTTTGTTGGGGTGGACTTGTCCTTTAAACAAGGAAATAATTTTGCTCTGGTATTAGAATAATTACATATATGTAATAAACATTTCCTTAGAAACAGTCCAAACGGAACTGTTCCAAAGGTACCAGCTGCCTGTCACGATGATTTCCATTCATCTATCTAATATAAATTGTACTACGCCTACTTAGCTTGTTGTACATGTACGCGTGCAAATGCAGAGCTGCCAACCTGAACAAGAACATTTCAGTATTTTTAACCCTAAAAAGACTGGGGGGGGGGCTGATTCAGCCCCCCCCTCGACATTTTTCGCGATAAATCCGCTGCGCAAAATTTTTTGACCGCGTCGCTCATGGACTTTTTACTTTCAAGTCTCGCGCAACTTTTGAGACCAAAATTGTGACCCCCGGGTACACGGTTCCAAAATTACGCAACATTTCGTAAGTGCATGCAGACCCAAAATCACTCAAAAACGTGAATTTGTGTACAAATCCAATGCAAATAGTGTTCTTAGCCAAAATTCATAAATGTTTCATTATTTTTCCTTTTACTGCTGAAAATCAATTAATTTTATCTTGTTTATGGTCAAAATAAAGTCCCTGACAATTTCCATTGAAAAAACAATAAAAAACAAAAAGTCGAAAAACAAAGAAATACATAAGAAATTTAGAAAACAATATAATACATAAGAAAATAAATTTGATTTTGAAATTTTTTAAAAATCAATTTGATCAGATGCCTATCTAGAGTATGTGAAACAAAAATTAGCATTTCAGGGGCATTATTTTATTAATTAGAGCAAACTTATGATTTTACGCATAAATTAGCATAATTAATGAGACATGAGATTTTTTGCCGAATCTGATGTTATAGTTTTGTAGATAATGCCATGGGTAACGCGAGTGCCAATTTTCGTCGCGATCGCGCGATCAACGGCCGAGATCATAAGGGGGGGCTGAATCAGCCCCCCCCCCAGTCTTTTTAGGCGTCGAAATAGCCCAGTCTATTTAGGGTTAAAGCAGAAAATCAGTATTTTGGCAAGGAAATCAGTATTTTCAAAGAAATACCATAGGACAACACATAAAAATGAAACTTGAGAAATCAGTATTTTGCATGAAACCATCAGTATTCTCATTTTTCAGTACTAAATACGGAAAATCCGTACTACTTGGCAGCTCTGCAAATGGGAGGCTGAATGTCAAACATACCGCTGCACACAAGACGTACCATCCAAAATGTACCGTTGCAGGGCTTTAGATAACGTCACCATACGTTTTAATTCATTGCGCTCAGTAAATATGAAGGTGCAATACGTATATAGCCTGCTGGCTCAATGCGCAATGTTGCCCAAGGTCATGTGCGCTTGTGGGATTTTTCTTTTTGCTTTAATATTTTTACACCCTTTTCATAGATTACTGCATATAAAAAATCCTTGTTTTTTCATATTTTCGCTAGATTCTGAGGCGTTGGGGGCATAATGGCCCCCCTTCTGATCTCGGCCATTTGCGTGATCGCGCCGAAATTTGGCACGCACATTCTTTACCGCATAAACTACAAGCCAGTATAAAGAAAAATTTCTGAAAATTGTTTTTATTTATTATGAATAAAATATGCAAATTTATTTGAGAAAAACACAATTTGCATATTTAACACCCAATTTCACTTCAAATTTCCTTTTTTTTTCAGAGGTAATCTTTGTAAACTAATTGTTTTTGTTTTTTTCAATGAAAATTATTACAGACCATGTAACAACTAAATTAAACCCTAAACTAATTAAACAGACCATAAGAATGAAGAAAAATCACCCTTTTATGAATTTCATCTCCCATAGACTTTGTACACAAACAATGAAAATGAGCCATTTTTGGCATGACACTGTCGTAAGTCGCGAAGTTGGTCTAAAAAATTGCACGAGACTTCAGAAATATCGAGCGAAGCGTCGAGGGGGTTAATGAACCTTCATGCCACATTTGAAGATGATCGGAGAAGAAATGCAGCTGGAAGAGCGCTCACAAGGACATCTCTGCTATTTCCTCAAAAAACTCTTCTTACCATGGCAACCAAGTCTCCACCCACACCAAAATCGATACGCTGCTTTGCTTTACCATAACGGACCTTCATGCCACATTTGAAGATGATCGGAGAAGAAATGCAGCTGATAGAGTACTCACAAGGAAATCTCTGCGGCCGAGGAGGTGGCGCGATGAGGCCAAATCAATAGTATCCTCCAAACTCTGTTCGGGGGATACAACAATTCATACCAATTCTTACTAATGCCCTTGATGTACCATAACTATAACAGATTCCATAACTAGTGTATATCATACAGAACCTGTATCACACACCTTGTTTATCGCTTTTTTTTTCCTCAAAGAATTGCTCTCAACCAGTCAGTTACTACAATCTGCAGCATTGAAGAATGAATACTTGTCAGCCTTTCATGAAGCAAGGGAGGACTGAAATTGATCTAAAAAAATTTCATGACATTTCTCACAACTGGACAATGTCAAGCCAAGGAAGATAACCTAATCTATTAACTACATCAGCTAAATGGTATACATGCATGTATCTTGTCAAGCAGTCTGAATATCTAATTAGAGAATGTGGTTCAATCGTGAATCCTTAACCCTAAAAGGACTGGGGGGGGGGCTGATTCGGCCCCCCTCTCAACATTTTTCATGATAAATGCGCCGCGCGAAATTTTTTGACCACGTCACTCACTGACTTTTTACATTCAAGTCTTGCGCAACTTTTGAGACCAAATTTGCGACTCCCGGGTACACGGTTCCGAAATCGCAACATTTCGTGCATGCAGAACCAAAATTGCACAAAAACATGAATTTGTGTACAAATCCAATGCAAATAGAGTTTTTAGCCAAAATTCATAAATGTATCATTATTTTTCCTTTTACTGATTGAAATCAATTAATTCCATTGGAAAAACAATAAAAATCAGAAAGTCCAAAAAAAAAAACAAGGAAATACATAAGAAATTTAGAAAACAATAAAAGCATAAGAAAATAAATGTGATTTTGAATTTTTTTAGAAGTACATTTGATCAGATACATATAAAGTGTCTGTGAACTAAAAATTAGCATGTTAGGGGCATTATTTAGTTAATCAAAGAAAAATTTTGATTTAATGCATAAATTAGCATAATTAATTAGCAATGACATTTTTTTGCAGAATTTGATCTTGTAGTTTTGTAGATTATGCCATGGGTAACGCGCGAAAGGGGGGGGGGGCTGATCAGCCCCCCCCCTGTCTTCTTAGGCATCGAAATAGCCCATTCTATTTAGGGTTAAGCTCAACTAAAATTTCAAAATTGTTTATATTCACTTAGTTTACAAGCAGTTATCCTACTTATCAGATACATGTAGTCTATGTACAGTACCACATGGACTAACCCTCAGATAGTCTTATACTACATGCGCTAATCCTTGGATAGTCTTATACCACATTGACTAATCCTCAGATAGTCTTATATCACAATGACTAATCCTCAGATAGTCTTATACTACATGCGCTAATCCTCGGATAGTCTTATACCACATTGACTAAACCTCAGATAGTCTTATACCACATTGACTAAACCTCAGATAGTCCTATACTACATGCGCTAATCCTCGGATAGTGTTATACCACATTGACTAATCCTCAGATAGTCTTATACTACATGCGCTAATCCTCAGATAGTCTTATACCACACTGACTAATCCTCAGATAGTCTTATATCACATTGACTAATCCTCAGATAGTCCTATACTACATGCGCTAATCCTCGGATAGTGTTATACCACATTGACTAATCCTCAGATAGTCTTATACTACATGCGCTAATCCTCGGATAGTCTTATACCACACTGACTAATCCTCAGATAGTCTTATACCACATTGACTAATCCTCAGATAGTCCTATACTACATGCGCTAATCCTCAGATAGTCTTATACCACATTGACTAATCCTCAGATAGTCTTATACTACATGCGCTAATTCTCAGAGTCTTATACAACATTGACTAATTCTCAGATAGCCTTATACCACATTGACTAATTCTCAGATAGTCTATACCATAAGGACTAATTCTCAGAGTCTTACACAATATGGACGAATTAGACTCAATAAAATTTGATAAAGTTGGTATTAGACATATTGTACTTAAGACCTAACAGCAATTACAACAAATTGAGACGATCCGAGAATTAGACATCCGCTTACAGACCAAGTGGATGCAAAGTCTTTTTAATACTAAAGGAATCAAGAAGGAGTATCAGGGTGTGATGTAAACTTGAGACCTGTGTTTGACAATCCTCTCAACGCTGAGGCCTGTGTCTTCTGAGCTTGTTTCCAGTTGAACTTTCTTCTGTAAAGGCCTGGGGAAAAAAATGAGAAGGGCACTTAACCGTAAATAGACTGGGCTATTTCGACGCCTAAGAAGACTGGGGGGGGCTGATTCAGCCCCCCCCTTATGATCTCGGCCGTCGATTGCGCAATTGTGACGAAAATTGGCACACGCGTTACCCATGGCATTATCTAGAAAACTATAACATCAAATTCTGCAAAAAATCTCATGTCTCATTAATTATGCTAATTTATGCGTAAAATCATAAGTTTGCTCTAATTAATAAAATAATGCCCCTGAAATGATAATTTTTGTTTCACATGCTCTAGATAGGCATCTGATCAAATTGATTTTAAAAACATTTCAAAATCACATTTTCTAAATTTCTTATGTATTTCTTTGATTTTTGACTTTTTGTTTTTTATTGTTTTTTCAATGGAAATTGTCGGGGAATTTATTTTGACCATAAAAAAGATAAAATTGATTTTAAGCAGTAAAAGGAAAAATAATGATACATTTATGAATTTTGGCTAAGAACACTATTTGCATTGGATTTGTACACAAATTCACGTTTTTGAGTAATTTTGGGTCTGCATGCACGTACGAAATGTTGCGTAATTTTGAAACCGCGTACCCGGGGGTCACAATTTTGGTCTCAAAAGTTGTGCGAGACTTGTAAGTAAAATGTCAACTAGCGACGCGATCAAAAAATGTTGTGCGACGGATTTATCGCGAAAAATGTCGAGGGGGGGGGGCTGAATCAGCCCCCCAGTCTTTTTAGGGTTAAAATCATTTAATATTTGGTCTTTCTCTAAATGATATGAAGCTCTTTGATCATCCCTCTTTTTGGTTGCCAGTACACTGCCCCCCGCCACATTACAGATAGCTTATCCCTTAACCACTTGACTGCGTGCTAGGCGAGCATACGATCTGTGCGAGGCACGTAACATTACGTGCTTGACCTATCTTCTGCTTGAGGCGTCAGCACCGCGCTGTTAATACCCCTACGATGAAAACAGCGTGTGTATATCAAATTTCAGACTATTGACACCAGTGGCCTGTTGCATAAAACTTTTTACCTGAGAAAACTCTGGTAAAAACTGAAAAATAAGGTTAGTCTGTTTTCTGCCACTGACTTTAACACAGGGCAAAAACTCCGGTAATAACAACCTGAGTTTTCTAAGGTAAAAAGTTTTATGCAACGGGCCCCAGATGGTTCTTTTCCACAAAAGTTATCAAAACTTTTGCAGTGATTTATATATGTTTGCATTCACTTTGCCATAGCGAAAATGTACGACGCTCAGTTCAAAATGGCGGCTCGAAGTGGAGAAGTGAATCAGAAGGATCTAGACAAAACTTTTGACGATAAGAGTGATAAATTTAGTGAAAGATCTGGGTCAGAAGGGGAGGATGATTTTTTTTTTTTAATGGATATTGGAAATAATGATGAGGAAAGTGGTGTGATTATTTTGATTTTTTCCCCCAAGTTGCTGTTGGTTGTAGTCTAAAATCTAACTTGTTAATCCCATTAAGCAGCACCAGGGGGGTCAGTGCGCATTACAGCCTATAGCAGTCAAGTGGTTAATACAGTGGGCTACTTTGACACCCACGAAACCTGAGGGGCCGTCAATCATGCAATCTCAATGAAAATTTGCATGCACGTTTAACCCTAAAAAGACTGAGGGGGGTTTTTGCGATAATTCTCCCGCTTGAAATTTTTTGACCGCATCACTCACTGACTTTTTACTATATTGACCCCTGGGTACGCGGTTCTGAAATCACGCAACATTTCGTAAGTGCATGCAGACCCAAAATTAGTCAAAAACGTGAATTTGTGTACAAATCCAATGCAAATAGTGTTTTTAGTCAAAATTCATAAATTTATCATTATTTTTCCTTTTACTGCTTAAAATCAATTAATCTTATCTTTTTAATGGTCAAAATAAATATTCCCCGACAATTTCCATTGAAAAAACAATAAAAAAACAAGTGGAATGCCTCTGGCCGTCTCACCTGCATCACGCGGTTCAATATAGCAGCAGTGCTCACTTTGAATACTACTCTAACTCGCACAGGATGTTCAGTGATACATGGTTACTCTTATTTCCCTTTTTTATGAACTAGACCAATAAACTTACAGAGATATGATGGTTATTCAACAAAAAACCCCAACATGGCCAAAGTTCATTGACCTTACATGACCTTTGCCCTTGATCATGTGACCTGAAACTCGAACAGGATGTTCAGTGATACTTGATTACTCTTATGTACAAGTTTCATGAATCAGATCCATAAACTTTCAAAGTTATGATGGTAATTCAACAGATACACCCAATTCGGCCAAAGTTCATTGACCTTTGACCTTGGTCATGTGACCTGAAACGCGCACAGGATGTTCAGTGATACTTGATTACTCTAATGTCCAAGTTTAATGAACTAGACCAATAAACTTTCAAAGTTATGATGGTAATTCAACAGATACCCCCGATTCGGCCAAAGTTCATTGACCCAAAATGACCTTTGACCTTAATCATGAGACCTGAAACTTGCAAAAAAATTTCAGTGATGCTTGATTACTATTATGTCCAAGTTTCATGAATCAGATCCATAAACTTTCAAAGTTATGATGGGAATTCAACAGATATCCCCAATTCGGCCAAAGTTCATTGACCCTAAATGACCTTTGACCTTGGTCATGTGACGTGAAACTCATGCAGGATGTTCAGTGATACTTGATTAACCTTATGTCCAAGTTTCATGAACTAGGTCCATATATTTTCTAAGTTATGATGACATTTCAAAAACTTAACCTCAGGTTAAGATTTCGATGTTGATTCCTCCAAAATGGTCTAAGTTCATTGACCCTAAATGACCTTTGACCTTGGTCATGTGACATGAAACTCTAATAGGATGTTCAGTAATACTTGATTAACCTTATGGCCAAGTTTTATTAACTAGGTCCATATACTTTCTAAGTTATGACATCATTTCAAAAACTTAACCTCAGGTTAAGATTTGATGTTGACGCCGCCGTCGCCGTCGGAAAAAGCGGCGCCTATAGTCTCACTTTGCTTCGCAGGTGAGACAAAAATGATCAGATGTCTATCTAGAGTATGTGAAACGAAAATTAGCATTTTAGGGGCATTATTTTATTAATTAGAGCATAAATTAGCATAATTAATGAGCAATGAGATTTTTTGCAGAATTTGATATTATAGTTTTGTAGATATTGCCATGGGTAACGCGCGTGCCAATTTTCATCGCGATCGCGCCGTCGACGGCCGAGATCATAAGGGGGGCTGAATCAGCCCCCCCCCCAGTCTTCTTAGGCGTCGAAATAGCCCAGTCTATCTAGGGTTAATACCGTTGACATATTCTACTAAACTGTTAGGTCAAATTCTGTGAAAAATATCACTGCTACATGTATTGTGCTAATATATGCATAAAATAAAACTATTTGCATTGGATTTGAACACAACCTCACGTTTTTGAGCTATTTCGGGCCTGCATGCACTTACAAAATGTTGCGTAATATCAGAACCGCGTACCTGGGGGTCGTAATTTTGGTCTAAAAAGTTGCGCGAAACTTGAAAATAAAACGTCAGTGAGCGACGCTGTCAAAAAATTATTGAAGAAATGTCAAGGGGTCTACTTAGGGTTAAGGGTTCCTTAATACTCAACTTTAAATAATTTTTTAATTGGTTTATTTTGATAAAAAAATTGTGTGTAGAACTTTTGTAGAGAAATTAACAATCCTGCCAATAGTATCAATTTTGTTATTATACACGTTGAGACTATCAACTATACATCCTGCATCCAAACCCTCTCTTAGAAGGTTCTGAAATATCAAATACTTTATAATCAAGGCTTATTTTCTATCCATGAACTTCACATCCCAATGGCATATCTTGGAGGTAATTCTGTGAAAAATCTCATTGCTAATTAATTATGCTAATAATTTATGCATACATGTAAAATCAAAGGTTTGCTCTAACTAACAAAATAATGCCCCCAAAATGCTGATTTTTGGTTCACAGATTCTATAGGAATCTGATCAAAATGTACTTAAAAAAGATTTCAACATTTATTTTCTTATGTATTTGGTTTTCTAAATTTCCTATGTATTTTTTTCTTTTCGACTTTTTGTATGTATAATTTCTAAATGGAAATTGTAGGGAAATTCATTTTGAAATTAATTGATATCAATCAAAAAGGAAGAATAATGATACATTTATGAATTTTGGCTAAAAACACTCTTTGTATTGGAATGTACACAAATTCATATTTTGAACAATTTTGGGTCTGCATGCACTTACCAAATGTTGCGTAATTTCGGAACCACATACCCGGGGGGTCGCAAATTTGGTCTCAAAAGTTGTGCAAAATTTGAAAGTTTTATTAGTCTTAAAGTCTCATCAGGGTTAATTGCAATATACATGTATATGTAGAGTACCAAAGTGCGTCATCACTATGTCATAACAACGAACGGCTGGTTATAAACTGAATCGCAGGTGCACGATCGTCTATAGTTGCAAAAATGGTGATGTGTTTCGTCCATGGTTTTTTATACCATCATTCTGAGAGCCAATAGGGTCCCGTTTCATAAAACTGTTCGTAAATTAAGAGCCGCTTTAAGGACTGGTGATCCTTTCTTGTGGTAAATGCTGTAATAAATTAGCGATGATTTTACAGCGATAGAAAGGATCACCACTCATTCTTAAAGTCTCTCCTAACTAACAAACAACTTTATGAGATGGCCACTGGGTTCATTTGTTTAGAACCAGGCTGCCATGACACCATGACACCTGACGTCATCGCTTCGGTACTCTATTAGAACCATAAAACCTGACCTTAAAGGGGTATTCCTGGCTGACAATAATGATTTGAACAGACAAAATCAAATCAGACAGACACTTCAAAGGAATAACAAACTTAATTTCATATTTGAAAATATGAAATTATGTTAATTCAGATTTCTTTCTCTAAGAAATTGTAGTGAAAATCATTTTTTATGTGCATGTAAGTTAAAATTTCTACATGTACATATCATATACACATTATGAAAGCATGAAATAATTACAATTTCATGTAAAAATATAGGATAAAGGAAAGGGAGGACATGGATGACATAATCAGCCCTTCTATCCCATATTCATAATGACAGCATACATATAACAGTTTTTAAACTTTCAATTTTAATAACTTAATGAATTGTTATTAGATTATAAAGTGTTTTGCTTAATAAATTTTACTCTATTGATTTGAATATAGATTTCAGCCAGGATTACTCATTAAATTTCCTAAGACTGATATAACAAACTGTACCTGATTCCAGGATCACTACCAGAGCTTCTATCTCTTGGGATGTTGTCATCATGATTGTCCTGGTGATCACCTCCTGACTCACCGCTAAACGAGTGTGATCTGATCCCAGCTAAAAACTTCCTAGATGAGGTCAAGGTGGAGAATACACCGTCATTGTGTGTATAACATACATGTACAATAAAGACTTTTGGATCAACTATTAAATGTTAGCATAGGGAAGATAAAAAATTTCAGTAAAAAAAATCAGTAAAAATACAAGTGACATCCCCAGAATGTTGAAATGGAGTTTTCAATCACTTTCGAAGAGAAACTGTCATTAATGCATGGTGCTGAGTAGTCTGCAGGAACAGACCTTTGATTATATCTAGGGTTGCAAAGGGCTGGAAACTTTCCGGAAATTTTGGAAAATTTCCATGGAAAGTTTCGGGAATTTTCAGCTGCCGGGAATTTTGGGAATTTTCGGGAATTTTCATTTTTCCACAAAAAGAGACAAATTCTGTTTTTAAATACAAAATTATAAATTGATAACCTCAAATATCATACTTTCCATTTGTATTTTATAAACTATTCTTCATTCTTTAAATTGCCAAGGATGTAAAATATTCACCAAACTGTATTATAGTACATGTATCCAGTAACATGATGGAGCAGTGTACAAAATGAAACTTTTCAAGTCAAGAAAAAAATAAAACTTAGCATTACATTTTTTTTATTTTTCTTTAAATGTCAAGGGTTTTTTTTTTTCTGAGAACCTGCCATTATATAACAAAATGATAAGGGAACATTGCCCCCTACATGTACTCTGCACGCACAGACCCTTATTGAAACTTTGATCCACATGGGGGTCTTCACACAAGACTAGCACAAACACAACTTTCTGTTGAACACAAGAATCTTCTGTACACAAGTCATTGGCAGAATTCTTAGGCTGCATATTCAGACCACTTTCCTTGAGTGAAGGGTTCGCACTAGTCTGCTTTACAAAGCCTTCACTCAGTTAAGGGTCTGAATGTGCAGCCTACTCATGCCTTGTGTACATGTACTTAAGGCCTTCTCGATCAGGAAACAGCAAGATTTTATGTGCTAGTCTTTGTGTGATCGAGACCCACCTGTTGATCAAAGTTTCAATCAGGGTCTGTGCCTGCAGACTAGGTTTGCACAGCAGACTATTCCCACCAGCAGCTATGGCAGGTCCAGGAACAAAAAATGTAACATTACTATTATTTCTGAGATGCCCCCCCCCCTCCTAAAACAAAAATAAGGGTGGTAAGAACTGTCAATATAATAGCTGAATTTGAAAACAATCAAGATGAATATTTTTTTCACAAAGGGAGAAAAAAACATGTGCACTAAGTTTGTTGACCTCAAATGACCTTTGACCTTGATTGAGATTGAAAAACTTGTTATTAATTTCATATTTTTGTGATATTACATGTAAATGACAATCTCATATCAGTTTCATTTAATTTGATCTATTATTTTGAAAATAATGAACAAAAATGTTTATTTCTTAGAGGTTTAATTGAACTGAAATAAACTTAAAGCTAGAACCAGCAATCTGTATATATTTACAATGTATACTAATAAAATTAAAGCCACAAACAGCACCAAGTTCTCACTTCTACTATGCAGAAATAAATGAGAAATAAAGTAATGATGATAAAATAATAATGATAATAATGCTAATAACAACAATTAACAATATAATATTACAATTATCATTAATTATTCTCATCATCTGCAAATAGATCAGAATATCCAATAGGCATCGTTCCATGAACAATATGTAAATCATTGTGTAAAGCCCTTGTGTAAAGCATTTGCAATGTACATACTTCCTAACCATTCAGCTACTAATACAGTAAATCAACTTATACATGAAATTCATTTAAATTCTGCCTTGTCTGACTGTCTTAACAAAATATTTGGCTTGAAACTTGCTGACAAACCACCATCAAGCATCATCTGCCATTGTAATCCTTTCAATTCCTGTATAGAAATATCAGAAAATTGCTACTTTTTGAAAATTCCCTACACATTTTGAAAATTCCCAACATTTCTTGAAAATTCCCGAATATTGCCGAAAATTCCCAAAATTCCCAATAAATTCCCATTTATTCCCATGGAAAGTTTCCACCTCGAAAATTCCCGGGAATTTTGCAACCCTAATTATATCGCAATTTATATTGTGAAATGCAGAGTCTGCAGTTGTGAGACTAGATTCAAGCTGTTCTGAAGCTGAAAGTTTTGAGTCTAGTCTTATCTTGTAACTCTAAACATAACAAATTAGATTGGTATAAGTGTCCAACTTGATTCTGTGCTTACACACTAATAGAACATGCTGAGCATGCTTGTCCTTGCTGGAGATGATAAAACTCTTTAAACTCCAATAAAAAAGTGATGTCACTATAAAATTTGTGTGCACGTATTTTGAAATAAATTGAGATCCACTATGATACTGTAGTACCCTTTAATAATGACTTGGTTCCAAGGTTATACAGTCCGATGTCTCTTATCCGGCCTTCCCTTATCCGGATCTCTCTATTATCCGCACGCACACTTGCCAACATTTTATTACTTTTTGAAAATTCAATCTAGTACGAGGAAATGAGATTCAAATCTAAACTCAATCCTATATGCAAACTCACTTCGATTACATATATTTTCCAATATACAACAAAATTATTTTTTCATGAAAATATCTCACCCAAATCAACGAAAGAACTTAGGCATAATAATTTCCAGTAAATCAGGGTGCAGCGCAAACATTTCATCACATTTCTCTTTTTGCTTCCCGGGAAAAACAACAGATGTCTCGCTAGCTAACGTTAGGCCCCAATACGGACAGCGCCATCTATCATGTTTGAGCCTACAGTCAGTGTAACAATGGCTGACATTGCGAAGCTGCGATACCCGCCGCAATGATCTAATTGTAAGACTTACATGTAGTTTCATCAGGTCATTCTTTCTTTCGAGGTACATGTATGCTCGATGTATACCTCAATCATTTTAGCTGGTAAATCATCCAACTGTTTTGGCCATCGATCGATTTCAATCCCTTAAAAATACCGCCCATAATTTGCACTGACACTGCAGTGAATACTGTTTGTACGCCCACTACAATAGATAATGGGGAGGCAGCCAGCAGCACAGCTGCGTGTATGCAATATTGGGTCTCCCAGATCCTGATAAGTCCTTTATCTGGATTGGTGCTTGTCCCATCATGTCCGGATAAGAGAGGTTGGACCGTATGCAACTTGTCTTTCACAGCCACCCCCCCCCATCCTCTAAGTGAGCTATCATACAGTTGGTTTGTACAATACATTACACTTAATGATAAATTTAATCTGTCATAGGTCCACCCTTTATAGTGAGCTATCATACAGTTGGTATGTACAATAAATTACACCTAATGATGAATATCAGTCCTACAATCACAGATTCTAAGAAATGCATAAATTCCATCACATTTAGGAATATGATGAACTTAAAGGTTTACTTCCTTATAGATGAGGGATGATGATATATCAACCACATGTAGGTCTATAATCTCACTATTGAGGAGATGACATGTTTGTGGGAATTTAAATCCCGAAATATGAAAGACCTGCTCGTCTATGAGGTTACAAAATCATAACTGTTTATCTTTGAAGAATTTTTATTGATGAACCGTAACCATAAAAAGCAAATCCAATTTTAAACAAAGCGAGAGACGTGAATTACAATGTAGGCATCTTAAAACTTACTTGATAGGATGAGAGCTTGGTGTCGCAAGTGACATCTGCCTGGTAAAACCACCTTTCTTAACTAGGGCGCTGTTTGGTCCCATGCTGAACATCCGACGAGGCAAGATAGGGCTTGAATCTCTTTCCTTGGAAACTAGCATCTCAGACTCCTCATGAGATGACAATGGTGGCTCGGAGATCGGTAATGATGGAGACGATGTGGATGCAGTGAGGATGGCAGGAGAGGATGTTTTAGAGGTAATGGAAGAGGCAGATGATGATGATGACGAAAATGAGGAAGAGGTGGAGGATGATGATGATGAGGAGTAAGTTGACTTGAGAAGAGGTTTAGGAGACTGGGTTGCTCTGGAAATTACTGGAGGTCTGGTTGCTACGGGCTTGGAGGCATACTGGAGACGTAGCTTCATGAACTTTCCAAGCTGGTGGTATCAACAAGGAAAAAAAATTCTATAAGCCATTTACTTAATGCTATTTTGTTGAATTGCTAAGAACGTTTTTTCCTGGTTTCGCACAAAATGTGCATTCCCATGATGGTAAATTACATACAGTATGCTTATAAAGTATACATGTGCAATGTATTTCCTTGAAGCGTATTTGCCTATCAATGTGTACATGTAAAATGAACCTCCATGAAGCTCTGACTATTAAAGTGTTCATGTATATTCTTGAAGCTTCAGATAACACAAGGCATAGGCGATGTTGTGTACCTCTCCCGCTTTGTGAAAATGATTGACCAGTTTCGCATGTTTGATATGGTTTCGACCAAGTTTCCTAGCTGTTTGTAGAGTATGCTCCCTGTAGAGCTAAGTGTTCCCATCAACGAAGCCTGCAAGATAGTCAGGGACAGACTCCTCACAGATTTCACCCTATCTGAACGAACTCAGTTATCACCAAACCAAATCTACGACCTTCTACTGATGTGCCTCAATGCCACATCCTTCCGCTGGAGAGATGGGTTCTACAGACATCAGGGGCAGCCATGGGATCGCCTCTCCCTCCCCCCATCATAGCAAATATATTCATGGAGGACTTCAAAACCACTACTTTTCAACTAGCTCCTGTCAAACCAAAGCTATGGCTGCATGAGTTTTTGTTAAATGGGAACACAACCAATGGCAATTTCAGGACTTTTTTTAGGCACCTGAATGAGCAACATCCATGATGGAAACGAACCAAACAAACCCATCTCCTTCCTTGATGTACTCGTCACCAAGTCTGATAATGGCAACGTCTCCCACCAAGTGTACAGGAAACCTACATGTACCCACACAGACTGATATCTCAACTCTTTCCATCACCCAAGATCCATTCTCCGTTTGGTTCCCAAGACTCTGGTCAAACGGACACACGACCTAAGCGACAAACAACACAGGACTACAACACATCAAGAGGACCCTTGCCACTGTTAATGGCTAACCTGCTGGGCAGATCAAGACATGTCTTACCACTAGCCAGCCTACTGACCAACCCTCCAATATTCAACCTATACAGTGCGTCCCAGAATAAACGAAACCGAGATTTAGCGATCATTTATCATACCTTAATCATAAATAGAATAGACAAATGACCTACCAATTTAAAGCTTAGAATCTCCTCTTTCATCTGATATTACTTAGGTTATTTCTCATTCACGCATGAATGAGCAAAAACAATTTGAAGAAAGGATACCAAAAACTGATTTGGCGGGGGGTATCTGGGTTTCAAAAAGAAAACCACATTTCCGAAAAGTTCAATATCTGCTCTTTAATTTGGTACCAAAATTACAGAAAATGGTGAAGAAATAAAAAGTTCTGGTCATTTGAAATAAGGCTTGTATAATTTCATGAGATAAACGTGTTTTCACCGGTTTCCCACAGAAGCTTTCGCATGGTGAACAAAAGATTTAATGCATGGCTGATCGTCAACAAAACAGAGTGTCGAGAGAGTTTGAAAGCCAGCCTGGAGAACCTCTTCATTTTAAGAAATTATTGAAATTCAAGCCTTATTTCAAATGACCAGAACTTTGTTATTTCGTGACCATTTTCTGTAATTTAGGTATCAAATTAAAGAAGAGATATTGAACTTTTCAAAAATGTGGGCTTCTTTTTGAAACCCAGATACCCCCTGCCAAATGAGTTTTTGATATCCATTTTTCACATTGTATTTGCTCACTCATGCGTGAATGAGAAATAATCTAAGTAATATCAGATGAAAAAGGAGATTCTAAGCTTTAAATTGGTAGGTCATTTGTCTATTTTATTTATGATTAAGTAATGATAAATGATCGCTAAATCTCGGTTTCGTTTTTTCTGGGACGCACTGTATAAAAAGCACAGCCGTCCTACCCTACCTTGGTAGGGCATCTAACAAGCTACAATGGAACGTCAACATCGAAACCAGATACAGGTCTTCACACAAACTGCATTCTACTCTAAACACCAACAAGGACAAGAATACCCAACACAAGCTACCAGGTGTCTACAAAATCCCTAGTGAATGTGGGAAGGTCTACATTAGGGAAACTGGTAGAGACTTCACTACTGGGAGAAATCTTCTATTGTTAAACATGCTCAACAATACAAACATGAAATTCAGTGGGAAAACAGCCAGCTCTTAAAGGGGAAGTTCACCCTGAAGAAAACTTTGTTGTAAAAATAGCAGAAAAAATAGTAAAAAATATTGGTGAAGGTTTGAGGAAAATCCGTTAAAGAATAAGACAGTTATTAGAGTTCAAAGTTTTGGATTTGTGACGTCATAAACGAGCAGCTGCCCCATGTGTTATATAATATAAAATGCATGAATTTCAAATTTTATATGGTTGCTGATGACTTAATTTTGTTTTCTATTCATGATCGGGTGTGAAATGATTTGTCTATTGATATACAAAAGGCACAGTGAAGACCATTTTCAATTTTATGAGAAAATGACATTTCATTGGTTTTTTTACCATTCGCTATGTAGGAATGATGCTCGCATGACGTCACAAATCAAATAATAGGAATTCTAATAACTTTTTAATTATTTGATGAATTTTTCTCAAACCTTCGTCAATATTTTTTATTATTTTTTCTGCTATTTTTACAATAAACTTTTTGTCAGGGTGAACTTCCCCTTTAACCACCATCAAGAATTGGCAGTCCGATTCACCTATGCTCTGGATAATCTGAAATGGATCATGTCAGCTTTATTCCTCCTTTCGTAGATCAAATTTTTCCAGTCGTAGATCAAATTCTTGTCTTAGAAATCATTCTTGTTGCTCTATGTTGGATATTTCCAATTTTATGGTGATGAACAAGTTCAAACACAGTCAATCCTAACAGGTAGTTAACTTTAGCACACATTTCAAGAATTATTGAAATGGTGTCTGATCATAGATGTTAGCTCATACCTGGATTCTTTTTTTCGATGGACATTACTTTGCATTTTTTCTGAGTATAGGCAGGAAGTAATTCCTCAAAAAGCTGTGAGCACCATAATTGGTAGTCAAGCTTAGCCAGGGTAATGCCTTGAGCAACTAACAAGGTGGATATATGTGCGCAACAAAAATACCCTATATTGTTATTATATTCATTTTGTTAAATGTTTAATAACTGGCCATTTCCTGCCCATGATGAAAGATTGAACAAATCATGTTGAAGGCTTACATTACAATTTATATCACGATGACATGCATACAGATATGTGCATCTGACTAAAGAGTTCTTAGAAAACACATATATACACAACAAAAAAAGTAAGTCCCCCCTTGAACAAACATCAATAATTTCCGAACCAATTCGAATTATTGATATATTTTTACATGAGCGTGTAGGTAATTTTATAGGCTACCCTCTGAGTAAATGTTATGGACGTATTTTACGTCATGCTTCAGTGAGCACCGTCAGAAGGCAAAAATGTCACTTTTCAAAAGTCACAAGCCAAATATCATGACTTTGATTCCATTTTACTGGAACTAATTCCACATTCTCATCATGAAAAATAGTCAGAAGGTTTGTAAAAGGTACTTTCTAAAGTACGATACAACTTTTTTGCTAAATTTCATGGTTGAATAAACACAAGTCCAAATTTGCAATAATTGGATTTTTACACGTTTATATCACTAAGAATGAAAGAATATGATGACAGTTATTTTTGGGAAGAGTATCTTCAACAATATTCATCGTTTCACGGTTCAATGAACATTTATTAAAAACAAAAAATACGATTTTCAAATATCATAGACAAGTAATGTTTCATTTTGGTAAGTGAAAATGATCTTTTCTCAACTTTTTCGTTATGTTCACAACTATTTAACATGCTTCAATGATTCAAAGGCGTTTAATTAAACATTCACGCTTGAATGAACATGTGGAATGTGATGCTCTCTTTTTTACGTTATTGGAAAAAATGCAATTCGTATCTATGGATATCTGTTAAAAACCTCCTTGCATAGTTCATTTGATTTGATTTTTATGAAAATCCCGATGTTTAATGCATCAGTGAGCACATAATATTCGAAAATTATGCAAATGAGAAGAAAGTTCAAAGCCTTGGCCCCACTTTCTGCCGTGTTGAATGGTTATTTTGGTGTGCGCACCTTTTGGATAGTGTTACTCTGAAGCCATGTGTGAAGTTTCATGAAAAAACTGTTGGCAGAAGTAGCAAAAACCGTCCATTAAACAAACCCTCATTTCATATTTGTGAAAATTTTGACTTCTTCTCTCATAGACTTGTGTACATTATGAGTGCATATGTTTAAGAATAAGTAAACCCTCATTCAATATGGTGGAACTTTTTTTCAAGGCTGTCTTTAGCAACGTCATTTGGCAGTAATGTTTATTAACCTATGGGCGGAATTCTGTGCAAAAATGAAATCTATATGTTTATTCATGGATGAGTGAGCACGCATCAAAGTGGGAAAATTGGTATTTTCAATGTCACAGACTCATTTTAAAGGGACATAAAGTGCATATTGAGGGCAAATTCGGTTTCAAATGTTTTTGTTTTATCATCCATCATTTCTATCACCACACACTTTTCGAACTTAAAACATTTTCATGGTTGAGCGAGCACATTCGAAAACTTAGGAATGAATACTCTTTATACGGCATAAATGTATTCTTTTCGTAACAATTTTTCATGATCAGTTTAATTTATGGGCAAATTAGTGGTGGACCCAGAATGCTAAATGGGGGAGGGGCCTATAATCGGGGGAGCCACCAACATTTTCAAATTTTAACATGATCTATAGCAAGTTGTAAAGGATACTACCATAACCCCCTATGATGATACGTCACAATACAGGGGCCGCGGAACGGTTTTCAAAGTGGGGGGGGGGGGGAGGTGGGGGGTAGCTGAGCCAAAAGTGGGAGGGTGGGGGCTGACCATGCAAAAATCACAATCGTAAGGTCATTTTTACATTTTTTGTACATGCTTTTTGAAAAAAGTGGGGGGACTGAACCCACTCCCCCTGCTTCCGCGGCCCCTGCAATACAATGTGCTCACTCAACCATGAACATACGATATCAAAATTGTGTGTGGAGTGGCTAAATGATGGATAGTAAACCAGTATAACACCATAAAATTCACCTAAAAAACAACTTTTGTCCAACATTGTATTTGCACAATCTGAAACACGACTCTTGTGACTTTCAAAAATGGTCATTTTAAATTCAATCTTTGATTATTCATGCATGACTCAACCGATCAACTTGATATTTCCCCAGGAGTTGCCTAATGATTGTAGAAATCCACCTACGAAATATCATATCTCAAAATAATTCCGTTCAAAAGTTACAGCAATTTGATTGAGGGGGACTTACTTTTTTTGTTGTGTATAGAAGAACAATGGTATTCCAATGGTCACCTCACACTCCATGGACAATACTCCATCTATCACTGTTTGTTTACGATCAGAAACAAATTGTTTAATCCATGCCCATATTTTTTCCTAGAATTCCATATCCCTGTATTTAGGTGAGGATTTATCAGGGAAAAAATTATTATTATTTTTTTTTTTTTCGGGGGCTCCATTTTCAATTTTCTGTAATATTTTGGGGCTCTATTTCTACCTTTTGGGGGCTACTTTTTGCATTTCAGGGGCTCTTTTCAAATGCTACGTTTTGGTATTTTGAGGAATACCTGTTCACTTATTAAATGAATTATTACTTATTGTTTACAGGCCTGTGAGTGGGGTTTCAAAAAAATAGCGGAAAAATCTGAAAATTTACCTTATCGCCTAGCCGCTGCATTTGCCCATCATGATTCACGGTGTATTCTAGACCAAAAGCTTCAGTCTCTGTATTTTGGTTGTTCCGCTGAACTGCGTTGGCTCACTCACCAATACATAGACTGGAGAGCTTGGAGGCCCGTACGTACAGACAACGTATTTTAGCAGTAACGTTAGATCTAACAGTGGAAACCCGATTTTCCGATCGTTTTTTTGTACATAAAATGTCACATTATGAAAAAGAAATCACATCCATATTCACGAAAAAATGTTCAAAATTAAGAAATATCATACCTTAGACCGCAGTTACCTCTAATTCCTATGAAATAATGATAGAAACATCGTCATCTTCGATCCTTTCGTTGGTCAACGTAAGTTGCCATCTTGGATGACGTCATCATCCTTACAGACGTATTTACCAGTCGCAAAATATCGCGATTTGAGCCGCTGCTTTGCGCTTGTATGCCAACAACGGCAACGGTGCACGGTGTGATCCGCAGCAGTTTCATAGAGTTACATATACTACTGTAGTATACTAAAAATTCGAAACTTCGCGAAGGCAAAAGACAAGGCCCCGTAACGTGTATATATTCACAACACACACATTCTGCTCGCATCCATTAACCTAGAATTGTTTTCCAGCCGTTTTGGATAAAATAGCGGAATTTGACTAAGAAAAAACGGAAAAGGAACACAGGAAAAAAGCGGAAATTGAAATCGGTCTTAAAAATGAAAATAGCGGATTTCCGCTAAATAGCGGAGATTTCACAGGCCTGTGTTTAATATTGCATGATTTTTTAAGTTATTTTTTTCATGCTAAGAATATTGGATGTGGGTGTGTTTGAGTGGGTGTGACTGTGAGTTGAACTTGGATATTAATGAATTCAATATCTAATTTCTACTCCATCTATTCCAGTACAATAACCTGTGCTCGGCCATGTAATAAAGGCCCACATACCCTAACTTTTCCTGAAGTTCTTGGAAATGCAGATCTCCAAGAAAATTGCATTTCTCTATGGGGGAGTCTAAATTTTGGTGAGAATGAACTCATTAATAACTTCAATAGACATGACAATGAAGAAATAATCAAACTTTATTGGCAGTTTTGAATAATATACCCGAAATGTAGACTCTGTCTGAAACAGAAAATCACTATCATTGAGGCCTTTACAGAGCGAATTGTCCCACAGAGATCTGGCAGAGAGACAGAGCTCAGACTGGCTAACTAGTACAAGCGCGCCAATGCGTACATGCATGAGCCTCCCGCCGGCCTTGTAAAATAGATTGAGCTTTGTTTGATGATTTATTGTCTGATATTTACCTCATCCCCTAGAAAAATAAACAAATGATTTTTAAGTTATAATTAGCAAATAAGATAAGTTATTTTGGATGTTACTTGGCCGTTTTAAATTAAGCAAAGCCGAATGACAACTCATCATCAATGCGAGGTTACTAGACTCTGGGATTTATTTCCTGTGTAATTCGAATTATTTTATCACAGAATTGTGTGTTGCTTTGATATTTTTTTCATACCATGTGTACCGGTATGGAAAAACGTGGTACAGAAAAAAAAAATGCAACTTCGGAATTTGAAACTGCACTCCTCGCTATTTCCAAGGCTTGTTCATGATTTTGAGTGCGGAAGAGCGGAGCTCGAGCATATGGCGCTCTAGGGCCACTGAGTTGTTATTGCTCGGCAATCATTTCGGGGGCGACATTAAGATTTTATGTCGCCCCCCTCCACCGTGTATTTTTTTCACTGGGATTTATGTATGTGGAATACTAATGAATGCTTTGCAAGAGTCCAGCTTAATAAAGGCAACTATATCCTTTGTGAAGGTCAGTACTCTGATTATTTCTCCAGTAGTTGGGTAGTGTATGTTGTCCTTTCCTGAACCTGTGTTCATAAGGCTTTATGAGATATTGGATTCTAGATACAAAATCTCGTCCCTAAGGAGTGTTTCCATGATCTTACAAACAACACTGGTAAAACTAATAGGTTGATAGATCTCTGCACCATTCTTCAGTCCCTTCTTGTGAATGGGTACAATAGGAAAACACCATGGATTTGATCAGTAGTAATTGGAGTGGTGGAAATATCTGCAAAAAAATATGGATACCGTTTCCCCTTGAGTACCTGAACATCACCTGTGAACATGTTTATCAATTTAAAGGGAAGTTCACTCTGACAAAAAGTTTGTTATGAAAATACAAAATAATAAAAGAATATTGGCAAAGTTGAAGGAAAATCCATCAAAGATAGAGGAAGTTATTAGAATTTGAAGTTTTTAATTTGTGACATCATATACAATCAGGGGATATATACATTGCATGGCTCTTTTATCCTTGAATACCAGAATTATTCGACTTATTAGGGCCAATATTTTATCTGCTATTGTGGTATTGGAATACTTCTGGTATTCCATTCTGCGCCATCCAATATAATATAAATAACATGAAAAAAACCTACTTCTTGAACACCAGCTTTCAAAGCTTGAAAGGTGATAGGCACTTTAATGGTTGATCCTTTCTTTGAAGGTCCTAGCTGCTTAGTTGGTTCTTGGCAAACTATTCTATCTGCTATTCTACTCTCGCTGTCACCTGTAGTATTAAAGAAAAAAGTTTTTATCAATACATCATAATGAGTTGTATGCAAGAGCAGAAATAAACTGATACCTAAAGAAACCAATATTAATGTATAATACGTGACTCAAACCAGGGGCAGCACTATGGGGGTTGGTGGGGGGGGGGGGGGCAGAAAAAAAATAGGGAGAAAGGAAGGGTATAAAATATAGATATCTTGACTGTGTAGCTCAATTAACCTGTAGGGGAAGGTGGGGGTAAGATGAGCCATTTTTCCTTTTGATTAATAATCTTGTAGAAATAAGTCCCTTGTCTTAAAATGTAATTTTCCGGAAACATTTTTACCTACATGTACCTGTATAATATTCTACCCCTACACTGAAAGTCATTGTCACCTTTGAAAAAAAGGATGTCAAATGGCTAAACTTGCCTCACCCATGGGGTAAGTTTTGAGCCGCCTTCTGGGGAAAAAAGTTGAGCCACAAAAACTATGTACAAATGGTATGGGACAAGAACCAACCTGACAATTTTCTAGTCTTTTCACTTGCAAATTCTCAATAAATACTAACATTCTCTAAAAGTAGTAAAACAACTGTTTTGTGACTTTGGTCTTTTCTGCCTGCACATAAATGGCTTTTTGATTTTTCCTTTAATACATACAGAGTGTCCCATAAAAAATGAAACCGAGATTTAGCGATGATTTATCATAACTTAATCATACATGTAAATACAATAGACAATTTACCTACCAATGTAAAGCTTAGAATCTCCTCTTTCATCTGAAATTACTTAGATTATTCCTTATTCACGCATGGGTGAGCAAAAACAATACGAAGGATATCAAAAACTCATGTGGCGGGTGGGTATCTGAATTTCAAAAGAAAACCACATGCCTAAAAGTTCAATATCTGCTATTTTATTTGATACCTTTATCACAGAAAATGGTTAAGAAGTAAGAGTGTTATGTTTGCTCGAACCAATGCTTGTATTTACATGTAATTAAATGAGTTTTCACCAGTTTCCACAGAAGCTATCGCGAGGTTAACAAAACAGAGTGTCTATTGGGTCTGAATGCTAGTCTGTTTGCCAAATTTTGTTCCCACATTATCTCAAAATCAGGCCTGGCACATTTCTTGATTTTCATGTCATGTATGGATATTATTCTGGAATCGCGAAACGAAACTTTTCAAGGTCATCAAATCGTGATGACGTCATCTAGGCGCCATTTTGTAAAATTAAATTATTGATCATATCATCGCAACTAATCATCATAAATCATTCATATTTGCATCATATCAAGTTCAGAGGACAGGTCATCAGGACAAGTCAACAGAGGTCATACAAAGGTCACGACGCGCACGTACGCGCGAGTCAAAATTTTAAAATTCCCCAAATCAATCGTAGTCAAATTTGGGTACGTTTCAGGCCATTTTGAGCATGTCAAAAATTTGCGCGCGCACAGGTATGCGTGCGCGTTTTTGCTCCTACCATCGTTATGCATCTTCGAGTCGTCATTTATTTTATGTCTGTCCACTGTCCATTATCTTCTGATTAATTCGATACCTCATTCAGCCTCTTACGACCAATAATACGCAAATGCGCGTCCATTCAAATTTGCATTAAACGCGCGTGCAAACTCGCAAAATAAGTCATAAGTGGGCAAAAATATGCCTATATAAAATTCACTGTAGCTCTTCAAGGTGTCCGTTGACCCCAAATTTTTCCTCACTCTTGGATAAATATCTCATCTGGAGATTGCGTAAATACCACAAAATTACGTTAGAAATAAAAATTAGACATTTTCGCAACATACATCAACATATTTTTGCATATTTAACCGTATCTTTGTTATAAGTGGTCAGTTTTTTCTCAAATTTTGATATGATGTAGTCGAAAAAATTCTCTACAAATAACGTGTGAATAATTTTCACTTTTGACCACAGCATCAATGTGTTGTGACCTGTTTAAATTTTTGCCAATTTTTTCTGGGCCTAATTTTTGAGATTTTTTTTAATAAAATGTTTTAATAATCAATTTTACGGTCTTCCTGTAAATTTTAAGCCAACTGGTTTTGCAGTTTTTCATGTAGGACATTTTTCGTAGTTTTTCCGGAACTTTTTAAGAGGTAATTTTAACATTGTAAAACATCATTTATGTATTTTCTTAGTAAACGCTACAATATTGAAACGCTATTGTGTTGAAAAATTTAATTCCGGACATTTTGTGGAATTTTCCAGATTTTTTTTATTTGGTTATGCAATTTACTTAAATACACATTTTTCCAAAAATCTGCGGGAAAATTGCCTGGATTTGAATCGTTCACCTGACTTTTTTCAGTAAAATCATCAAGAAAGAATTTTCAAGCAAATGTTAAAGTCATACACAATTAATAAATGGATATTGAAAATTCTTGACGGAAAATATAATGTGAAATGTTTAGGAATTTGCAGAAATTTTGCAAACATTCCCCCCCCAAAAAATCTACTTAATTCTTTTATCAAATACATCCTTAATGAGTTTTGAAGTGAATGCTGTGAAACTGTAGCATTGTGAAATTTCTCATTAAAAATAATTCAAATTTAGCAGAAGTTTTGAATAAAAATATTTAAGACATTTTAGTTTTCAAAAAGTATCACCTATGAATTTTCAAGCATTCTGTGAAACTGATACCCACTGACATTGTGAAAATTCTTGCTTGAAATCTTTAAAGAAAAATTGCTGACAGAATAGAGAATTTTAACAAGTGGAATGCCTCTGGCCGTCTCACCTGCATCACGCGGTTCAATATAGCAGCAGTGATGACTTTGAATACTACTCTAACTCGCACAAGATGTTCAGTGATACATGGTTACTCTTATGTCCACTTTTTATGAACTACCCCAATAAACTTACAGAGATATGATGGTTATTCAACAAAAAAACCCAACATGGCCAAAGTTCATTGACCTTACATGACCTCTGACCTTGATCATGAGACCTGAAACTTGAACAGGATGTTCAGTGATACTTGATTACTCTTATGTACAAGTTTCATGAATCAGATCCATAAACTGTCAAAGTTATGATGGCAATTCAACAGATAACCCTGATTCGGCCAAAGTTCATTGACCCTAAATGACCTTTGACCTTAATCATGAGACCTGAAACTTGCACAAAATTTTCAGTGATGCTTGATTACTATTATGTCCAAGTTTCATGAATCAGATCCATAAACTTTCAAAGTTATGATGGGAACTCAACAGATATCCCCAATTCGGCCAAAGTTCATTGACCCTAAATGGCCTTTGACCTTGGTCATGTGACGTGAAACTCATGCAGGATGTTCAGTGATACTTGATTAAACTTATGTCCCAGTTTCATGAACTAGGTCCATATATTTTCTAAGTTATGATGACATTTCAAAAACTTAACCTCAGGTTAAGATTTCGATGTTGATTCCTCCAACATGGTCTAAGTTCATTGACCCTAAATGACCTTTGACCTTGGTCATGTGACATGAAACTCTGACAGGATGTTCAGTAATACTTGATTGACCTTATGGCCAAGTTTTATTAACTAGGTCCATATACTTTCTAATTTATGACGTCATTTCAAAAACTTAACCTCAGGTTAAGATTTGATGTTGACGCCGCCACCACCGTCGGAAAAGCGGCGCCTATAGTCTCACTTTGCTTCGCAGGTGAGACAAAAATTACGATGACAATTCCACAAATACCCCCAAAATACCAAAGTTTGTTGACCCTAAATGACCTTTGACCTCAGTCATATGACCTGAAACTAGCACAGGATGTCCAAAGATACTTGATTGCTCTCATGTCCAAGTTTCATGAACTAGATCCATAAAATTTGAAAGTTTTGATGACAATTCCTCAAATTACCCCAACATTGACCATAAATGACCTTTGACCCTGGTCGTGTGACCTGACACTCAGACACGATGTTCAGTGATACTTGATTACTCTAATGTCCAAGTTTAATGAATCAGATCCATAAACTTTCAAAGTTATGATGGCAATTCAACAGATAACCCTGATTCGGCCAAAGTTCATTGACCCTAAATGACCTTTGACCTTAATCATGAGACCTGAAACTTGCACAAAATTTTCAGTGATGCTTGATTACTATTATGTCCAAGTTTCATGAATCAGATCCATAAACTTTCAAAGTTATGATGGGAACTCAACAGATATCCCTAATTCGGCCAAAGTTCATTGACCCTAAATGACCTTTGACCTTGGTCATGTAACGTGAAACTCATGCAGGATGTTCAGTGATACTTGATTAACCTTATGTCCAAGTTTCATGAACAAGGTCCATATAGTTTCAACGTTATGATGACATTTCAAAAACTTTACCTTGGTTAAGATTTCAATGTTAACGACGCCACCGTCGCCGTCGGAAAGCGGCGCCTATAGTCTCGCTCTGCTATGCAGGCGAGACAAAAATGGACATACATGTAAGCTCATTTAAAATCCACCGAGGAGATATGATTTTGGTGTCCACACTATGGTTTCATGGTTAGAATAATACGTTTGGACTGGTTACATTGATATGCAGTTGTCCCGTTTGCCTAAAAATCTAAGAGGATTTTCAAAAAAGGCATCTATATCGACTCATATCACACAATACTGGTCGAGTTCGACAATTCTACATGTACAGTGTATCTGTAAGAAATAATGTTGGTGTCTAAATTGTGGTAGGAAAGGTCATTAATTTGGACAAGTACCAATGATGGTTAGTATCCACTTTGTCTAAAAATCAATGATGGATTCTAAAATTAAAACTTAAAATCAGAATAAAAACTTGGATTTTAAGGCAAAATGGATAACTGCATATCATGGTAACCAGTCCCAAAGTATTTTTTTGACCCTGGAAACCGTAGTGTAGACATCAAAATAATATCCTCAAGGTGAATTTGTAAAGTTCTATATTCACTTTTAAGTAGAAACAGCCATTTAAGACCCCAATTTTTAAAGCCATTCGCTTTTTGGACATATCTGACACCTGACTGTCCTTTACTTAACCCTCTTAACTCTAGTGTAGACAGCAAAATCATACCTTCAAGGTGTATTTCTAATAAACTATGTACTTTTAAGTAACAGCCAATTTACACCCCATTTTTTTGAAGTCATCTTAGATTTTAAACATGCAGCCATTTGACTGGTCTTGTATAAAACTTACCCAAGACTATTACCTGACCCTTTAAACCATGGTTTAGACGCCAAACTCATATTCCCTGGACAGATATTTATTAACCTTCGTCCTTTCATAAGTAACAGACAGTTTTTTACTCCATTTTTGGAAGCCATATTGTAATTTTGAACATGCTATACCACTGACTGTCATTGTAACTTGTCCTAGATTATAACTTGACCCTTGAAACCATAGTTTAGACACCAAAATCATATCTCACATGCAGATTTAAAATGAGCTATGCCACTTTTAGCATCAGCAGCCATTTTAGATTCAATTTTTGAAAGCCATATTGGATTTTTGGTCATACCAGACCACTGACTGTTAATAAAATTGTCCTAATGCATATTTTGACCCTTAAACCAGTGGTTTAGATACCAAAATTGCATCTCCCAGGCCGATATGACATACATGTAAGCTATGTCTGTTTAAAGTAACAGCAGTCAATTTAGAATAAATTTTTGGAAGCCAAATTTAATAGATTTTATGACAAACCAGGCCACTGACTGTCCTTGTCGCTTGTCCCAATATATTAATTGATCCTTAAAACCAGTGGTTTAGAGTTTAGACACCAAAATTAGATCTCCCATGCCGATATGAAATGAGCTATGCCCACTTTAAGTACATGTATTAGCAGCCATTCCAGAGTCATTTTTTGGAAATCCATCGCAGACATTTGCACATACATGCACCAGACCACTGACTATCCTTGTAACGTATCCCAATGTATTATTTGACCAATTTAACCATGGTATAGACACAAAAGTTCTTTTTCTGGATATTGAGCAAACTATGTCAGTATTTTTAAAGGCCATCTTGGATTTTTTTAACATACTGGACCACTGACTGTCCTTGTAACTTGTCGAAATGTCTATTTTACCATTGAAATCATGGTCTAGACACCACAATCATTATGTCCCATGACCATTTTAATTATCCACAGCCATTCTAAACTCCATTTTTGGACACCATCTTGGCTTTTTGGACACACCAGGGGCCTGTTGCATAAAACTTTTTACCTGAGAAAACTGATATTTTTTACCAGAGTTTTTGCCCTGTGTTAAAGTCAATGGCAGAAATCAGACTAACCTTAGTTTTCATTTTTTACCGGAGTTTTCTCAGGTAAAAAGTTTTATGCAACAGGCTGCAGACCACTGGCTGTACTTGTAACCTTTTCCATTGTACTTCTTCACCCTTAAAACCATTGGATATAAACAAAAATTAAACTTAAATGAATTGTGGATTTTCGGTCTACTGCAGCCATTTTAGGCGCCATCTTGGATTTTCCAGGTACACTTCAGGGCTTATAATTCACTATAGGATGTATCAACAATTTTTGTACCCTCATAGACCATGGAATAACTATGGACCAAAATCTAGGGTGGATGTTTCAGTTGTATCCATTTTCAGTGAGTGGTGGCAATCTTGGATGCCATCTTGAAAATAACCATTTTCCCGGATGCGGATTTTGGTATATTTTTTTATGTTTTTCCCGAGATCAAACAGAACCAAAAAAAAAAAAAATGTTGAAAAATCCCTTGTTGCAATTTGTTACGGGTAAGGGTATTTTTGGTTGTATATTGACCCGTCTACTACTACTGTCTGAACTTGATGTAATACTCCCATCCACACATATAATATGCATCCATCATGTATAAGACTATGTTATATTATATTTTTTCTCATGTTTCTTAGTTTTGATGATGATCCTTAAATGTCATAATTTAAAGCAATAGACTTTTGAATTTGTAAAAGACTATGAGTGAGGATCCATACCTGGACTAAATGTATTGTTCATGTGCCCTTATATTCAGATGCATGTGGGCAAAAAGCACTTAGCTATTTCACACTTTTTTTTACCTTTTTACTAAAATTTGTACTTTTCCCTATGAAAAATTATTTTTTTGCTTCAACTTTGAACAATCTGGCAGAGTTAGGGATTATGCAATGGGTCACCAACATATGGCACCACACAATGTCTGACTCGTTCATTATAGACCTAGGGTTGGTGGCTCAATATACCCCTAGGCTAAACTTAACCCCCCATCCCCTACTATAACACAGTCCAGGCTAGATGACACATAAACTTTTTTTTTTATACATATATATCAAATATTTTTTCTATGGTTTCTTGTCAATTACTTGCATTTTAGAGCTCACTTTGGTGAAAATTAGTATTCCCCATTCATACTGTACATAAGAGAGTATACAGGGGTTTAATCAAGAAAATATCAAGAAAATAAATAATTTGTCAAAAATCATTTTTTCAGAGAGTACTTCACTCCTTGAACATAGTGATTGTGCAGGCAATAATTTTATGATTTTCATGGGCAATTTGCATATTTTAGCAGATGCCAATTGGGGAAAATGCTCAACATTTGACAAGTCGCCTCATTCAGATTTGTAACCTGCACCCTCAAAATGACAAGAAACTATAAAAAATATTGTATTTGAAAAAAAAAACCCACAAGGTAAGTCCATCATCTATGACGCCTATCCTGGACTACATACTGTACAATCAACAGATGTCACCTAGGTTTTCTAGCCCCCCCCCCCCCCAAAAAAAATCAAACATCCTGCCAACCACATGGTTCAAGCTGCTACCTGATTTCTATATGACGGGAAATTGTATTGTATTGCATGAAACAAAGCCCCCATCATTTCAAAGTGGACATACATGTACATGCATGGAATGGCAAAAATGTTTGAAAATATTTTGTTTGATTCCATAACAATGCTTAAAATATTCAATTTTCAAGATAACGTCAGTGTCTCCCTGCCCATCCCCAGCAAAGTGAATTACTGTACCACCACGGTCAATGATAGTCATTCAAGAACATGTACATGTATGACTAAATTTTAACAGAAACAAGATGCACAAAAAAGTTAAATGAGTCCACGTTGTGATAAAAACTACAATAACATGCAATGAGTCATGGTCCTGTGTTTTGAGGTACCTACATGTACACACTATTGATAGTCAAGTATCAGGGTTCCCAGCTTTAAAAAAAAACAAATTCCATGATTTTTCCCTGAAAATTATTCAAACCCAGTCCCAGTTTTGCATGTTTTATGAGTTGTTACAGTGAATTTCATGTACATGTACATGCATTTTCAGTATAAAAACAATAGTATAGAACTAATTAGTAGCACCATAAACCAGTCACTCAATGATTATGCAACAAAATATAACAGAGTCTGACTGACTACTGTGCCTTCGACTTTTGAGCTAATAAAATATTTCTGATTTTTCCCTCATTTGAGGCATTTTCCCCTGATTTGAGGTATTAAAAAAAATCATATTCCCTGACTGGAAAAAAGTGAAATAATTTTCCTTGATTTCCCTGATGGGCTGAGAATCCTGTGTATGTGTACATGTACAACTGAGAGATATCTTGTTCCTTTTTCAAGTTTTCTTAGTCTTGAAGTTAAACAATACATGCACTGTAATGGTAATAGAATGTAAATGAAACCTTGCAACCAAAAAAAAAATCTATAGTCTCAAAAGTTTCAAGTACTGTGTAGCATGTAATGTACTACGAAGGTCTCAATTTCTACTCCATAGGCTTTCACATCCTACTAACCCACTATCCAATTTAATACATGGATGGAGACAAGCAGATTTACACCTTAGAAAAGGGACCCTAGGCCATGAAGAATACAGAACCATGCTTCCTCTATTCATATACATGTACTACATGTACATGTATAAAATACTAACAAATCAGAATGCTTGAAACTGTTAATAACCAAATCTAGCATGCACAATTTCCATTGAATCTTCCACGGTCAATTTTCATTTGCTAAATGTTAAGACACAAAGTGTAATTTTACATAACAAGAAAAATAATCTTGATCACTACAGAACATGCAGCTGTGCTGAGCTCCCGGTGGGGTCACTCAATATGACTTGGGGACCGCATGACCGTTACCAAAATCGCGGGAAAAGGGGTCAATTTCACGGAACGTCCGCGGACAGAACACTCCTCGAAGTAGTGAAAATAGGGGTGCTCTCCGTCCTCGATCTGATGGAAATGGGGGTCAGGAAAAAGGGGAGAACGATCACGGGAAGTAAAATCCGTCGCCGAGTCACCAGCCGCAGACTGCGCGCTCATCATGCTCTGTATCTTTATGTGGACAACTCTACATTTATTTTTACAAAGAATTGTACTTTTTGTATTTTTCATGAAAAATAAAGTTCTTTTGGATTATTGTATCAGTATGACATGGCTCTTGGTCATCTATAAGGACTGAGCACTCTGACGCCTGTGTTGCAATTTCCTCTAATGATGAGGAAAGGGTATAAATTCCCTGTCCTTGAAATATGGTAAATAGGGGTAAGTTTTCGAAATGGACAAAAAGTGTCCTTACAATATTATAATTAGGGGTGTTTCAAGGTACCATTTTACCGCAATTTTGTCCTTGTTTTGCGTGAAAATAGGGGGGTAGATTTCACAAAATGTCCTTGAAATTGACTGCAATAGGGGGTTACTTGCATTTGTGGTAACGGTCATATGCGTCCCCCTCTGCGGGTGAGTGACCCCACCGGGGCTGAGCTACCAACATACTTCTCCATGCATAATTTTATAAAATTGTAGTATGGCTGAATTACATTGCATGCTTCATTTAAGCCTTCAATTTTTATTTTGCCAATTTGATATTAAAGGCATGTTAATGTATAATAATAAAAACAATAATTTTATGTTTTAATCAATATGATGTGAATTACATACTGTAACACAGAATAGACATTCACTAATGAAACAAAATTGTATTTTGAAATTCATTATATAGTTTAAAAGAAAACTTATGTTGGTGAAAACCATGCAATGTCATGCACTGTCATGAAGGGAACAAATAAGAAAAAATCCCTGAGAAATAAAACAACACTATAACAGAGAAATGAAGTAGGGAATATCAACACAGGAAAAGAAAAACAAAAATTAACTAAATTCTGGACTGGATAATGATAATATACATGTAGGTTTTCCCGTCCAATTTCATCAGAGTTGCAATTAAATTAATGAAAGGACGTTCACATTCGAAACATTTCGTCCATCCTCTACACACATAGTTCATTTCATTCATTTAGCATTCAATTCCGTTCTATATCATTCCTTTGAATTTTGTAGAAATTCAATTCACAGAAACTCGTTCAAATTAATGGCCCTAAGGTGTCATTTAATTTCGCGACGACTAACTGATCGTTTGATTTCGCCTGAAACACCATTTTCAATTTCATTTATCGGCACACATATTTGCACTTTAAACTTCCAAATTCAGATAACGTTTCTGTATTCATTTTTTTTCAAACTTTACCCTTTATTTCTATCTTTTGCGGATCTTTTCAGTTAGAATAATTTTATTCCAAATATGTTTGATAAAGACGTAATTCATGTAACACTTATAGGATATGGTTGTAAATGCTTATTCTTTTAGTGATTGATGAGTGGGTGCAGGGGCGGATCCAGGATTTCCCAAAAGGGGGGCACATTTTCCGGAGGAATTTGACGAGTAAAAAAAAAGGTTTTTAACCAAAGAATAAGGGTATTTCGTCCACGAAAAAAAAAAATTAATTGTGCCTCTAAAGGGGGGGGGGCACCAGTCGGCTGTGCCCCCCCCCCTGGATCCGCCATTGAGTGGGTCGATGACCTAGTATGCCAATGGTAGGTATTTTTTCTTCATCATCTTGTTTTTTTTTATTTTACATAATTGTATATAATTTAAATCGTCTTGGGGAAGGGATGGGAATCATGGTATTGACCACAGTCTATAGTTATGAAAGTGGAACAAAAACGAGATGTTGTTCCGATGATGGTCTGTCAGATGTAAAATTTCTAACATCCAATTTAGGGGTAAAACCCATTTCCATAATTATTCAAAAGAAGTACAAAAAACAACAACGAAAAACACTGTCCATATCTTGTAAGTGATTGCATATTAATGATTTTGAATTCCTAAACGTTCGCAAGGAAGGTACCGGTGCGAATTTGAAAACACTACTCAGCTATTTTAATTTGAACGTTCTTTACAAATTTATGTTTGAATGAAATAACTATGAAATCGCGTGCCAGTAGAATTGAATTAAATTAAGTATTTGGCTATTTAAATGCTGATCTCATAGGTCATTCAAATTAGTTATTCAAATTATTACATCATTAAATCGGTTGAAATTTTGACGAAATTGGACGGGAAAACCTATAATATGTCCAATTGCATAGCACAGGTACTACATGTACATGTGTATATGGGCATTTTCAGGGTAACCGACGTTACATGGCATAATTTTACACACCTTTCATTGTATGATTATCTCTAAAACAACAAATGATGGGAGTTTGCTTTTAAGCATACGATCAGTGATACTAATGATTACTCTCAAGTTCAAGTTTCATGTACGAAATCTGTATACCTTTCTTAAAGTTTTGTTGACATTTCAAAAACTTAACTTTGGGTTAAGATTTTGATGAAGATTCCCTCAACATGGTCTATGAAGTTCATTGACTCTACATGTATATGAACTTTGGCCTTGGTTATGTTACCTACATGTAAAACTTGGGGAAGATGTCCAGTAATACTTGATTAAACTTATGTCCATGATTCATAAACTTGACCTACATGATTTCAAAGTCATGATAACATTTCAAAAACTTAACCTTGGTTATCAATGATTGTTAAACTACTACGGGTATATGATTATATTTAAAAAAATTGACCTCGTTTAAGATTTCAATGTTGACGATGCTGGCGTCTACATGTGCAGTGTACAGTCTCACTTAGACTGCAAAATCCTCTGTTTCTGACGATTTTTGAAAAATGACATTTTCTGTTTTCAGTCCTCCTCCTTCACAGACTGAAGACTACCATGGGACTCATAGTCATAATATTGGACATTTGCCCAATGCTTAACTACAGCAACTATAGGGAAAACAGTTAGCTACCTCACCCTTATTGATTTCACTTAAATTACATGTACTAGATGGCATGAATGTGAATAAACATTTTACAGTATACTCCATACTTGGACCTCTCCTATTCCTAGTGTATATAAATGATATTTCACATGTTTTTACAAATCTACAATATGTCTTGTTTGCTGACAACACAACCTACTGTATGTTGATGAAAACCTGGATAACATCTTCTGTCATTTTAACCCGAATTCCCTGAAGTACTTAATTGGCTTCGTTTCAATAAATTATCGCTTGATATCATTAGGACCTATTATATAGTATTTCACAGTAAAAAAAACCAATTATTGATAACCCAAATCATAACATTAGTAAACAATACTATCTTAGAAAACGAATGTCTTACATGGAACCCCCAGTTTGAAAATCTTAAACTTAATGTATCATGCAGGCTTGGCATCATGTCTAAGCTTAAATTCTACCTTCCCTCTATAAGGCAATGATTTTATTACATAATTCTTTTATCCTGTCTTCAGTGTCTTATGGTGTCATTGTCTGGGGAAATTGTTACTCCAAATTTACATGTATAGATAAGTTGTTCAAATTACAAAAGAGAGCTATAAGATTGTGTACAGGATCTCACTATCTAGCCCACACCGACCCAATCTTTAATTTAAAGAGCTGGGACGATTAAAAGTTGCTGATATGAACATCATTCAGACTGCACTTTTATGTTTAGATTGAAGAATAAGATATTGCTTTCCAAATTTGATTCAAAGTTTTCATGTTATTGTCAAATTCATTCATATAACACAAGCTCGGAAAATTACCATTTAATAAATCCCAAAATGTTAACATCTAAATCAATAAACAACAGGGGTCCCGATGTATGGCACTCACTTCCCAGTGAGATCAAACAATCTTCATTCTTATCGACATTTAAAAGGAAATTAAATAACAAGGTTCTAGCTTAATATTAGTCGAAAGAAAAGCAACTTTTGGTTATGTAAGGGGGGGGGGGCAATTACATGTAAGGATTTCTCTTGGGCAAGTTACATTACATGTATAATCATGCTTTCCTTGTATATTTCATGTACATTTATTCTGCAATCGTATTCTGGATCTAGGATTTTTTTTTGGATTCTTTTTGGTTTTTCCCATATTTCTCTTACAACTTAAGTTTTATAATTTCAAATTCATATACCTATTCACTATATTATTGATTCAATTAATATGTTTTTATTGTTTGAATGTATATATTTTGCATTGGTTTTAAAAATTATCATAAGAAATAAAATCTATCAATCAATATTCATTTACATTTTGGCAAGAGCTCGCAATGGCATCTGCTACTTGCTTATTTGCATATTTTATTATTGATTAAATCTGACCTGCGGAAATAGCTCCTTTGTCACTCGTGAACAAATCAAAAAAGCGTTATATTGGTATATTTTTACTCCATAAAAACGAGAGTTATCTTATCTGAAACTATAACGTCTCGCCTTTGGATGCTGATTTTTGCTATTTACGGTAAATTTTATTTTTATCTTTGTATCTCATACACTGCTTTTGTTTGAGAATATATTATAAACCTCTGGACACTGCTATGCATATGGGAGTCTTTGGTCTATTGCGGGAGATAGATAGATAGATGGATGGATGGATGGATGGATGGATGGAAAGATAGATAGATCTATAAATGGTTTAATTGATAAAATTCATACATCATGGCGGCCAAGCCAAATTGTGATGCATTTACATATAAATTAAAATAAATCAATACATGAAAATTGGAATGCACATCTTTGAAATGAATAAAATGCTGTGAAGATGAAGTCTCAGTGAATCATAAACCTGACCAAAATGGACAGAGTTTTCCATCTAAGTCTTGCTGTGCTATGCAGGTGAGAAAAACAAACCTTACATTTTGTTTTTAAACATTAATGTCAAGATCAAAAGATTGCCCTCTCCTGTGTTCCTGAATTAAAAATGTCACCAAAGTATATGTTGCAGATATATAATTTTCAAAAATTTAATTAAAATATCTTCTATTAGAAAGTCATAATAAGATTCCCTTCTAAAACCTCTGCTGGTGTTCCTGAAATGAATAAATGAACATGCTATGCAATGTATTTTAATTGTATGAGAAGACCCATGCAGACTTTCCAAATGCACCAAGCAGCAAGAGTTCCATGAGTTATATAATAGATGTAATGTTTTATACCTCTTGGTTCCCTGTCTGGTATCCAAATGAGAGTTATTCCAAGGAAATCTCGGAGATTGTTCAGTAATGTGTAGGTCACTGTAAAACTACATAATAATATAATAAAAAGAATAGCATATACATGTACATGTAGGCATGAGTGTGATAGTACGAGATTTTGCATGAGGTGAAAGAGACAAGGCATAGCCTCATATCATTTGACCTTCTGACCCCATCATTCTCAACGGCTCACATTTGGTATTAAATATGGATCATATGTTCTACATGTATGTAGATGCATGCACATAACTGATATAGAAATAAATAAACGAGAGCAAGTTGAACAAACACACATTTTTATGACGGACCACAGGACAAACAGTCTAACAGACTAACGGACCAGTGGACAAACAGAAAAGGTGATCACTAGGGTCTCTGCCAAACTTTGTTCATGCGAGAAAAAATATGATCTGTAGATTGGTGGCCCCTGCATAACAAATAATTACCCTTCTCAAAATAGCGATATAGGATTCACCTTGCTAGGTGCTCAAGGCGCTCCTACATGTATATTACTCCGGCTAAGCTAGTCTACCAATTCAAAAGTTCATGATTTTGCCTCTGAAAAATTAAGCATAAACAGCAGGTTTGCCATTGACGTTCTGAAACATTGCTTAAAAAGACTGATTCATCTTCGCAATGGACGCATAAACACACCCTAAGCTAAATGTTCCAAGAACCCTTTTAAAACAAAACAATTGGAATGCCTCTGGCCGTCTCACCTGCATCACGCGATTCCACATCGCAGCATTGCTGACTTTGAAAACTACTATAACTCGCACAAGATGTTCAGTGATACTTGGTTACTCTTATTTCCACGTTTTATGAACTAGACCAATAAACTTACAGAGATAAGATGGTAATTCAACAAATACCCCCAACGTGGCCAAAATTCATTGACCTCACATGACCTTTGACCTTGATCATGTGACCTGAAACTTGCACAGGATATTCAGTGATACTTTATTACTCTTATGTCCAAGTTTCAAAAGTCAGATCAATAAACTTGCAAAGTTATGGTGGTAATTCAACAGATACCCCCATTATGGCCAAAGTTCATTGACCTTTGACCTTGGTCACGTGACCTAAAATGCGCACAGGATGTTCAGTGATACTTGATACTCTTATGTCCAAGTTTTATGAACTAGACCAACATACTTCCAAAGTTATGATGGTAATTCAACAAATACCCCCATTCGGCCAAAGTTTATTGACCCTAAATGACCTTTGACCTTGATCATGTGACCTGAAACTTGCACAAGATGTTCAGTGATACTTGATTACTATCATGTCCAATTTTCATGAATCAGATCCAAAATTTTTTAAAGTTTTGATTGTAATTCAATAGATACCCCCAAATCGGCCAAAGTTCATTGACCCCAAATGACCTTTGACCTTGGTCATGTGACGTGAAACTCATGCAGGATGTTCGGTGATACTTGATTAACCTTATGTATGTCCAAGTTTAATGACCTAGGTCCATATATTTCCTAAGTTATGATGACATTTCAAAAACTTAACCTCAGGTTAAGATTTTGATGTTGATTCCCCCAACATGGTCTAAATTCATTGACCCTAAATGACCTTTGACCTTGGTCATGTTACATGAAACTCTAGTAGGATGTTCAGTAATACTTGATTAACCTTATGGCCAAGTTTCATGAACTAGGACCATATATACTTTTAAAGTTATGTCATTTCAAAAACTTAACCTCAGGTTAAGATTTGATGTTGACGCCGCCGTCGCCGTCGGAAAAACAGAGGGACTCGATATGCTTGATTGAATATTAAAATGTTTGCAGAGAATTGGCAGTTAAGACACTGTGGTTCATGAACCTGATTTCTTGATCACTGAAATATGCAATATGATCTCTTGACCTTTGGCATTATCCTAAAAAAAAACGTGTGGTATTACCTAATGTTTATATGTAGTAAGTATAAACACAACTGATAAATTAGATCATCTAGGGGTCAAAACTTGACCTTTTGACCCCTACATGTAGATGACTTTTGACCCATCATCCTCAACACAGCATATATGTAATTACCCAAGGATCTTTTGAACCAAGTGTGATCAGAATTAATGCAGAAATAAAGAAATGAGAGCAAGTTGAATAAAAATTCCATAAGGGTGAACATGACCTCATATCATTTGAACTTTTGACTCCTAGATAACCTTTGACCCAATCATCCTCATGAAAACACTTGTGGTATTACAAAGGATAATTTGTTATAAGTGTAAACATAATTGAAGCAGAAATAAATCAATGAGGGCAAGCTGAACAAAAACTGAACCTTTTACCCAATATCCCCCAACACACTGGTGGTATTAGGATCTTTAACTCTTTGTCCGCCAAGTTCGCTGATTGGCACACTTGCTGCTTCGCCGAGTACGCCAATCAGCACAAATCTCAAGACAATCTGATTACATTGATTTATACAATTCTATCAATCACAAAAGCTAAGCTCCCTAAGCTGACCTTCCTGCATTGCCATTGAAAAAATAGCCTCGGCTTAGAGTATTGAGCCTGTACTATTATCATTTGACAAAGGAGTTATAAGTAGCTTGACCTCAAAATGACCTTTGGCCTTACCATATGACCTCTGACTGCAGCATAACATGCAGGTCTCCTATGTATATGTACAAGCCAAGTTTAGGTGAAAATTGACATAAAGTTGCAGAGTTTAGCGCCATTATGTTTGTGGCGGACGGACGGACATTTCGATCCCATATTCTACCCTTCACCTCTGATGGGCAAGACATAGCATGACCTCATATCATTTGACCTTTGGCCCAATCATTTTCATGGAATTACATGTTGTACTACCCAAGGATCACATGCACCCAGTATGAATATAATTGATGCAGAAATAAAGAAATGAGAGTAATGCTGTTTTCACACTGAAGGCGAAGTGGGGTTACATGTAACTCCGGATTGTGGTGATGTACGCTTGTACTGCTGACCAATATTACACCCCCTTTTAAATTGGCAAGCTTCACAGCGGTGCATACGCAGTCGTTTCCATGGTTTCCAAGCAAGTTTGCTTGATTTTGGCGCACATAATCTCCCCAATGCGGAAATGAATGAGATAGGCAATAGCAAACTTCTGGCATAGACTAACTCCGTTTGTAACCCTCTTCTAGAAGTGGGTTGAGTACTCTGCTATAAATCAATATCAAAATAATCCTAGAATTTTCATACTGCCCTCCAAAGTGGAGTAACTCCTTCTGGACTCCAAAGTAACTCCACTTCAGCTGTCAGTATGAAAGTGGCTCTAGTTGAACAAAAACTTAATATTTTTGTAACAGACAAACAATTGTAATTATTTTATGCATTTGTACTCCTTGAATTTTTAATGGAAAATAAATGAATTCAAATTAAAAACATATGACTGACCTTTTCCCTGTGGTGACAGGTGACTGACACTGGGAAAGAACTATGAATGCTGGAAAGTCCATGGTGACAGTTGGTAGATGATAATGAGACTGAATGGATTGTTTCATTGCGATAGAAGGGGTGTTCCACTCAATCACCAAGAACAGGGGAAAATCTACAGGCTAAAAAATAGAGAATATATACTAAAGGTAAGTTTGCCTTTAGAAGTCAACTCTTTATTGGGTCCACAGGGATCTATTTGACTTCCAAGAATAGAAAAAAAAACGTATCACGTTTTTCATAATCTGATAAGAAAATGACTTTGACCTGGGTGAATATTTGACTAAATATGAAGTCAGCTGATGCAAATGAACCTATTAAGAGAAATAAAAAAAAGCAAATACAGAATACAGACAAAGAGATGAAAGGTATGAACTAGAGATTTAATAAAAAATAAATTACAGACCTACCTTGTACTACATGTATGTTATTCTTAAACAGTATTAAACTAGGGTTATATAAAAGCTCAAGTTCGAGAAATTACCTGGTACATGAATTCTGAAAAACGTTTAAAAGCTAAACAGGTGGTAAGGGTTAGTCGGGGGGTAAAACAAAACAAAAAAATACACAAAACGTTGCTGAAATTTCACAATTCACATCCATGAAATGAACATCTATTATCCATATTTCATTGAAAATGTTTTTATTTAGTTAGAAATTATAATCAAGACAAGGCAAAAGCAATTTTGTGTCTCGCCCACTTTGTGATTTGTGAGGACATGCAACAGAATTGTATCAAAACTTCATTGTGAAATAACTGGGATTGAATAACGCTTGTCATATTAAAGTCTTGCACTTAAAATTTAATGTTGACCTACAAATGACCTTTGACCTTACCATGTGACCTCAGACTGCAGCATAACATGCAGGTCCCCCAAGTCCATCTACCAGTGACTTACGGTTGTGGAGTTAGGTGTCATGAGAGAGTCTTACATGTAAACTTTAACCCTAACTAGGCCGGGCTTTTTTGGCTGTCCGAGATCTCGGCCTCCGATCACGCGAGCGCCGCAAAAATTTACATGCTGGTAGTGTGCGATGTAATCTACAAGGCGATATGGTAAAATTTTCCAAAATAATGAGATTTTATTTTTCATGAATTAATTATGCTAATTTTTGCATATATCATACTTTTTGCTCTAATTCCCTCAACAAAACTCCTAAAATGCTAATTTTTGGTAAAAGTAAAAGGTCATGTACAGGTCACAACGCGCATGTACGCGCGCGTCAAAATTTTTAAATGCTCAAAATCACTTTTTGATCAAAGTAGAGTATGTTTCAGGTCATTTGAAGCATTTCAAGAATTTGCGCGCTCACAGGTTTTCGCACGCGTTTACGTGCGTAGCGTCAGTACGCAATGTACAATCGCCGTTTCTTTTACGTCAATGCATTCCTCATGAAATTCTGATTAATTTGATACCTTAACCAACCTCCTACGACCAGTAATAAAGGAATAAGCCTCCGTCAAAGTTTGCATTACGCGCTCAAGCGCGCGTTCACAATAGGTCAAATATGTGAAAAACATGCCTTTACAAAATTCAATATAACTCTTCAGATAGTCCGTTGACCCCTAAATTTCCTTTTGTATTCGGATAGGGTTTAAATTGTAGATGTGATTTCATGTCACATTTGACCCTTAATTTTATCATGACCTCATCAAAATGGTGTCGGAACTAAAATTTTCCAGTTTTGTCTTATGACGTTTTAATATTTTTGTAAATATGACTATAACTCCGTATTTGTTGGTCTTTTTTGCCCATATTTCGACATATTGTAGCTGAGTTTATACTCTTACTAAATATTTTCTAAAATCTTCATCTTTATTAGTTTTTTATCCTCAAAATTGAGAATTTATAGAGGCATATCACAATGCCAATTTTTCACTGCCATAAGTCAGGATAATGGTCATTCTTTGAATGATAAAATTAAGAGAAGCTTTGTGGTCTAATACATGTAGATAGCGTACCTGCCTTGCAACTCAAGGATCCTTGGTTCGAAACTCACTTGGCAATTTTTTTTTTTGGCTCATGTATTTGTGTGTAACCTCTCTTAGTACTGATTTTTCTCAAAACTTGATTCTACATTCATGGATTCTGGCAACATTATTTTCACTATTTTGTGTAGTCACTTGCAAAATTGCATTTGCCATTCTCTCATAAAACGAGACTTTTTACGCAACCTAATTTTCTGTCTTTCAGTTATATTTAATATGTTCTGTCGTTAATGAACATCCGTTCATGATCATGATGATCATATTGCTCTGCATTGACATGGTTATAATGATCAAAAATTAGATTATGCTCAGGAGACTCACAGACAGATCACCTAATTCGTCCTTAAGACGAATTAAAATTCTAGTGTATTTTATTGTTTTATGAATTTCTTTGTATTCAACCTTTTGTTTTTCTTTGTTTTTTTCACCAGATTTATTGCACAACTTTTTTTAAACATAACTATGCTAAAATCGATTGATTTCAGCTGTTCGAAGTAAAAATAATCATATCTTTATGAATAAGATGAGAGAACTCAATTTGCATTGAATTTGTACACAAAATCACTTTTTGGAACAATTTTTGGTCTGACATGCACTTACAAAATGTTGCGCAATTTCGGAACCGCGTACAGGGGGCTTAAATTTGGTTTTATAAGACTTAAAAGTATAAACTCTATGAGTGGTGCGGTCAAAAAAATTTGCGCGGCGGAATGATCACAGAAAATGTTGGGGGAAGGCTGATTCAACCCCGGCCATTTTAGGGTTAACATTGACCTAAAATGATCTTCGACCTTATGATGTGACCTCCAATTGCAGCATAACGTGCAGGTTCCCCAAGTCCATCTACAATCCAAGTTTGGTTAACTCATTGAGTGCTTCGTGCACGTTACGTATCCTACTATAACATGCCACACTCGTGCTCGCACGCCTACTATTGATTGCTTTGTGCTTGCATTGTTTCTTACCCTCGCCTGCTTCGTGCATGACTGCGCACATTCGGAATAACAATCATTGTTACGCCATTTTGCATTGTATTGCGCATCGCATGCACGCCGTAATTAGCACTATTGTGTGCAGTGTGAACTCTGCTTTCTGACAGATAAACTTACTCACGCGGTTTACATTCGACTTTTTCGAGTATTTCTACATTTTTTACAAGATAAGGCTCCGCCTCTGAGAGAGAAGAGACCTAGGTTTTTGATCCATACAAAACACTCCACAAAATGGAACTACTTGATACAACTCATATTTTAGCGGTAAAGATAATAACCAATCCACATAATGAGGACATCATTATAAGCAGTAGGAAATTTCCTACAACTTTACTACATAATATTTTGTGGATAAACTAATCGTTATAGAGTTACAAGCAATTGTAATCATGACTATTGGAAGGAGTGAATACGACTCGCGATCCCAAAATCAATGTGGCACAGGGGGGTTTTGTGGCTGGCACAGGGGATTAGCATCGGATTAGCACTGTGGCATTGGCTTAGTAGTGTGCGTGGCATGTTAAGAGTTAAAAAGTGAATTGCGGTTGCGGAGTTAGGTGTCATAAGAGAATCTTGCATGTAAACTTTAAAGTTGACCTGAAAATGACCTTTGACCTTGCCATGTCACCTGCGACTGCAGCATGACATGCAGGTCCCACAAGTTCAACTACCATCCAAATTTGGTTGAAAAGTGATCTACAGTTGCCTAGTTATGCATTATAAGAGTAGGGTTCACACTCTTTTTTCATGAAAAAATTCCATGACTTTTCTAGCTAGAATTCCATGACATTTTAACAAAGTTTTGGCATAATCACTTACTGCGTAATAATGGCATTTTAATTTTTTTCAATGGCAGTTACATACAGATCTCTGGTTGTAAACAGTTCATGCAGACCACAAGCTTGATGAGTAACTACGGCGCAGACCAGGGAATTTTTTTTTTTTTCGGAGGCCCAAATTTTTTGTCAAATTTCGGGGCTCCATTTCTACCTTTCGGGGGCTACTTTTTGCATTTCGAGGGGCTCTTTTTAAATGCTACTTTTCTGTATTTCAAGGAATACCTGTTCACTCATTAATAAATTATTACTTTTTGTTTATTAAATACTGTATGATTTTTTAAAGTTTTTTTTTTCATGCTTAAAATCTTGGATGTGGGTGTGTTTGTGTGTGTGTGGGTGGGTGTGAATGTGATTTGGACTTGGATATAAATGAATTCAATATCTAATTTCTACTCCGTCTATTTCAGTACAATACCCTGTACTCAGCCGTGTACATGTAATAAAGGCCAAAAACCCTAACTTTTCCTGAAGTTCTTTGAAAACGCAGATCTCCATGAAAATTGCATTTCTCTATGGGGGAGTCTAAATTCGGTGAGAATGTATTCATTAAGAGCTTAAATATACATGACAATAAAGTAATCATCAAAATTTATTGGCATTTTTTAAATATTATACCTGAAATGTAAACTCTGTCTGAAACAGAAAATCACCATCATTGAGGCCTTTAAAGCGAATTGTCTTCCAGAGCTCTGGCAGAGAGACAGAGCTCAGACTGGCTAGCTAGTACAAGCGCCAATGTGTGCGTGGGTGAGCCTGCTGCCGGCCTTGTAAAATAGATAAAGCTTTGTTTGATGATTTATTGTCTGATGTTTACCTCATCCCCTATAAAAATAAAACAAATGATTTTTGAGTTGTAATTAACAAATAAGGTAAGTTATTTTGGATGTTAATAGGTCGTTTTGAAAAGCAAAGCGGAATGACATTTCACCCATGCTACATATGTACATGTAGGTTACTAGACTCTGGGATTTATTTCCTGTGTAATTAGGTGATCTGTCAATCGACAGATCAACTATTAATTTCGTAAGAATTTTCTTTTTTATTTATTTATTTCTTAATTTTTCCACCCTTTTCTTGTTACCACAAAATCTCCAAATCTACATCATCAATTATCTTCAAAATATCATCTGATATGGGGACTTATCATGTCATGTGAACAAAACAAGTTCAAGGTCAAAAGGTCATCATGACGTCATCTAGACGCCATTTTGTAAAATCACATTATCAATCATATCTTCATTATCAATGATCAAAAATCAACAATATTTACATCATATTAAATTCAGGTCAAGGGTCAACTGCCCATGTCATCAAAGGTCATGTAAAGGTCACGACGCGCGTCAAAATTTTAAAATGCTCAAAATCACTTTTTGACCAAAACAGAGTACGAATCAGGTAATTTTAAGCGTTTCAAAAATTTGCGCGCGCGCACGGTTACGCGCGCGTTCTCGCGCGTAACGGCACTATACAAAATAGGATTGCCATTTTTTTCATATCAATGCACCGATAATATAATTCTGAACAATTTGATACCTTGATCAACTTTTTACGACAAGTAATAAAGGAATTAGCCTCCATCAAAGTTTACAGCACGCACGCACTAACCATAGACAATGTATGTGCAAAAACATGCCTATACAAAATTCATTATAGCTCTTAAGGTAGTCCGTTGACCCCCATTTTTTTTTCATATTCGAATAGAGTATGGATGGGAGATGTGATTTCATGTCGCTTTGACCCGAAATTTTATCATGACGTCATCAAAATGGCTTCGGAACTCGAAATTCCCATTTTGCTACTTATGACGTCATCATAATTATGCAAATTTGACTCTAACTCTGTAACTATTTGTCAATTTTCGCTCAGTTTTCAATATGTTGTAGCTGAGAACATGTTCTTTTTAAATGATGGCTTAATTCACTTTTAAAAAAATGGATCATCCTGAACAAGTGGAATGCCTCTTGCCGTCTCACCTGCATCACACGTTTCAATATAGCAGCAGTGCTGACTTTGAATACTACTCTAACTCGCACAAGATGTTCAGTGATACATGGTTACTCTTATGTCCACTTTTTTATGAACTAGACCAATAAACTTACAGAGATATGATGGTTATTCAACAAAAAACCCCAACATAGCCAAAGTTCATTGACCATACATGACCTTTGACCTTGATCATGTGACCTGAAACTCGAACAGGATGTTCAGTGATACTTGATTACTCTTATGTACAAGTTTCATGAATCAGATCCATAAACTTTCAAAGTTATGATGTTAATTCAACAGATACACCCAATTCGGCCAAAGTTCATTGACCTTTGACCTTGGTCATGTGACCTGAAACGCGCACAGGATGTTCAGTGATACTTGATTACTCTAATGTCCAAGTTTAATGAACTAGACCAATAAACTTTCAAAGTTATGATGGTAATTCAACAGATACCCCCGATTCGGCAAAAGTTCATTGACCCTAAATGACCTTTGACCTTAATCATGAGACCTGAAACTTGCACAAAATTTTCAGTGATGCTTGATTACTATTGTGTCCAAGTTTCATGAATCAGATCCATAAACTTTCAAAGTTATGATGGGAATTCAACAGATATCCCCAATTCGGCCTAAGTTCATTGACCCTAAATGACCTTTGACCTTGGTCATGTGACGTGAAACTCATGTAGGATGTTCAGTGATACTTGATTAACCTAATGTCCAAGTTTCATGAACTAGGTCCATATATTTTCTAAGTTATGATGACATTTCAAAAACTTAACCTCAGGTTAAGATTTCGATGTTGATTCCTCCAACATGGTCTAAGTTCATTGACCCTAAATGACCTTTGACCTTGGTCATGTGACATGAAACTCTAATAGGATGTTCAGTAATACTTGATTAACCTTATGGCCAAGTTTTATTAACTAGGTCTATATACTTTCTAAGTTATGACGTCATTTCAAAAACTTAACCTCAGGTTAAGATTTGATTTTGACGCCGCCGCCGCCGTCGGAAAAGCGGCGCCTATAGTCTCACTTTGCTTCGCAGGTGAGACAAAAATGGCAAGATATAGAGGCATGTCATTTTCGCTCATTTTGTGTGAAATCTCTATGGGAAATGACTTTTTCTCAAAACTGGATGTTACATTCCTCTATTTCGCGAGCCATATCTTCATTTCTGTTTGTTGGTTTTCTCTGAGCTTTGAGTATGTTCTAGCTGAGATTGTAAGCTATCGCAGTGTGGTCTCTATTTTCCGATCAGATGCCGGGATCATGCCCGTATTTCACTTGCAAAATTGGATTTCAGATCCTCTTGTTTTGCTTATGTGTTAAGTCTATGGGAAGCGTGTAGCTCAATGGGTAAGGCATCAGACTTGTGTCCTTAGGGTCCCCGGTTCAAATCCAAAAGTGGACATAAATTTTTTTTCCTTTTTTTTCTTTTCAACTTTTCGCAGATGTTCCTTAATCACCATTACAAGGTATATTAGTTCAAATATCGCACAATAAAGTAGCAATACATGCAACTGTTTTCCGACAGTTGCGTTGATTTTTTTTTCCATACCTGATACCATGTGTATGAAAATAAGTGGTACAGAAAAAAACGCAACTTCCGAATATGTAACTGCGCTCCTCGCTATTTTCAAGGCTTATTCATGATTTTGAGTGTGGATTTTGGATGATTTTTAAATGATAAGTGAAGCTCGAGCAGATGGTGTTAGTGGGCCGTTGAGTTGTTACATTTTTATTCATTACTATTTCTAACTTAAAATCATTGAATTAAAAAAAAAAAGATTTTCCATGACTTTTCAATGAAAAAACGATTTTCCATGACTTTCAGGGCCTGAAACGCAAAAAGTGAAATTCCATGACTTTCCAGGTTTTTTATGACCCATACGAACCCTGTAAGAATCTTGCATGTAAACTTAAACGATAGACCTGAAAATAACCTTTGACCTTACCATGTGACGTCAGACTACAGGATAACATGCAGAGGTGGTATTCCGAGATCCATTTTATCTCAGATAAAATGAAATATTCTATCTTTGTTAAAATCATTGAAATAAAATACCCTTATAATTTCTCCGAATTGGTATTCTGAGAACAATTTTATCTTCCTTTTATCTCTGTAAGACACACCAATTTTTAAATCAATATCCTATTAGAAACATGCTTGTATAGCTCTCTCATATCACTCAACCACTGAAAATCCATTCCACCAGGAGGTGTGGCAAAGAAGTGAAATTGCATCAATTTATCGACTTCAAATACGCTTGCACGTCTTTTCAGAGATTTCTTTAAAAAATGACAATACTCTCATCTTTTTCGAAGTCTATATGGCATCTTTTCAAGCATCATTTTAAAGATAATATTAGTCAAGGAAAGTCTTATGAAATACTTCCTGATTGTACAGGAATAACGTTAAGGTGTTATTCTCAATATTCATGTCAACATTTGGAGTTAATTGACCTAGAAATAATGATGAAATCAATGTCGCGGAGATGAAATAGCCCTTAAACCTCTTTTAAATCTTTTTTCTTTTCTTCAAAGTAATGTGGGCACAAGCGTATCATCCGCATTTGCAATGGCCAGATATGCGAAGGGTATGTCTACGCAGGCATTGGTTTGTGCATATCATCTGCAGATACGCAAGATAAAATTAAAAATTTTATCTGACAGATAAAATGTCATCTCAGAATACCAATTTCATTTTAAGAGATAAAATAAAATATTTTACATATAAAATGACCTAAGAATACCGCCCAGGTAACCTAAGAACATACCATCCAAGTTTGGTTAAAAAGTGATTACAGTTGCGGAGTTAGGTGTCATAAGAGAATCTTGCATGTAAACTTTAACGTTGACCTCAAAATGACCTTTGACCTTACCATGTACCCTCCGACTGCAGCATAAAATGCAGGTTCCCCAAGTCCATCTACCATCCAAGTTTGGTTGAAAAGTGACTTTCAGTTGTGGAGTTACGTGTCATACCATTTGTGACAGACGACATTTGGATCCCTAAGTCTCACCTTCACCTCTGGTGGGCAAGACAAGTAGATGTTAACCAATCAGCATGATAAAAAGCCTTAATACCTCATTGGGTCTATTTGAAGGTAGAGAGCAGTCCCAAGTAACTTGGAAGACAAAAGTATGTTCCTCTTTAGGATGCAGACTGGTAGATGATTGATCTCTTTGACTGGGTAGAAGCTCTATCCAGAGAAATGATGACCAGTCTCCTGCATCACTGTACCATAATAAAGAAATATAAACTTTTAATAAAAGACTGGTAGATGATTTATATTTCTGGCTGGGTAGACACCATGGCCTTTATTCTGAAGTCAGGTTTAACTTAGACCATGGTCTAACTCTGTGCTAAAATTATTGGGAGCCAAAAGTTCAAAACTTCTGTTTATATTTTATCATTCTTATGTTTAATGCAGTATTTTGTTTTGTTTTGCTTTCAAAATGAAGAAAAATACTTATCATTCTGAGACAATTATGAACAATTTGGGTGTCATATGAGTTAATAAATTGATGTGTACTGTAAGGGATTTGTGCTCCAATTGGCTCTCCATAGTTAAACCTTAATCCTACACCAGGGTTTAATTTAAACCCGGGTTCAGAATAAGGGCCTATAGCTATATCGAGAAATGATGCTCAGAGTCCTGATGATCACTATAATACACAAGATATGGGCTGATGGCAGGATGGATGGATGAAAGGAGGGATGGACAAACGAACAAATGAATAAATGAATGAAAGAATGATTTTTTTTTTCAAAACCAAACATAAATCATACATGGATCACTTTCAAAATGCATTTACATGTACAGGGGTATACATGTAAATAAGAACATGAATAGTGTTTAAGAGAGAATTTGAGAGAAGCCCTATCCAAATGAGAAACACTTGACAGCTTGTTCACTAATGACTACATTGTGTTCAAAATAGATAGCAGCTATGCCAAAGGAAACCTGTAATATATAGGGGAAGGCGGGGTTAGTTGAGCATAGGGGCTAGTTGAGCCACCAGCCCCAGGCCAATAATGAATGAGTCAGACATTGTGGTGGTGTCATGTATTGATGACCCATAGCATAACCCCTAACCCCACCACATTGTTTTCAACTTTGAAACAAAAAGTAGTTTTTTTAGAGGAAAAAGTATGAATTTCGGCCAAAAAAGTAAAAAAGAGTGTAAAATAGATAAGTGCTTTATACACACACGCGTCTTTAAATATAGTAAAGGCATGATAACAACATTGTTAGTCCAGGTATGGATCTTCATTCTTGTCATAGTCTTTTAAATGATGGATGCATAATAAATGTGTGGATACAAAATTATCGCACTAAGTTCGGACTGGGGTAAGTTGAGCCAAACAGCATGGGGCAAGTTGAGCCATGGTAATTCTTATGGTAATTAAAAAACAAAAAAACAAACCATAAAAATCGATTGAAATGCAGGCTGAAAGGAGCAAATTTACATGACTGCTCTTTTCCTTTTAAAGGATGTTAGTAGAGAATTAGCAAGTGAAAAGACTTCAAACAAAAAATTGACATGCTGATTCTCCCCATACATTTTGTACGTTGTTTTTGTGGCTCAACTTACCCCAGACGGTGGCACAACTTACACCATATATGGGGCAAGTTGAGCCATTTGACATCGTTTTTTTTCAAAGGCCACGATGACTTTCAGTGTGGGGGTAGAAAGTTATATGTAGGTGAAAAACATTTCCCAACGATCAAATTTAAAGGCAAGGTACTTATTTCTACAATAGTATTAGTCATATCAATTCTAACATGCAAAATGCAAAAAGTGTCACAACTTACCCCGCCTTCCCCTACATGTACACAACAAAAAAAAGTGTAAAGTCCCCCTAAATCAAATTGCTATAACTTTTGAACGGAATTTTGAAATATGATATTTCGTAGGTAGTTTTCTACAGTCATCAAGCAACTCCTGGTGAAAAATAAGATTGATCGGTTGAGTCATGCATGAGTAATCAAAGATTGAATTAGAAATGATTTTTTAAAGTCACAAGAGTCGTTTTTCAGATTTTTTAAATACAAAGTTTGGCAAAGGTTGTTTTTAAGTGAATTTTATGGTATTAATTCTATTTTACTATCCATCATTTAGCCACTCCACACACACAATTTTGATATTAAACGTATGTTTATGGTTGAGTGAGCAATATTTTTTTGTGATGTATCATCATCGAGGTTTATGGTAGTATCCTCTACAACTTGTAAAACTTTTTAAAATTTGAAAATGTTGGTAGCTCCCCAATTACTCGTCCCCTGCCCATTTTAAAATTCTGGGGTGGTATTCTGGAACTCTGTCATAACTTTTGTCATAAATTTTGTCATTTCTCTCCGAGATGTGACACCGCTATGATTGTCACAAATCGGTATTCTGAACACTGTCTTTTCCCTGTCATATCTCTCAAAATTCCCACCCATCTTTTCGGAAGCGAACCATTCAAAATCATTGTTAGTTCCCAGTTGGAGCCCTTCTAGCCAATAGGAAAGCCCCGTGGCAGGTAGGGCGTATCCCCAAAACAGTTGCTGGCATCGCGCAACTACGCGTATATTGATGCGCTTAATTACAAAGAGAGACAGGGAGCTGTGAAGAATTTTAGAGAAGTAGAAAAGTAAGGAAAACAGAGAAAAAAGGAGGAATAAATATGTAGGGCCTAACTAATTGTAGCATGAAAAAATAATTTTGGAAATTGTCATGGAAGATGAGTGAAACTAATACCACAATCTAATCTAAATAATATAATTATTTGCTTGACATTCAGTCGGCAGGGTATCGGGATATTTGGTACTAAAAGATATGACAAAATTTATGACTGCTACCCCCCTGTCATAACTTTTGTCATATCTTTTGCTTGTACATGTATAAAAGGATTACGTGCATTTAAAGCCGCATATTTTTGCTGCAAGCTAAAGGGAAGAGACAAAATTTATGACAATTTTTGTAACAAAATTTATGACATCCACCAGAATACCGATTTCGTCATATCTCTGAGATAAGATAAAATATGGAGAAAAGACAATGGTCAGAATACCCCCCCTGGATCCACCACTGATTTGTCCATAAATTCAACTGATCCTGAGATATTGTTAGGAAAAGAATACATTTACGCAGTATAAGGAGTATTCTTTCCCAATTTTTTAATGTGCTCTCTCAACCATGAAAATGTAAAAAGTTCGGAAAATGTGTAGTAATAAAACTGATGAATGCTAAAAACAGTGACATTTGAAACCGAATTTGCCACCATTATTAATTTTATTACCCCTCAAAATGAGTATGTGACATTCCCCTTTTCCCACTTTGATGTGTGCTCACTCATCAATAAACAAATCAATTTCATTTTGCACAGAATTCTGCCCATAGGTTGATAAATATTAATGCCAAATGATACTGGTAAAGACAACCTTGAAAAAAGGTTCCCCCATATTGAAAAAGGGGTTACTTATTCTTAAATGCATACACATATAATGTACACAATGTCTATGAGAGAGGAAGTCAAAATTTCAACAAAGGTGAAATGAGGGTTTTTTTTTTCATTGACAGTTTATTCATGAAACTTCGCACATGGCTTTAGAGTAACACTAACCAAAAGGTGCGCACACCAAAATAAACATTTGATACGGCACAGAGTGGGGCCAGGGCCTTGAACTTTCTTCTCATTTGAATAATTTTCAAATATTGTGTGCTTGCTGAAGCATTAGACATCGGGATTTTCATAAAAATCAAATCAAATGAACTACATGTATGCAAGGTTTGTGACAGATATGGGCAGGTCCAAGCTATTTGACTTGTGATGTACGTGACAATTTAGAGACTTTAAAGTTTTATAACAAAAACAAGGCAAAAGCGATTTTGTGTCTCGTCCACTTATGAAAATAACCAGAATTATCGTGATTTGCGAGGGCACGCAACAGCATTGTATCAAAACTTCATTGTGAAATGCTGGGATGGATCCAAGGGATCCAAGTTTGGTTGAAAAGTGACTTATGGTTGCGGAGTTACATGTAAGTGTCATAAGGGAGTCTTGCATGTAAACTTTAACGTTGACCTGAAAATGACCTTTGAGCTTACCATGTGACCTCCGAATGCAGCATAACATGCAGGTCTCCCAAGTCCATCTACCATCCAAGTTTGGTTGAAGAGTGACTTTCGGTTGCGGAGTTGGGTGTCATAAGAGAGTCATGTAAACTTTAACGTTGACCTGAAAATGACCTTTAACCTTAATACCATGTGACCTCCGACTGCTGCATAACATGCAGGTCTCCCAAGTCCATCTACCATCCAAGTTTGGTTGAAGAGTGACTTTCGGTTGCGGAGTTGGGTGTCATAAGAGAGTCATGTAAACTTTAACGTTGACTTGAAAATGACCTTTAACCTTAATACCATGTGACCTCCGACTGCAGCATAACATGCAGGTCTCCCAAGTCCATCTACCATCCAAGTTTGGTTGAAAAGTGACCTATGGTTGCGGAGTTAGGTGTCATAAGAGTCTTGCATGTAAACTTTAACATTGACCTGACAATGACTTTTAACCTTACCATGTCACCTCCAAATGCAGCATGACATGCACGTCCCCCAAGTCCATCTACCATCCAAGTTTGGTTGAAAAGTGACTTACATGTACAGTTGCGGAGTTAGGTGTCATAAGAGTCTTGCATGTAAACTTTAACGTTGACCTGAAAATGACCTTCGACCTTACCATGCGACCTCCGACTGCAGCATAACATGCAGGTCTCCCAAGTCCATCCACCATCCAAGTTTGGTTGAAAAGTGACCTATGGTTGCGGAGTTAGGTGTCATAAGAGTCTTGCATGTAAACTTTAACATTGACCTGACAATGACTTTTACCCTTACCATGTCACCTCCAAATGCAGCATGACATGCACGTCCCCCAAGTCCATCTACCATCCAAGTTTGGTTGAAAAGTGACTTACATGTACAGTTGCGGAGTTAGGTGTCATAAGAGTCTTGCATGTAAACTTTAACGTTGACCTGAAAATGACCTTCGACCTTACCATGCGACCTCCAACTGCAGCATAACATGCACGTCCCCCAAGTCCATCTACCATCCAAGTTTGGTTGAAAAGTGACTTACATGTAGTTGCGGAGTTAGGTGTCATAAGAGTCTTGCATGTAAACTTTAACGTTGACCGGAAAATGACCTTTGACCTTTCCATGTGATTTCCCACTGCAGCATAACATGCAGGTTCCCCAAGTCCATCTACCATCCAAGCTTGGTTGAAAAGCGACTCATGGTTGTGGAGTTATGTCATTAGGTTTGTGACGGACGACAGACAGCATTTAGATGTTGTTTGAAGGTTTGCATGGTGGCATGTACAATTGCTGATGTGGTTTACGGTACACCATGTGGAGTGTTATAGAAGCAGTGGATAGAAGAAGAGAGGAAGTGGATAGGCGAGAAAGTGGAGATTTGAGAATAGAGTATTCTTTCTTGAGAATAGTCCTGAAAAGGACTGTAAACCAGAAGGAATGTTGAGTGAGAACAGCTTGAGTAGTAGAGCTGATGAGGAGATGCTGAAGACGGACAGTCAACCTGTCCGAAACGTCGAGTCTCTCTACTACTCATCATCTCTACTCGCCGACGCAAGCCAGCATCTCCTCATCAGCTCTACTACTCAAGCTGTTCTCACTCAACATTCCTTCTGGTTTACAGTCCTTTTCAGGACTATTCTCAAGAAAGAATACTCTATTCTCAAATCTCCACTTTCTCGCCTATCCACTTCCTCTCTTCTTCTATCCACTGCTTCTATAACACTCCACATGGTGTACCGTAAACCACATCAGCAAAAGACAGCATTTAGATCCCTAAGTCTCGCCTTCACCTCTGGTGGGCGAGACAAGAAGTAGCAAATGAAATACCTGAAAATACAAATGTTATTATCATTTCCACATCGAAGCCCTTTCATAACATACCTTTTGATTAGAAAGCAAACCCTGTTAAACCAAGACCAAAAATATAAACTACTGACCATAAATTGTTACTCTGTTAGAGCAAACAGTAATTTTATCATTAGGTCTTACCTTGTTAAGGCTGTTGAAGCACTTGCAGATTCCATGTTTATATTCTTATTTACATAGACTTGAATATTTTGAATGACCAATTCCTCTGGATAACTATTGCACACTGTTCATAAAGAAAGTTTAACAAGAAAATAAATTATTTGTCAGTTTGTCATGTTTTCTACAAAATGAAGCACTGACATCCCGTAAACATTAAACTAGACCACTGTAATTGGTAGTCAAGCAGAGCAAAGATAGTATACTGTAAGACCTAGTTTTTTGGTGAAAAAAATGTGCGACTTTTGATCTTATTTCAACAAGGGAATCAAAATATGAAGAAGGAAAGGAAATACAGCAGAAAAATTGAAATGGAAAGACAAAAAAGGATGAAAGAGGAAATTAGAGGTATTCTTTTCTTGAAAGTGAGTGAAGTCCTGAAAAGGACTGTAAACCAGATGAGATGAGCTAAACAAGGCTTGAGTAGGGATGGATTGAGTAACAGCAGGATAAAACTAAGAGAGGTTACTCAACGTTTCAGGCAAGTTGACTGTCCATCTTCAGGAGTGAAGGAGCTAAACGAGCGCAAGTTACTTATTACGAGAATACAGACGGAGGAATCGGTGGCACCGTGACTTTGTGGAGTTGTGTGGACATGAGTGTTGACATCGGAGAAATTGGTGGCAGGCCGGGCCGGCAGGGTTTTTGGTGGTTGATTTCGAGAAGTTGTGTGGGCATGAGTGCACGGCAATACTCCACAAAGTCACAGCGCCAGCACTAATCACCCGCCCGCGATCCGGCCTGCCACCGATTTGTCCGATTGTCCGCATTCTCGCCATAAGTATCCCGCTCGTTAAGAATCCTTCACTCCTGAAGACGGACAGTCAACCTGCCTGAAACGTAACCTCTCTCTAATCCATCCCTAAATAGCTGTAAATGCCTTAAAAATGGGCATATTCACATTTTAAGGCATTTACAGCTATTTTTAGATCGATGTCAAGGTCAAAATATACACATATTACTTTATGTATTATTTGCAGCTTAAAATTGAACAGGAAAGGAACATGATTTGCAATTATCAGCTAAAATGTCATAATTAGTATTAAAATGAGACAAAAGTGAAAGTTGGTGTAAACAATCTATAATGGGATATTGGCTGATTATTGATTTTTTGTATAAATTTCAGCTGTATTTTCAAGGTCATTGTCATGTAAGAACAATTAAGGAATACTATATCTTCCAAGTACTCATTATGGACTACCAATACTGAAACTATCCATATGTTCAGGCATTCAGTCTGTGAGAAAATCAATTTTGAAATGTGTTGTAAAGCTCACTTGTTGTGAAGATGCTAATATTAGGGCATTTACAGCTATTTTTAGATCAATGTCAAGGTCAAAAGATAAAGATATGACTTGATACATTATTTGGAGCCTAAAATAGAACCAGAAAGGAGCATGATTTGCAATTATCAGCTTAAAGTCACCATTAGTAAATTGCAATGACACACAAGTGAAAGTGGGTGTAAACACATTTTAACACCCTATCATTACGGAAAATTTACCCGATTTATTGTTTTTCATGACTTTCAGCTGTGTTTTTCAAGGTCATTGCAAATATGTGATGCATATCCTTTTAGTAACGGTACTAATAACAGACTACCATTACAGACAATACCAGTGATTGCTCCCTTTTCATTTTAGATTTATCCCAATTTGAAATGTGCTGAAAACTTGTATGTGTCGTTTTACATCGATTTTGGGGTGTTTATGACCATTTTCGAATGCGTAAACCAGCTATTAAACATTTCGGTCACAAAAAAAGTATCCCATAGAAATATAGGTAAATGTCTATCAGTATACAGGAAATGGGGTTGCACCTGGATAGGACGAGGGGTGATTCATGACCTTGAACTTGGCAACTTTTAGAAAAAAATCCAACTTTGAGGGCGCCCTTCAAGAAATCAACACACATGGTAGGGCCAATTTTTTGTAGGTCTGTTGAGCAAGTCATAGTCATGGGTAATTGAATTTGGACGTTATGAGCCTCCAAACATGCACCCCAAAGCATTGACTTGGACGCTTAACACCATTTTTGGCGACCTTGTGCGCAATAACGGCTGGTCAGATTCACGTCAAATTATATTGTGTGTGTTAAGACTATAAAGTTCTTCCAATTTACAGAAAATCAAAACACTGCATCATCAAACTTGGCTCCAGCAGTCAATAAAAAAACAGCTAATTTTATTTAAACTTTGTTTGGCCAGATATTGGTTGCTAAGGGAGGCCGCAACTTAGCAACCGTTTGACCTTGGGGCAAAATATTTCAGTTTTTTCCATCAGACACTTGGGGGAACATTTGGTGCGAGTTTAAAGAAAATCGAAGGGGGTCGGGTGACAAATTGTCTAAAAATTGATTGATTTGACGTGGATTGACCCACAAAGAAAGTTTGAGAAAAATCAGACAAATAATGAGAAAGTTACGAGCATTTGAATATTGCAATCACTAACGCTATGGAGATCCTCCCTTTGGCAATGCGACATGAATGTGTGATGTCACATGTAACAATTTTCCCTTTGATGGACTATAAAATAACCTCAAAACGTCTCTTTCTGCTTTTTCTTGTGGTGATCCAAACTCTTTATCCATGATGTAGTCTTTAAAAATCTGTATTACATGCCCTCCTATAGAGAGATAAATGGTTTATTAATAACAAGTGGAATGCCTCTGGCCGTCTCACCTGCATCACGCTGTTCAATATAGCAGCAGTGCTGACTTTGAATACTACTCTAACTCGCACAAGATGTTCAGTGATACATGGTTACTCTTATGTCCACTTTTTATGAACTAGACCAATAAACTTACAGAGATATGATGGTTATTCAACAAAAAACCCCAACATGGCCAAAGTTCATTGACCTTACATGACCTTTGACCTTGATCATGTGACCTGAAACTCGAACAGGATGTTCAGTGATACTTGATTACTCTTATGTACAAGTTTCATGAATCAGATCCATAAACTTTCAAAGTTATGATGGTAATTCAACAGATACACCCAATTCGGCCAAAGTTCATTGACCTTTGACCTTGGCCACGTGACCTGAAATGCGCACAGGATGTTCAGTGATACTTGATTACTCTAATGTCCAAGTTTAATGAACTAGATCAATAAACTTTCAAAGTTATGATGGTAATTCAACAGATACCCCCGATTTGGCCAAAGTTCATTGACCCTAAATGACCTTTGACCTTAATCATGAGACCTCAAACTTGCACAAAATTTTCAGTGATGCTTGAGTACTATTATGTCCCAGTTTCATGAATCAGATCCATAAACATCAAAGTTATGAGGGGAAATCAACAGATATCCCCAATTTGGCCAAAGTTCATTGACCCTAAATGACCTTTGACCTTGGTCATGTGACATGAACCTCATGTAGGATGTTCAGTGATACTTGATTAACCTTATGTCCAAGTTTCATGAACTAGGTCCATATATTTTCTAAGTTATGATGACATTTCAAAAACTTAACCTCTGGTTAAGATTTCGATGTTGATTCCTCCAACATGGTCTAAGTTTATTGACCCTAAATGACCTTTGACCTTGGTCATGTGACATGAAACTCTACTAGGATGTTCAGTAATACTTGATTAACCTTATGGCCAAGTTTTATTAACCAGGTCCATATACTTTCTAAGTTATGACGTCATTTCAAAACTTTAACCTCAGGTTAAGATTTGATGTTGACGCCGCCGCCGCCGCCGTCGGAAAAGCGGCGCCTATAGTCTCACTTTGCTTCGCAGGTGAGACAAAAATCAAGACATCATCGCGGCTAAGTCCGAATTGCGATGTATTCACAAGGTAATAAAGACACAAAAATATTCAAACAATAACAAAGATAGTTACAAAATAAAAAATACAGATTAAGTATGGTTTTGAAACTACTTGTGTGGTGGAATTCTAGAAAGAAAAGAGTGAGATGGGGAGGAGGAGAGGCAGATAGAGAGAGGGGGGGGGGGGTGGAAAGGGATAGAAAGAGAGGGCGGGGGTTAAGGGAAGGA